>NW_028225552.1:0-305052 GCF_052327205.1 Somniosus microcephalus | reverse complement strand
ACTTCACCGTCTCCTTCTCCTTCTACTTCTTCTGCTTCACCCTCCAGTCTTCACCTTCTCCTTCTCCTTCTTCTGCTTCTTCTGATTCACCCTCCAGACTTCACCTTCTCCTTCTCCTTCTTCTGCTTCTTCTGATTCACCCTCCTGACTTCACCTTCTCCTTCTCCTTCTTCTGCTTCTTCTGATTCACCCACCAGACTTCACCTTCTCCTTCTCCTTCTTCTACTTCTTCTGATTCACCCTCCAGACTTCACCTTCTCCTTCTACTTCTTCTGCTTCTTCTGATTCACCCTCCAGACTTCACCTTCTCCTTCTCCTTCTTCTGCTTCTTCTGATTCACCCTCCAGACTTCACCTCCTCCTTCTCCTTCTTCTGCTTCTTCTGAATCACCCTCCAGACCTCACCTTCTCCTTCACCTTCTTCTGCTTCTTCTGATTCACTCTCCAGACTTCACCATCTCCTTCTCCTTCTTCTACTTCTTCTGATACACCCTCCAGACTTCCCCTTCTCCTTCCCCTTCTTCTGCTTCTTCTGATTCACCCTCCAGACTTCACCTTCTCCTTCTCCTTCGTCTACTTCTTTTGATTCACCCTCCAGACTACACCTTCTCCATCTGCTTCTTCTTCTTCTTCTGATTCACTCTCCAGACTTCACCTTCTCCTTCTCCTTCTTCTGCTTCTTCTGATTCACCCTCCAGACTTCACCTTCTCCTTCTCCTTCTTCTACTTCTTCTGATTCACCCTCCAGACTTCACCTTCTCCTTCTCCTTCTTCTACTTCTTCTGATTCACCATCCAGACTTCACCTTCTCCTTCTCCTTCTTCTACTTCTTCTGCTTCTCCCTCCAGACTTCACATTCTCCTTCTCCTTCTTCTGCTTCTTCTGATTCACCCTCCAGACTTCACCTTCTCCTTCTCCTTCTTCTACTTCTTCTGATTCACCCTCCAGACTTCACCTTCTCCTTCTCCTCCTTCTACTTCTTCTGATTCACCCTCCAGACTTCACCTTCTCCTTCTCCTTCTTCTACTTCTTCTGATTCACCCTCCTGACTTCACCATCTCCTTCTCCTTCTTCTGCTTCTTCTGCTTCACCCTCCAGACTTTACCTTCTCCTTCTCCTTCTTCTGCTTCTTCTGCTTCACCCTCCAGACTTCACCTTCTCCTTCTCCTTCTTCTGCTTCTTCTGCTTCACCCTCCTGACTTCACCTTCTCCTTCTCCTTCTTCTACTTCTACTGATTCACCCTCCAGACTTCACCTTCTCCTTCTCCTTCTTCTGCTTCTTCTGCTTCACCCTCCAGACTTCACCTTCTCCTTCTCCTTCTTCTGCTTCTTCTGCTTCGCCCTCCAGACTTCGCCTTCTCCTTCTCCTTCTTCTGCTTCTTCTGCTTCACCCTCCAGACTTCACCTTCTCCTTCTCCTTCTTCTGCTTCTTCTGCTTCAACCTCCTGACTTCACCTTCTCCTTCTCCTTCTTCTACTCCTTCTGATTCACCCTCCAGACTTCACCTTCTCCTTCTCCTTCTTCTGCTTCTTCTGCTTCACCCTCCAATCTTCACCTTCTCCTTCTCCTTCTTCTGCTTCTTCTGCTGCGCCCTCCAGACTTCACCTTCTCCTTCTCCTTCTTCTGCTTCTTCTGCTTCACCCTCCTGACTTCACCTTCTCCTTCTCCTTCTTCTACTTCTTCTGCTTCACCCCCCTGACTTCACCTTCTCCTTCTCCTTCTTCTGCTTCTTCTGCTTCACCCTCCTGACTTCACCTTCTCCTTCTCCTTCTTCTACTTCTACTGATTCACCCTCCAGACTTCACCTTCTCCTTCTCCTTCTTCTGCTTCTTCTGCTTCACCCTCCAGACTTCACCTTCTCCTTCTCCTTCTTCCGCTTCTTCTGCTTCGCCCTCCAGACTTCGCCTTCTCCTTCTCCTTCTTCTGCTTCTTCTGCTTCACCCTCCAGACTTCACCTTCTCCTTCTCCTTCTTCTGCTTCTTCTGCTTCAACCTCCTGACTTCACCTTCTCCTTCTCCTTCTTCTACTCCTTCTGATTCACCCTCCAGACTTCACCTTCTCCTTCTCCTTCTTCTGCTTCTTCTGCTTCACCCTCCAATCTTCACCTTCTCCTTCTCCTTCTTCTGCTTCTTCTGCTGCGCCCTCCAGACTTCACCTTCTCCTTCTCCTTCTTCTGCTTCTTCTGCTTCACCCTCCTGACTTCACCTTCTCCTTCTCCTTCTTCTACTTCTTCTGCTTCACCCCCCTGACTTCACCTTCTCCTTCTCCTTCTTCTGCTTCTTCTGATTCACCCTCCTAACTTCACCTTCTCCTTCTCCTTCTCCTGCTTCTTCTGCTTCACCCTTCTGACTTCACCTTCTCCTTCTCCTTCTTCTGCTTCTTCTGATTCACCCTCCACACTTCATCTTCTCCTTCTCCTTCTTCTGCTTCTTCTGATTCACCCTCCAGACTTCGCCATCTCCTTCTTCTTCTTCTACTTCTTCTGATTCACCCTCCAGACTTCACCGTCTCCTTCTCCTTCTACTTCTTCTGCTTCACCCTCCAGTCTTCACCTTCTCCTTCTCCTTCTTCTGCTTCTTCTGATTCACCCTCCAGACTTCACCTTCTCCTTCTCCTTCTTCTGCTTCTTCTGATTCACCCTCCTGACTTCACCTTCTCCTTCTCCTTCTTCTGCTTCTTCTGATTCACCCACCAGACTTCACCTTCTCCTTCTCCTTCTTCTACTTCTTCTGATTCACCCTCCAGACTTCACCTTCTCCTTCTACTTCTTCTGCTTCTTCTGATTCACCCTCCAGACTTCACCTTCTCCTTCTCCTTCTTCTGCTTCTTCTGATTCACCCTCCAGACTTCACCTCCTCCTTCTCCTTCTTCTGCTTCTTCTGAATCACCCTCCAGACCTCACCTTCTCCTTCACCTTCTTCTGCTTCTTCTGATTCACTCTCCAGACTTCACCATCTCCTTCTCCTTCTTCTACTTCTTCTGATACACCCTCCAGACTTCCCCTTCTCCTTCCCCTTCTTCTGCTTCTTCTGATTCACCCTCCAGACTTCACCTTCTCCTTCTCCTTCGTCTACTTCTTTTGATTCACCCTCCAGACTACACCTTCTCCATCTGCTTCTTCTTCTTCTTCTGATTCACTCTCCAGACTTCACCTTCTCCTTCTCCTTCTTCTGCTTCTTCTGATTCACCCTCCAGACTTCACCTTCTCCTTCTCCTTCTTCTACTTCTTCTGATTCACCCTCCAGACTTCACCTTCTCCTTCTCCTTCTTCTACTTCTTCTGATTCACCATCCAGACTTCACCTTCTCCTTCTCCTTCTTCTACTTCTTCTGCTTCTCCCTCCAGACTTCACATTCTCCTTCTCCTTCTTCTGCTTCTTCTGATTCACCCTCCAGACTTCACCTTCTCCTTCTCCTTCTTCTACTTCTTCTGATTCACCCTCCAGACTTCACCTTCTCCTTCTCCTCCTTCTACTTCTTCTGATTCACCCTCCAGACTTCACCTTCTCCTTCTCCTTCTTCTACTTCTTCTGATTCACCCTCCTGACTTCACCATCTCCTTCTCCTTCTTCTGCTTCTTCTGCTTCACCCTCCAGACTTTACCTTCTCCTTCTCCTTCTTCTGCTTCTTCTGCTTCACCCTCCAGACTTCACCTTCTCCTTCTCCTTCTTCTGCTTCTTCTGCTTCACCCTCCTGACTTCACCTTCTCCTTCTCCTTCTTCTACTTCTACTGATTCACCCTCCAGACTTCACCTTCTCCTTCTCCTTCTTCTGCTTCTTCTGCTTCACCCTCCAGACTTCACCTTCTCCTTCTCCTTCTTCTGCTTCTTCTGCTTCGCCCTCCAGACTTCGCCTTCTCCTTCTCCTTCTTCTGCTTCTTCTGCTTCACCCTCCAGACTTCACCTTCTCCTTCTCCTTCTTCTGCTTCTTCTGCTTCAACCTCCTGACTTCACCTTCTCCTTCTCCTTCTTCTACTCCTTCTGATTCACCCTCCAGACTTCACCTTCTCCTTCTCCTTCTTCTGCTTCTTCTGCTTCACCCTCCAATCTTCACCTTCTCCTTCTCCTTCTTCTGCTTCTTCTGCTGCGCCCTCCAGACTTCACCTTCTCCTTCTCCTTCTTCTGCTTCTTCTGCTTCACCCTCCTGACTTCACCTTCTCCTTCTCCTTCTTCTACTTCTTCTGCTTCACCCCCCTGACTTCACCTTCTCCTTCTCCTTCTTCTGCTTCTTCTGCTTCACCCTCCTGACTTCACCTTCTCCTTCTCCTTCTTCTACTTCTACTGATTCACCCTCCAGACTTCACCTTCTCCTTCTCCTTCTTCTGCTTCTTCTGCTTCACCCTCCAGACTTCACCTTCTCCTTCTCCTTCTTCCGCTTCTTCTGCTTCGCCCTCCAGACTTCGCCTTCTCCTTCTCCTTCTTCTGCTTCTTCTGCTTCACCCTCCAGACTTCACCTTCTCCTTCTCCTTCTTCTGCTTCTTCTGCTTCAACCTCCTGACTTCACCTTCTCCTTCTCCTTCTTCTACTCCTTCTGATTCACCCTCCAGACTTCACCTTCTCCTTCTCCTTCTTCTGCTTCTTCTGCTTCACCCTCCAATCTTCACCTTCTCCTTCTCCTTCTTCTGCTTCTTCTGCTGCGCCCTCCAGACTTCACCTTCTCCTTCTCCTTCTTCTGCTTCTTCTGCTTCACCCTCCTGACTTCACCTTCTCCTTCTCCTTCTTCTACTTCTTCTGCTTCACCCCCCTGACTTCACCTTCTCCTTCTCCTTCTTCTGCTTCTTCTGATTCACCCTCCTAACTTCACCTTCTCCTTCTCCTTCTCCTGCTTCTTCTGCTTCACCCTTCTGACTTCACCTTCTCCTTCTCCTTCTTCTGCTTCTTCTGATTCACCCTCCACACTTCACCTTCTCCTTCTCCGTCTTCTGCTTCTTCTGATTCACCCTCCACACTTCGCCATCTCCTTCTTCTTCTTCTACTTCTTCTGATTCACCCTCCAGACTTCACCATCTCCTTCTCCTTCTACTTCTTCTGCTTCACCCTCCAGTCTTCACCTTCTCCTTCTCCTTCTTCTGCTTCTTCTGATTCACCCTCCAGACTTCACCTTCTCCTTCTCCTTCTTCTGCTTCTTCTGATTCACCCTCCAGACTTCACCTTCTCCTTCTCCTTCTTCTACTTCTTCTGATTCACCCTCCAGACTTCACCTTCTCCTTCTACTTCTTCTGCTTCTTCTGATTCACCCTCCAGACTTCACCTTCTCCTTCTCCTTCTTCTGCTTCTTCTGATTCACCCTCCAGACTTCACCTCCTCCTTCTCCTTCTTCTGCTTCTTCTGATTCACCCTCCAGACCTCACCTTCTCCTTCACCTTCTTCTGCTTCTTCTGATTCACTCTCCAGACTTCACCATCTCCTTCTCCTTCTTCTACTTCTTCTGATTCACCCTCCAGACTTCACCTTCTCCTTCTCCTTCTTCTGCTTCTTCTGATTCACCCTCCAGACTTCACCTTCTCCTTCTCCTTCGTCTACATCTTTTGATTCACCCTCCAGACTACACCTTCTCCATCTCCTTCTTCTTCTTCTTCTGATTCACTCTCCAGACTTCACCTTCTCCTTCTCCTTCTTCTGCTTCTTCTGATTCACCCTCCAGACTTCACCTTCTCCTTCTCCTTCTTCTACTTCTTCTGATTCACCCTCCAGACTTCACCTTCTCCTTCTCCTTCTTCTACTTCTTCTGATTCACCATCCAGACTTCACCTTCTCCTTCTCCTTCTTCTACTTCTTCTGCTTCTCCCTCCAGACTTCACATTCTCCTTCTCCTTCTTCTGCTTCTTCTGATTCACCCTCCAGACTTCACCTTCTCCTTCTCCTTCTTCTACTTCTTCTGATTCACCCTCCAGACTTCACCTTCTCCTTCTCCTTCTTCTACTTCTTATGCTTCTCCCTCCAGACTTCGCCTTCTCCTTCTCCTTCTTCTACTTCTTCTGATTCATCCTCCAGACTTCACCTTCTCCTTCTCCTTCTTATACTTCTTCTGATTCACCCTCCAGTCTTCACCTTCTCCTTCTCCTTCTTCTGCTTCTTCTGATTCACCCTCCAGACTTCACCTTCTCCTTCTCCTTCTTCTGCTTCTTCTGATTCACCCTCCTGACTTCACCTTCTCCTTCTCCTTCTTATGCTTCTTCTGATACACCCTCCAGCCTTCACCTTCTCCTTCTCCTTCTTCTACTTCTTCTGATTCACCCTCCAGACTTCACCTTCTCTTCTAATTCTTCTGCTTCTTCTGATTCACCCTCCAGACTTCACCTTCTCCTTCTAATTCTTCTGCTTCTTCTGATTCACCCTCCAGACTTCACCTTCTCCTTCTCCTCTGCTGCTTCTTCTGATTCACCCTCCAGACTTCACCTTCCCTTCTCCTTCTTCTGCTTCTTCTGATTCATCCTCCAGACTTCACCTTCTCCTTCTCCTTCTTCTTCTTCTGCTGATTCACCCTCCAGACTTCACCTTCTCCTTCTCCTTCTTCTGCTTCTTCTGATTCACCCTCCAGACTTCACCTTCTCCTTCTCCTTCTTCTACTTCTTCTGATTCACCCTCCAGACTACACCTTCTCCTTCTCCTTCTTCTACTTCTTCTGATTCACCCTCCAGACTTCACCTTCACCTTCTCCTTCTTCTGCTTCTTCTGATTCACCCTCCAGACTTCACCTTCTCCTTCTCCTTCTTCTACTTCTTCTGATTCACCCTCCAGACTTCACCTTCTCCTTCTCCTTCTTCTACTTCTTCTGATTCACCCTCCAGACTTCACCTTCTCCTTCTCCTTCTTCTACTTCTTCTGCTTCTCCCTCCAGACTTCACCTTCTCCTTCTCCTTCTTCTGCTTCTTCTGATTCACCCTCCAGACTTCACCTTCTCCTTCTCCTTCTTCTACTTCTTCTGATTCACCCTCCAGACTTCACCTTCTCCTTCTCCTTCTTCTACTTCTTCTGATTCACCCTCCAGACTTCACCTTCTCCTTCTCCTTCTTCTACTTCTTCTGCTTCACCCTCCAGACTTCACCTTCTCCTTCTCCTTCTTCTGCTTCTTCTGCTTCACCCTCCAGACTTCACCTTCTCCTTCTCCTTCTTCTGCTTCTTCTGCTTCATACTCCTGACTTCACCTTCTCCTTCTCCTTTTCTACTTCTTCTGATTCACCCTCCAGACTTCACCTTCTCCTTCTCCTTCTTCTGCTTCTTCTGCTTCACCCTCCAGGCTTCACCTTCTCCTTCTCCTTCTTCTGCTTCGCCCTCCAGACTTCAACTTCTCCTTCTCCTTCTTCTGCTTCTTCTGCTTCACCCTCCAGACTTCATCTTCTCCTTCTTCTTCTTCTGCTTCTTCTGCTTCACCCTCCTGACTTCACCTTCTCCTTCTCCTTCTTCTACTTCTTCTGATTCACCCTCCAGACTTCACCTTCTCCTTCTCCTTCTTCTGCTTCTTCTGCTTCACCCTCCAGACTTCACCTTCTCCTTCTCCTTCTTCTGCTTCTTCTGCTGCGCCCTCCAGACTTCACCTTCTCCTTCTCCTTCTTCTGCTTCTTCTGCTTCACCCTCCAGACTTCACCTTCTCCTTCTCCTTCTTCTTCTTCTACTGCTTCACCCACCTGACTTCACCTTCTCCTTCTCCTTCTTCTGCTTCTTCTGATTCACCCTCCTAACTTTACCTTCTCCTTCTCCTTCTACTGCTTCTTCTGATTCACCCTCCTGACTTCACCTTCTCCTTCTCCTTCTTCTGCTTCTTCTGATTCACCCTCCAGACTTCACCTTCTCCTTCTCCTTCTTCTGCTTCTTCTGATTCTCCCTCCAGACTTCACCTTCTCCTTCTCCTTCTTCTGCTTCTTCTGATTCACCCTCCAGACCTCACCTTCTCCTTCTCCTTCTTCTACTTCTTCTGATTCACCCTCCAGACTTCATCTTCTCCTTCTCCTTCTTCTGCTTCTTCTGATTCACCCTCCAGACTTCACCTTCTCCTTCTCCTTCTTCTGCTTCTTCTGATTCACCCTCCAGACTTCATCTTCTCCTTCTCCTTCTTCTGATTCTTCTGATTCACCCTCCAGACTTCACCATCTCCTTCTCCTTCTTCTGCTTCTTCTGATTCACCCTCCTGACTTCACCTTCTCCTTCTCCTTCTTCGACTTCATCTGATTCACCCTCCTGACTTCACCTTCTCCTTCTCCTTCTTCTACTTCTTCTGCTTCACCCTCCAGACTTCACCTTCTCCTTCTCCTTCTTCTGCTTCTTCTGATTCACCCTCCAGACTTCACCTTCTCCTTCTCCTTATTCTGCTTCTTCTGATTCACCCTCCAGACTTCACCTTCTCCTTCTCCTTCTTCTGCTTCTTCTGATTCACCCTCCAGACTTCACCTTCTCCTTCTCCTTCTTCTGCTTCTTCTGATTCACCCTCCAGACTTCACCTTCTCCTTCTCCTTCTTCTGCTTCTTCTGATTCACCCTCCAGACTTCACCTTCTCCTTCTCCTTCTTCTGCTTCTTCTGATTCACCCTCCAGACTTCACCTTCTCCTTCTCCTTCTTCTGCTTCTTCTGATTCACCCTTCAGACTTCACCTTCTCCTTCTCCTTCTTCTGCTTCTTCTGATTCACCCTTCAGACTTCACCTTCTCCTTCTCCTTCTTCTGCTTCTTCTGATTCACCCTCCAGACCTCACCTTCTCCTTCTCCTTCTTCTACCTCTTCTGATTCACCCTCCAGAGTTCATCTTCTCCTTCTCCTTCTTCTGCTTCTTCTGATTCACCCTCCACACTTCGCCTTCTCCTTCTCCTTCTTCTGCTTCTTCTGATTCACCCTCCAGACTTCGCCATCTCCTTCTTCTTCTTCTACTTCTTCTGATTCACCCTCCAGACTTCACCGTCTCCTTCTCCTTCTACTTCTTCTGCTTCACCCTCCAGTCTTCACCTTCTCCTTCTCCTTCTTCTGCTTCTTCTGATTCACCCTCCAGACTTCACCTTCTCCTTCTCCTTCTTCTGCTTCTTCTGATTCACCCTCCTGACTTCACCTTCTCCTTCTCCTTCTTCTGCTTCTTCTGATTCACCCTCCAGACTTCACCTTCTCCTTCTCCTTCTTCTACTTCTTCTGATTCACCCTCCAGACTTCACCTTCTCCTTCTCCTTCTTCTGCTTCTTCTGCTTCACCCTCCAGACTTCACCTTCTCCTTCTCCTTCTTCTGCTTCTTCTGCTTCATACTCCTGACTTCACCTTCTCCTTCTCCTTTTCTACTTCTTCTGATTCACCCTCCAGACTTCACCTTCTCCTTCTTCTGCTTCTTCTGCTTCACCCTCCAGGCTTCACCTTCTCCTTCTCCTTCTTCTGCTTCGCCCTCCAGACTTCAACTTCTCCTTCTCCTTCTTCTGCTTCTTCTGCTTCACCCTCCAGACTTCATCTTCTCCTTCTTCTTCTTCTGCTTCTTCTGCTTCACCCTCCTGACTTCACCTTCTCCTTCTCCTTCTTCTACTTCTTCTGATTCACCCTCCAGACTTCACCTTCTCCTTCTCCTTCTTCTGCTTCTTCTGCTTCACCCTCCAGACTTCACCTTCTCCTTCTCCTTCTTCTGCTTCTTCTGCTGCGCCCTCCAGACTTCACCTTCTCCTTCTCCTTCTTCTGCTTCTTCTGCTTCACCCTCCAGACTTCACCTTCTCCTTCTCCTTCTTCTTCTTCTACTGCTTCACCCACCTGACTTCACCTTCTCCTTCTCCTTCTTCTGCTTCTTCTGATTCACCCTCCTAACTTTACCTTCTCCTTCTCCTTCTACTGCTTCTTCTGATTCACCCTCCTGACTTCACCTTCTCCTTCTCCTTCTTCTGCTTCTTCTGATTCACCCTCCAGACTTCACCTTCTCCTTCTCCTTCTTCTGCTTCTTCTGATTCTCCCTCCAGACTTCACCTTCTCCTTCTCCTTCTTCTGCTTCTTCTGATTCACCCTCCAGACCTCACCTTCTCCTTCTCCTTCTTCTACTTCTTCTGATTCACCCTCCAGACTTCATCTTCTCCTTCTCCTTCTTCTGCTTCTTCTGATTCACCCTCCAGACTTCACCTTCTCCTTCTCCTTCTTCTGCTTCTTCAGCTTCACCCTCCAGACTTCACCTTCTCCTTCTCTTTCTTCTGCTTCTTCTGATTCACCCTCCAGACTTCACCTTCTCCTTCTCCTTCTTCTGATTCTTCTGATTCACCCTCCAGACTTCACCATCTCCTTCTCCTTCTTCTGCTTCTTCTGATTCACCCTCCTGACTTCACCTTCTCCTTCTCCTTCTTCGACTTCTTCTGATTCACCCTCCTGACTTCAACTTCTCCTTCTCCTTCTTCTACTTCTTCTGCTTCACCCTCCAGACTTCACCTTCTCCTTCTCCTTCTTCTGCTTCTTCTGATTCACCCTCCAGACTTCACCTTCTCCTTCTCCTTATTCTGCTTCTTCTGATTCACCCTCCAGACTTCACCTTCTCCTTCTCCTTCTTCTGCTTCTTCTGATTCACCCTCCAGACTTCACCTTCTCCTTCTCCTTCTTCTGCTTCTTCTGATTCACCCTCCAGACTTCACCTTCTCCTTCTCCTTCTTCTGCTTCTTCTGATTCACCCTCCAGACTTCACCTTCTCCTTCTCCTTCTTCTGCTTCTTCTGATTCACCCTCCAGACTTCACCTTCTCCTTCTCCTTCTTCTGCTTCTTCTGATTCACCCTTCAGACTTCACCTTCTCCTTCTCCTTCTTCTGCTTCTTCTGATTCACCCTTCAGACTTCACCTTCTCCTTCTCCTTCTTCTGCTTCTTCTGATTCACCCTCCAGACCTCACCTTCTCCTTCTCCTTCTTCTACTTCTTCTGATTCACCCTCCAGAGTTCATCATCTCCTTCTCCTTCTTCTGCTTCTTCTGATTCACCCTCCACACTTCGCCTTCTCCTTCTCCTTCTTCTGCTTCTTCTGATTCACCCTCCAGACTTCGCCATCTCCTTCTTCTTCTTCTACTTCTTCTGATTCACCCTCCAGACTTCACCGTCTCCTTCTCCTTCTACTTCTTCTGCTTCACCCTCCAGTCTTCACCTTCTCCTTCTCCTTCTTCTGCTTCTTCTGATTCACCCTCCAGACTTCACCTTCTCCTTCTCCTTCTTCTGCTTCTTCTGATTCACCCTCCTGACTTCACCTTCTCCTTCTCCTTCTTCTGCTTCTTCTGATTCACCCTCCAGACTTCACCTTCTCCTTCTCCTTCTTCTACTTCTTCTGATTCACCCTCCAGACTTCACCTTCTCCTTCTACTTCTTCTGCTTCTTCTGATTCACCCTCCAGACTTCACCTTCTCCTTCTCCTTCTTCTGCTTCTTCTGATTCACCCTCCAGACTTCACCTCCTCCTTCTCCTTCTTCTGCTTCTTCTGATTCACCCTCCAGACCTCACCTTCTCCTTCACCTTCTTCTGCTTCTTCTGATTCACTCTCCAGACTTCACCATCTCCTTCTCCTTCTTCTACTTCTTCTGATTCACCCTCCAGACTTCACCTTCTCCTTCTCCTTCTTCTGCTTCTTCTGCTTCACCCTCCAGACTTCACCTTCTCCTTCTCCTTCTTCTGCTTCTTCTGCTTCACCCTCCTGACTTCACCTTCTCCTTCTCCTTCTTCTACTTCTACTGATTCACCCTCCAGACTTCACCTTCTCCTTCTCCTTCTTCTGCTTCTTCTGCTTCACCCTCCAGACTTCACCTTCTCCTTCTCCTTCTTCTGCTTCTTCTGCTTCGCCCTCCAGACTTCGCCTTCTCCTTCTCCTTCTTCTGCTTCTTCTGCTTCACCCTCCAGACTTCACCTTCTCCTTCTCCTTCTTCTGCTTCTTCTGCTTCAACCTCCTGACTTCACCTTCTCCTTCTCCTTCTTCTACTCCTTCTGATTCACCCTCCAGACTTCACCTTCTCCTTCTCCTTCTTCTGCTTCTTCTGCTTCACCCTCCAATCTTCACCTTCTCCTTCTCCTTCTTCTGCTTCTTCTGCTGCGCCCTCCAGACTTCACCTTCTCCTTCTCCTTCTTCTGCTTCTTCTGCTTCACCCTCCTGACTTCACCTTCTCCTTCTCCTTCTTCTACTTCTTCTGCTTCACCCCCCTGACTTCACCTTCTCCTTCTTCTGCTTCTTCTGCTTCACCCTCCTGACTTCACCTTCTCCTTCTCCTTCTTCTACTTCTACTGATTCACCCTCCAGACTTCACCTTCTCCTTCTCCTTCTTCTGCTTCTTCTGCTTCACCCTCCAGACTTCACCTTCTCCTTCTCCTTCTTCTGCTTCTTCTGCTTCGCCCTCCAGACTTCGCCTTCTCCTTCTCCTTCTTCTGCTTCTTCTGCTTCACCCTCCAGACTTCACCTTCTCCTTCTCCTTCTTCTGCTTCTTCTGCTTCAACCTCCTGACTTCACCTTCTCCTTCTCCTTCTTCTACTCCTTCTGATTCACCCTCCAGACTTCACCTTCTCCTTCTCCTTCTTCTGCTTCTTCTGCTTCACCCTCCAATCTTCACCTTCTCCTTCTCCTTCTTCTGCTTCTTCTGCTGCGCCCTCCAGACTTCACCTTCTCCTTCTCCTTCTTCTGCTTCTTCTGCTTCACCCTCCTGACTTCACCTTCTCCTTCTCCTTCTTCTACTTCTTCTGCTTCACCCCCCTGACTTCACCTTCTCCTTCTCCTTCTTCTGCTTCTTCTAATTCACCCTCCTAACTTCACCTTCTCCTTCTCCTTCTCCTGCTTCTTCTGCTTCACCCTTCTGACTTCACCTTCTCCTTCTCCTTCTTCTGCTTCTTCTGATTCACCCTCCACACTTCACCTTCTCCTTCTCCGTCTTCTGCTTCTTCTGATTCACCCTCCACACTTCGCCATCTCCTTCTTCTTCTTCTACTTCTTCTGATTCACCCTCCAGACTTCACCATCTCCTTCTCCTTCTACTTCTTCTGCTTCACCCTCCAGTCTTCACCTTCTCCTTCT
The DNA here is from genome assembly GCF_052327205.1 of Somniosus microcephalus. NCBI lineage: Eukaryota > Metazoa > Chordata > Chondrichthyes > Squaliformes > Somniosidae > Somniosus > Somniosus microcephalus. The sequence continues at coordinate 292,087 of NW_028225552.1, read as the reverse complement.
TCTGCTTCTTCTGATTCACCCTCCAGACTTCACCTTCTCCTTCTCCTTCTTCTGCTTCTTCTGATTCACCCTCCAGACTTCACCTTCTCCTTCTCCTTCTTCTACTTCTTCTGATTCACCCTCCAGACTTCACCTTCTCCTTCTACTTCTTCTGCTTCTTCTGATTCACCCTCCAGACTTCACCTTCTCCTTCTCCTTCTTCTGCTTCTTCTGATTCACCCTCCAGACTTCACCTCCTCCTTCTCCTTCTTCTGCTTCTTCTGATTCACCCTCCAGACCTCACCTTCTCCTTCACCTTCTTCTGCTTCTTCTGATTCACTCTCCAGACTTCACCATCTTCTTCTCCTTCTTCTACTTCTTCTGATTCACCCTCCAGACTTCACCTTCTCCTTCTCCTTCTTCTGCTTCTTCTGATTCACCCTCCAGACTTCACCTTCTCCTTCTCCTTCGTCTACATCTTTTGATTCACCCTCCAGACTACACCTTCTCCATCTCCTTCTTCTTCTTCTTCTGATTCACTCTCCAGACTTCACCTTCTCCTTCTCCTTCTTCTGCTTCTTCTGATTCACCCTCCAGACTTCACCTTCTCCTTCTCCTTCTTCTACTTCTTCTGATTCACCCTCCAGACTTCACCTTCTCCTTCTCCTTCTTCTACTTCTTCTGATTCACCATCCAGACTTCACCTTCTCCTTCTCCTTCTTCTACTTCTTCTGCTTCTCCCTCCAGACTTCACATTCTCCTTCTCCTTCTTCTGCTTCTTCTGATTCACCCTCCAGACTTCACCTTCTCCTTCTCCTTCTTCTACTTCTTCTGATTCACCCTCCAGACTTCACCTTCTCCTTCTCCTTCTTCTACTTCTTATGCTTCTCCCTCCAGACTTCGCCTTCTCCTTCTCCTTCTTCTACTTCTTCTGATTCACCCTCCAGACTTCACCTTCTCCTTCTCCTTCTTATACTTCTTCTGATTCACCCTCCAGTCTTCACCTTCTCCTTCTCCTTCTTCTGCTTCTTCTGATTCACCCTCCAGACTTCACCTTCTCCTTCTCCTTCTTCTGCTTCTTCTGATTCACCCTCCTGACTTCACCTTCTCCTTCTCCTTCTTATGCTTCTTCTGATACACCCTCCAGCCTTCACCTTCTCCTTCTCCTTCTTCTACTTCTTCTGATTCACCCTCCAGACTTCACCTTCTCTTCTAATTCTTCTGCTTCTTCTGATTCACCCTCCAGACTTCACCTTCTCCTTCTAATTCTTCTGCTTCTTCTGATTCACCCTCCAGACTTCACCTTCTCCTTCTCCTCTGCTGCTTCTTCTGATTCACCCTCCAGACTTCACCTTCCCTTCTCCTTCTTCTGCTTCTTCTGATTCATCCTCCAGACTTCACCTTCTCCTTCTCCTTCTTCTTCTTCTGCTGATTCACCCTCCAGACTTCACCTTCTCCTTCTCCTTCTTCTGCTTCTTCTGATTCACCCTCCAGACTTCACCTTCTCCTTCTCCTTCTTCTACTTCTTCTGATTCACCCTCCAGACTACACCTTCTCCTTCTCCTTCTTCTACTTCTTCTGATTCACCCTCCAGACTTCACCTTCACCTTCTCCTTCTTCTGCTTCTTCTGATTCACCCTCCAGACTTCACCTTCTCCTTCTCCTTCTTCTACTTCTTCTGATTCACCCTCCAGACTTCACCTTCTCCTTCTCCTTCTTCTACTTCTTCTGATTCACCCTCCAGACTTCACCTTCTCCTTCTCCTTCTTCTACTTCTTCTGCTTCTCCCTCCAGACTTCACCTTCTCCTTCTCCTTCTTCTGCTTCTTCTGATTCACCCTCCAGACTTCACCTTCTCCTTCTCCTTCTTCTACTTCTTCTGATTCACCCTCCAGACTTCACCTTCTCCTTCTCCTTCTTCTACTTCTTCTGATTCACCCTCCAGACTTCACCTTCTCCTTCTCCTTCTTCTACTTCTTCTGCTTCACCCTCCAGACTTCACCTTCTCCTTCTCCTTCTTCTGCTTCTTCTGCTTCACCCTCCAGACTTCACCTTCTCCTTCTCCTTCTTCTGCTTCTTCTGCTTCATACTCCTGACTTCACCTTCTCCTTCTCCTTTTCTACTTCTTCTGATTCACCCTCCAGACTTCACCTTCTCCTTCTCCTTCTTCTGCTTCTTCTGCTTCACCCTCCAGGCTTCACCTTCTCCTTCTCCTTCTTCTGCTTCGCCCTCCAGACTTCAACTTCTCCTTCTCCTTCTTCTGCTTCTTCTGCTTCACCCTCCAGACTTCATCTTCTCCTTCTTCTTCTTCTGCTTCTTCTGCTTCACCCTCCTGACTTCACCTTCTCCTTCTCCTTCTTCTACTTCTTCTGATTCACCCTCCAGACTTCACCTTCTCCTTCTCCTTCTTCTGCTTCTTCTGCTTCACCCTCCAGACTTCACCTTCTCCTTCTCCTTCTTCTGCTGCGCCCTCCAGACTTCACCTTCTCCTTCTCCTTCTTCTGCTTCTTCTGCTTCACCCTCCAGACTTCACCTTCTCCTTCTCCTTCTTCTTCTTCTACTGCTTCACCCACCTGACTTCACCTTCTCCTTCTCCTTCTTCTGCTTCTTCTGATTCACCCTCCTAACTTTACCTTCTCCTTCTCCTTCTACTGCTTCTTCTGATTCACCCTCCTGACTTCACCTTCTCCTTCTCCTTCTTCTGCTTCTTCTGATTCACCCTCCAGACTTCACCTTCTCCTTCTCCTTCTTCTGCTTCTTCTGATTCTCCCTCCAGACTTCACCTTCTCCTTCTCCTTCTTCTGCTTCTTCTGATTCACCCTCCAGACCTCACCTTCTCCTTCTCCTTCTTCTACTTCTTCTGATTCACCCTCCAGACTTCATCTTCTCCTTCTCCTTCTTCTGCTTCTTCTGATTCACCCTCCAGACTTCACCTTCTCCTTCTCCTTCTTCTGCTTCTTCAGCTTCACCCTCCAGACTTCACCTTCTCCTTCTCTTTCTTCTGCTTCTTCTGATTCACCCTCCAGACTTCACCTTCTCCTTCTCCTTCTTCTGATTCTTCTGATTCACCCTCCAGACTTCACCATCTCCTTCTCCTTCTTCTGCTTCTTCTGATTCACCCTCCTGACTTCACCTTCTCCTTCTCCTTCTTCGACTTCTTCTGATTCACCCTCCTGACTTCACCTTCTCCTTCTCCTTCTTCTACTTCTTCTGCTTCACCCTCCAGACTTCACCTTCTCCTTCTCCTTCTTCTGCTTCTTCTGATTCACCCTCCAGACTTCACCTTCTCCTTCTCCTTATTCTGCTTCTTCTGATTCACCCTCCAGACTTCACCTTCTCCTTCTCCTTCTTCTGCTTCTTCTGATTCACCCTCCAGACTTCACCTTCTCCTTCTCCTTCTTCTGCTTCTTCTGATTCACCCTCCAGACTTCACCTTCTCCTTCTCCTTCTTCTGCTTCTTCTGATTCACCCTCCAGACTTCACCTTCTCCTTCTCCTTCTTCTGCTTCTTCTGATTCACCCTCCAGACTTCACCTTCTCCTTCTCCTTCTTCTGCTTCTTCTGATTCACCCTTCAGACTTCACCTTCTCCTTGTCCTTCTTCTGCTTCTTCTGATTCACCCTTCAGACTTCACCTTCTCCTTCTCCTTCTTCTGCTTCTTCTGATTCACCCTCCAGACCTCACCTTCTCCTTCTCCTTCTTCTACTTCTTCTGATTCACCCTCCAGAGTTCATCTTCTCCTTCTCCTTCTTCTGCTTCTTCTGATTCACCCTCCACACTTCGCCTTCTCCTTCTCCTTCTTCTGCTTCTTCTGATTCACCCTCCAGACTTCGCCATCTCCTTCTTCTTCTTCTACTTCTTCTGATTCACCCTCCAGACTTCACCGTCTCCTTCTCCTTCTACTTCTTCTGCTTCACCCTCCAGTCTTCACCTTCTCCTTCTCCTTCTTCTGCTTCTTCTGATTCACCCTCCAGACTTCACCTTCTCCTTCTCCTTCTTCTGCTTCTTCTGATTCACCCTCCTGACTTCACCTTCTCCTTCTCCTTCTTCTGCTTCTTCTGATTCACCCTCCAGACTTCACCTTCTCCTTCTCCTTCTTCTACTTCTTCTGATTCACCCTCCAGACTTCACCTTCTCCTTCTACTTCTTCTGCTTCTTCTGATTCACCCTCCAGACTTCACCTTCTCCTTCTCCTTCTTCTGCTTCTTCTGATTCACCCTCCAGACTTCACCTCCTCCTTCTCCTTCTTCTGCTTCTTCTGATTCACCCTCCAGACCTCACCTTCTCCTTCACCTTCTTCTGCTTCTTCTGATTCACTCTCCAGACTTCACCATCTCCTTCTCCTTCTTCTACTTCTTCTGATTCACCCTCCAGACTTCACCTTCTCCTTCTCCTTCTTCTGCTTCTTCTGATTCACCCTCCAGACTTCACCTTCTCCTTCTCCTTCGTCTACTTCTTTTGATTCACCCTCCAGACTACACCTTCTCCATCTCCTTCTTCTTCTTCTTCTGATTCACTCTCCAGACTTCACCTTCTCCTTCTCCTTCTTCCGCTTCTTCTGATTCACCCTCCAGACTTCACCTTCTCCTTCTCCTTCTTCTACTTCTTCTGATTCACCCTCCAGACTTCACCTTCTCCTTCTCCTTCTTCTACTTCTTCTGATTCACCATCCAGACTTCACCTTCTCCTTCTCCTTCTTCTACTTCTTCTGCTTCTCCCTCCAGACTTCACATTCTCCTTCTCCTTCTTCTGCTTCTTCTGATTCACCCTCCAGACTTCACCTTCTCCTTCTCCTTCTTCTACTTCTTCTGATTCACCCTCCAGACTTCACCTTCTCCTTCTCCTCCTTCTACTTCTTCTGATTCACCCTCCAGACTTCACCTTCTCCTTCTCCTTCTTCTACTTCTTCTGATTCACCCTCCTGACTTCACCATCTCCTTCTCCTTCTTCTGCTTCTCCTGCTTCACCCTCCAGACTTCACCTTCTCCTTCTCCTTCTTCTGCTTCTTCTGCTTCACCCTCCAGACTTCACCTTCTCCTTCTCCTTCTTCTGCTTCTTCTGCTTCACCCTCCTGACTTCACCTTCTCCTTCTCCTTCTACTTCTACTGATTCACCCTCCAGACTTCACCTTCTCCTTCTCCTTCTTCTGCTTCTTCTGCTTCACCCTCCAGACTTCACCTTCTCCTTCTCCTTCTTCTGCTTCTTCTGCTTCGCCCTCCAGACTTCGCCTTCTCCTTCTCCTTCTTCTGCTTCTTCTGCTTCACCCTCCAGACTTCACCTTCTCCTTCTCCTTCTTCTGCTTCTTCTGCTTCAACCTCCTGACTTCACCTTCTCCTTCTCCTTCTTCTACTCCTTCTGATTCACCCTCCAGACTTCACCTTCTCCTTCTCCTTCTTCTGCTTCTTCTGCTTCACCCTCCAATCTTCACCTTCTCCTTCTCCTTCTTCTGCTTCTTCTGCTGCGCCCTCCAGACTTCACCTTCTCCTTCTCCTTCTTCTGCTTCTTCTGCTTCACCCTCCTGACTTCACCTTCTCCTTCTCCTTCTTCTACTTCTTCTGCTTCACCCCCCTGACTTCACCTTCTCCTTCTCCTTCTTCTGCTTCTTCTGCTTCACCCTCCTGACTTCACCTTCTCCTTCTCCTTCTTCTACTTCTACTGATTCACCCTCCAGACTTCACCTTCTCCTTCTCCTTCTTCTGCTTCTTCTGCTTCACCCTCCAGACTTCACCTTCTCCTTCTCCTTCTTCTGCTTCTTCTGCTTCGCCCTCCAGACTTCGCCTTCTCCTTCTCCTTCTTCTGCTTCTTCTGCTTCACCCTCCAGACTTCACCTTCTCCTTCTCCTTCTTCTGCTTCTTCTGCTTCAACCTCCTGACTTCACCTTCTCCTTCTCCTTCTTCTACTCCTTCTGATTCACCCTCCAGACTTCACCTTCTTCTTCTCCTTCTTCTGCTTCTTCTGCTTCACCCTCCAATCTTCACCTTCTCCTTCTCCTTCTTCTGCTTCTTCTGCTGCGCCCTCCAGACTTCACCTTCTCCTTCTCCTTCTTCTGCTTCTTCTGCTTCACCCTCCTGACTTCACCTTCTCCTTCTCCTTCTTCTACTTCTTCTGCTTCACCCCCCTGACTTCACCTTCTCCTTCTCCTTCTTCTGCTTCTTCTGATTCACCCTCCTAACTTCACCTTCTCCTTCTCCTTCTCCTGCTTCTTCTGCTTCACCCTTCTGACTTCACCTTCTCCTTCTCCTTCTTCTGCTTCTTCTGATTCACCCTCCACACTTCACCTTCTCCTTCTCCTTCTTCTGCTTCTTCTGATTCACCCTCCAGACTTCACCTTCTCCTTCTCCTTCTTCTGCTTCTTCTGCTTCACCCTCCAGACTTCACCTTCTCCTTCTCCTTCTTCTACTTCTTCTGATTCACCCTCCAGACTTCACCTTCTCCTTCTCCTCCTTCTACTTCTTCTGATTCACCCTCCAGACTTCACCTTCTCCTTCTCCTTCTTCTACTTCTACTGATTCACCCTCCAGACTTCACCTTCTCATTCTCCTTCTTCTGCTTCTTCTGCTTCACCCTCCAGACTTCACCTTCTCCTTCTCCTTCTTCTGCTTCTTCTGCTTCGCCCTCCAGACTTCGCCTTCTCCTTCTCCTTCTTCTGCTTCACCCTCCAGACTTCACCTTCTCCTTCTCCTTCTTCTACTCCTTCTGATTCACCCTCCAGACTTCACCTTCTCCTTCTCCTTCTTCTGCTTCTTCTGCTTCACCCTCCAATCTTCACCTTCTCCTTCTCCTTCCTCTGCTTCTTCTGCTGCGCCCTCCAGACTTCACCTTCTCCTTCTCCTTCTTCTGCTTCTTCTGCTTCACCCTCCAGACTTCACCTTCTCCTTCTCCTTCTTCTACTTCTTCTGCTTCAACCCCCTGACTTCACCTTCTCCTTCTCCTTCTTCTGCTTCTTCTGCTTCACCCTCCTGACTTCACCTTCTCCTTCTCCTTCTTCTACTTCTACTGATTCACCCTCCAGACTTCACCTTCTCCTTCTCCTTCTTCTGCTTCTTCTGCTTCACCCTCCAGACTTCACCTTCTCCTTCTCCTTCTTCTGCTTCTTCTGCTTCACCCTCCAATCTTCACCTTCTCCTTCTCCTTCTTCTGCTTCTTCTGCTGCGCCCTCCAGACTTCACCTTCTCCTTCTCCTTTTTCTGCTTCTTCTGCTTCACCCTCCTGACTTCACCTTCTCCTTCTCCTTCTTCTACTTCTTCTGCTTCAACCCCCTGACTTCACCTTCTCCTTCTCCTTCTTCTGCTTCTTCTGCTTCACCCTCCTGACTTCACCTTCTCCTTCTCCTTCTTCTACTTCTACTGATTCACCCTCCAGACTTCACCTTCTCCTTCTCCTTCTTCTGCTTCTTCTGCTTCACCCTCCAGACTTCACCTTCTCCTTCTCCTTCTTCTGCTTCTTCTGCTTCGCCCTCCAGACTTCGCCTTCTCCTTCTCCTTCTTCTGCTTCTTCTGCTTCACCTTCCAGACTTCACCTTCTCCTTCTCCTTCTTCTGCTTCTTCTGCTTCAACCTCCTGACTTCACCTTCTCCTTCTCCTTCTTCTACTCCTTCTGATTCACCCTCCAGACTTCACCTTCTCCTTCTCCTTCTTCTGCTTCTTCTGCTTCACCCTCCAATCTTCACCTTCTCCTTCTCCTTCTTCTGCTTCTTCTGCTGCGGCCTCCAGACTTCACCTTCTCCTTCTCCTTCTTCTGCTTCTTCTGCTTCACCCTCCTGACTTCACCTTCTCCTTCTCCTTCTTCTACTTCTTCTGCTTCACCCCCCTGACTTCACCTTCTCCTTCTCCTTCTTCTGCTTCTTCTGATTCACCCTCCTAACTTCACCTTCTGCTTCTCCTTCTCCTGCTTCTTCTGCTTCACCCTTCTGACTTCACCTTCTCCTTCTCCTTCTTCTGCTTCTTCTGATTCACCCTCCACACTTCACCTTCTCCTTCTCCTTCTTCTGCTTCTTCTGATTCACCCTCCAGACTTCGCCATCTCCTTCTTCTTCTTCTACTTCTTCTGATTCACCCTCCAGACTTCACCGTCTCCTTCTCCTTCTACTTCTTCTGCTTCACCCTCCAGTCTTCACCTTCTCCTTCTCCTTCTTCTGCTTCTTCTGATTCACCCTCCAGACTTCACCTTCTCCTTCTCCTTCTTCTGCTTCTTCTGATTCACCCTCCTGACTTCACCTTCTCCTTCTCCTTCTTCTGCTTCTTCTGATTCACCCTCCAGACTTCACCTTCTCCTTCTCCTTCTTCTACTTCTTCTGATTCACCCTCCAGACTTCACCTTCTCCTTCTACTTCTTCTGCTTCTTCTGATTCACCCTCCAGACTTCACCTTCTCCTTCTCCTTCTTCTGCTTCTTCTGATTCACCCTCCAGACTTCACCTCCTCCTTCTCCTTCTTCTGCTTCTTCTGATTCACCCTCCAGACCTCACCTTCTCCTTCACCTTCTTCTGCTTCTTCTGATTCACTCTCCAGACTTCACCATCTCCTTCTCCTTCTTCTACTTCTTCTGATTCACCCTCCAGACTTCACCTTCTCCTTCTGCTTCTTCTGCTTCTTCTGATTCACCCTCCAGACTTCACCTTCTCCTTCTCCTTCGTCTACTTCTTTTGATTCACCCTCCAGACTACACCTTCTCCATCTCCTTCTTCTTCTTCTTCTGATTCACTCTCCAGACTTCACCTTCTCCTTCTCCTACTTCTGCTTCTTCTGATTCACCCTCCAGACTTCACCTTCTCCTTCTCCTTCTTCTACTTCTTCTGATTCACCCTCCAGACTTCACCTTCTCCTTCTCCTTCTTCTACTTCTTCTGATTCACCATCCAGACTTCACCTTCTCCTTCTCCTTCTTCTACTTCTTCTGCTTCTCCCTCCAGACTTCACATTCTCCTTCTCCTTCTTCTGCTTCTTCTGATTCACCCTCCAGACTTCACCTTCTCCTTCTCCTTCTTCTACTTCTTCTGATTCACCCTCCAGACTTCACCTTCTCCTTCTCCTCCTTCTACTTCTTCTGATTCACCCTCCAGACTTCACCTTCTCCTTCTCCTTCTTCTACTTCTTCTGATTCACCATCCAGACTTCACCTTCTCCTTCTCCTTCTTCTACTTCTTCTGCTTCTCCCTCCAGACTTCACATTCTCCTTCTCCTTCTTCTGCTTCTTCTGATTCACCCTCCAGACTTCACCTTCTCCTTCTCCTTCTTCTACTTCTTCTGATTCACCCTCCAGACTTCACCTTCTCCTTCTCCTCCTTCTACTTCTTCTGATTCTCCCTCCAGACTTCACCTTCTCCTTCTCCTTCTTCTACTTCTTCTGATTCACCCTCCTGACTTCACCATCGCCTTCTCCTTCTTCTGCTTCTTCTGCTTCACCCTCCAGACTTCACCTTCTCCTTCTCCTTCTTCTGCTTCTTCTGCTTCACCCTCCAGACTTCACCTTCTCCTTCTCCTTCTTCTGCTTCTTCTGCTTCACCATCCTGACTTCACCTTCTCCTTCTCCTTCTTCTGCTTCTTCTGCTTCACCCTCCAGACTTCACCTTCTCCTTCTCCTTCTTCTGCTTCTTCTGCTTCGCCCTCCAGACTTCGCCTTCTCCTTCTCCTTCTTCTGCTTCTTCTGCTTCACCCTCCAGACTTCACCTTCTCCTTCTCCTTCTTCTGCTTCTTCTGCTTCAACCTCCTGACTTCACCTTCTCCTTCTCCTTCTTCTACTCTTTCTGATTCACCCTCCAGACTTCACCTTCTCCTTCTCCTTCTTCTGCTTCTTCTGCTTCACCCTCCAATCTTCACCTTCGCCTTCTCCTTCTTCTGCTTCTTCTGCTGCGCCCTCCAGACTTCACCTTCTCCTTCTCCTTCTTCTGCTTCTTCTGCTTCACCCTCCTGACTTCACCTTCTCCTTCTCCTTCTTCTGCTTCTTCTGCTTCACCCTCCAATCTTCACCTTCGCCTTCTCCTTCTTCTGCTTCTTCTGCTGCGCCCTCCAGACTTCACCTTCTCCTTCTCCTTCTTCTGCTTCTTCTGATTCACCCTCCAGACTTCACCTTCTCCTTCTCCTTCTTCTGCTTCTTCTGATTCACCCTCCAGACCTCACCATCTCCTTCTCCTTCTTCTACTTCTTCTGATTCACCCTCCAGACTTCATCTTCTCCTTCTCCTTCTTCTGCTTCTTCTGATTCACCCTCCAGACTTCACCTTCTCCTTCTCCTTCTTCTGCTTCTTCTGATTCACCCTCCAGACTTCACCTTCTCCTTCTCCTTCTTCTACTTCTTCTGATTCACCCTCCAGAATTCACCTTCTCCCTCTCCTTCTTCTGCTTCTTCTGATTCACCCTCCAGACCTCCCCATCTCCTTCTCCTTCTTCTGCTTCTTCAACGTCACCCTCCAGACTTCACCTTCTCCTTCTCTTTCTTCTGCTTCTTCTGATTCACCCTCCAGACTTCACCTTCTCCTTCTCCTTCTTCTGCTTCTTCTGATTCACCCTCCAGACTTCACCTTCTCCTTCTCCTTCTTCTACTTCTTCTGATTCACCCTCCAGAATTCACCTTCTCCCTCTCCTTCTTCTGCTTCTTCTGATTCACCCTCCAGACCTCCCCATCTCCTTCTCCTTCTTCTGCTTCTTCAACTTCACCCTCCTGACTTCACCTTCTCCTTCTCCTTCTTCAACTTCTTCTGATTCAGCCTCCTGACTTCACCTTCTCCTTCTCCTTCTTCTACTTCTTCTGCTTCACCCTCCAGACTTCACCTTGTCCTTCTCCTTCTTCTACTTCTTCTGATTCACCCTGCAGACTTCACCTTCTCCTTCTCCTTCTTCTGCTTCTTCTGATTCACCCTCCAGACTTCACCTTCTCCTTCTCCTTATTCTGCTTCTTCTGATTCACCCTCCAGACTTCACCTTCTCCTTCTCCTTCTTCTGCTTCTTCTGATTCACCCTCCAGACTTCACCTTCTCCTTCTCCTTCTTCTGCTTCTTCTGATTCACCCTCCAGACTTCACCTTCACCTTCTCCTTCTTCTACTTCTTCTGATTCACCCTCCAGACTTCATCTTCTCCTTCTCCTTCTTCTGCTTCTTCTGATTCACCCTCCAGACTTCACCTTCTCCTTCTCCTTCTTCTGCTGCTTCTGATTCACCCTCCAAACTTCACCTTCTCCTTCTCCTTCTTCTACTTCTTTTGATTCACCCTCCAGACTTCACCTTCTCCTTCTCCTTCTTCTACTTCTTCTGATTCACCCTCCAGACTTCACCTTCTCCTTCTCCTTCTTCTGCTTCTTCTGATTCACCCTCCAGCCTTCACCTTCTCCTTCTCCTTCTTCTGCTTCTTCTGATTCACCCTTCAGACTTCACCTTCTCCTTCTCCTTCTTCTGACTCTTCTGATTCACCCTTCAGACTTCATCTTCTCCTTCTCCTTCTTCTGCTTCTTCTGATTCACCCTCCAGACCTCACCTTCTCCTTCTCCTTCTTCTACTTCTTCTGATTCACCCTCCAGACTTCATCTTCTCCTTCTCCTTCTTCTGCTTCTTCTGATTCACCCTCCACACTTCACCTTCTCCTTCTCCTTCTTCTGCTTCTTCTGATTCACCCTCCAGACTTCGCCTTCTACTTCTTCTTTTTCTACTTCTTCTGATTCACCCTCCAGACTTCACCGTCTCCTTCTCCTTCTACTTCTTCTGCTTCACCCTCCAGTCTTCAGCTTCTCCTTCTCCTTCTTCTGCTTCTTCTGATTCACCCTCCAGACTTCACCTTCTCCTTCTCCTTCTTCTGCTTCTTCTGATTCACCCTCCTGACTTCACCTTCTCCTTCTCCTTCTTCTGCTTCTTCTGATTCACTCTCCAGACTTCACCTTCTCCTTCTCCTTTTTCTACTTCTTCTGATTCACCCTCCAGCCTTCACCTTCTCCTTCTCCTTCTTCTACTTCTTCTGATTCACCCTCCAGACTTCACCTTCTCCTTCTCCTTCTTCTGCTTCTTCTGATTCACCCTCCAGCCTTCACCTTCTCCTTCTCCTTCTTCTGCTTCTTCTGATTCACCCTTCAGACTTCACCTTCTCCTTCTCCTTCTTCTGACTCTTCTGATTCACCCTTCAGACTTCATCTTCTCCTTCTCCTTCTTCTGCTTCTTCTGATTCACCCTCCAGACCTCACCTTCTCCTTCTCCTTCTTCTACTTCTTCTGATTCACCCTCCAGACTTCATCTTCTCCTTCTCCTTCTTCTGCTTCTTCTGATTCACCCTCCACACTTCAACTTCTCCTTCTCCTTCTTCTGCTTCTTCTGATTCACCCTCCAGACTTCGCCTTCTACTTCTTCTTTTTCTACTTCTTCTGATTCACCCTCCAGACTTCACCGTCTCCTTCTCCTTCTACTTCTTCTGCTTCACCCTCCAGTCTTCACCTTCTCCTTCTCCTTCTTCTGCTTCTTCTGATTCACCCTCCAGACTTCACCTTCTCCTTCTCCTTCTTCTGCTTCTTCTGATTCACCCTCCAGACTTCACCTTCTCCTTCTCCTTCTTCTGCTTCTTCTGATTCACCCTCCAGACTTCACCTTCTCCTTCTCCTTTTTCTACTTCTTCTGATTCACCCTCCAGACTTCACCTTCTCCTTCTACTTCTTCTGCTTCTTCTGATTCACCCTCCAGACTTCACCTTCTCCTTCTCCTTCTTCTGCTTCTTCTGATTCACCCTCCAGACTTCACCTCCTCCTTCTCCTTCTTCTGCTTCTTCTGATTCACCCTCCAGACTTCACCTTCTCCTTCTCCTTCTTCTGCTTCGTCTGATTCACCCTCGAGACTTCACCATCTCCTTCTCCTTCTCCTACTTCTTCTGATTCACCCTCCAGACTTCACCTTCTCCTTCTCCTTCTTCTGCTTCTTCTGATTCACCCTCCAGACTTCACCTTCTCCTTCTCCTTCGTTTACTTCTTTTGATTCACCCTCCAGACTACACCTTCTCCTTCTCCTTCTTCTTCTTCTTCTGATTCACCCTCCAGACTTCACCTTCTCCTTCTCCTTCTTCTGCTTCTTTTGATTCACCCCCCAGACTTCACCTTCTCCTTCTCCTTCTTCTACTTCTTCTGATTCACCCTCCAGACTTCACCTTCTCCTTCTCCTTCTTCTAATTCTTCTGATTCACCCTCCAGACTTCACCTTCTCCTTCTCCTTCTTCTACTTCTTCTGCTTCCCCCTCCAGACTTCACCTTCTCCTTCTCCTTCTTCTGCTTCTTCTGATTCACCCTCCAGACTTCACCTTCTCCTTCTCCTTCTTCTACTTCTTCTGATTCACCCTCCAGACTTCACCTTCTCCTTCTCCTTCTTCTACTTCTTCTGAATCACCCTCCAGACTTCACCTTCTCCTTCTCCTTCTTCTACTTCTTCTGATTCACCCTCCTGACTTCACCATCTCCTTCTCCTTCTTCTACTTCTTCTGCTTCACCCCCCTGACTTCACCTTCTCCTTCTCCTTCTTCTGCTTCGTCTGATTCACCCTCCTAACTTCACCTTCTCCTTCTCCTTCTTCTGCTTCTTCTGATTCACCCTTCTGACTTCACCTTCTTCTTCTCCTTCTTCAGCTTCTTCTGATTCACCCTCCAGACTTAACTTTCTCCTTCTCCTTCTTCTGCTTCTTCTGATTCACCCTCCAGACTTCACCTTCTCCTTCTCCTTCTTCTGCTTCTTCTGATTCACCCTCCAGACTTCACCTTCTCCTTCTCCTTCTTCTGCTTCTTCTGATTCACCCTCCAGACCTCACCATCTCCTTCTCCTTCTTCTACTTCTTCTGATTCACCCTCCAGACTTCATCTTCTCCTTCTCCTTCTTCTGCTTCTTCTGATTCACCCTCCAGACTTCACCTTCTCCTTCTCCTTCTTCTGCTTCTTCTGATTCATCCTCCAGACCTCCCCATCTCCTTCTCCTTCTTCTGCTTCTTCAGCTTCACCCTCCAGACTTCACCTTCTCCTTCTCCTTCTTCTGCTTCTTCTGATTCACCCTCCAGACTTCACCTTCTCCTTCTCCTTCTTCTACTTCTTCTGATTCACCCTCCAGACTTCATCTTCTCCTTCTCCTTCTTCTGCTTCTTCTGATTCACCCTCCAGACTTCACCTTCTCCTTCTCATTCTTCTGCTTCTTCTGATTCACCCTCCAGACTTCACCTTCTCCTTCTCCTTCTTCTACTTCTACTTCTTTTGATTCACCCTCCAGACTTCACCTTCTCCTTCTCCTTCTTCTACTTCTTCTGATTCACCCTCCAGACTTCACCTTCTCCTTCTCCTTCTTCTGCTTCTTCTGATTCACCCTCCAGACTTCACCTTCTCCTTCTCCTTCTTCTGCTTCTTCTGATTCACCCTTCAGACTTCACCTTCTCCTTCTCCTTCTTCTGCTTCTTCTGATTCACACTTCAGACTTCACCTTCTCCTTCTCCTTCTTCTGCTTCTTCTGATTCACCCTCCAGACCTCACCTTCTCCTTCTCCTTCTTCTCCTTCTTCTGATTCACCCTCCAGACTTCATCTTCTCCTTCTCCTTCTTCTGCTTCTTCTGATTCACTCTCCACACTTCACCTTCTCCTTCTCCTTCTTCTGCTTCGTCTGATTCACCCTCCTGACTTAACCTTCTCCTTCTCCTTCTTCTGCTTCTTCTGTTTCACCCTCCAGGCTTCACCTTCTCCTTCTCCTTCTTCTACTTCTTCTGATTCACCCTCCAGACTTCACCTTCTCCTTCTACTTCTTCTGCTTCTTCTGATTCACCCTCCAGACTTCACCATCTCCTTCTCCTTCTTCTGCTTCTTCTGATTCACCCTCCAGACTTCACCTCCTCCTTCCCCTTCTTCTGCTTCTTCTGATTCACCCTCCAGACTTCACCTTCTCCTTCTCCTTCTTCTTCTTCTTCTGATTCACCCTCCAGACTTCACCATCTCCTTCTCCTTCTTCTACTTCTTCTGATTCACCCTACAGACTTCACCTTCTCCTTCTCCTTCTTCAGCTTCTTCTGATTCACCCTCCAGACTTCACCTTCTCCTTCTCCTTCGTCTACTTCTTTTGATTCACCCTCCAGACTACAACTTCTCCTTCTCCTTCTTCTTCTTCTTCTGATTCACCCTCCAGACTTCACCTTCTCCTACTCCTTCTTCTGCTTCTTCTGATTCACCCTCCAGACTTCACCTTCTCCTTCTCCTTCTTCTCCTTCTTCTGATTCACCCTCCAGACTTCACCTTCTCCTTCTCCTTCTTCTACTTCTTCTGATTCACCCTCCAGACTTCACCTTCTCCTTCTCCTTCTTCTACTTCTTCTGCTTCTCCCTCCAGACTTCACCTTCTCCTTCTCCTTCTTCTGCTTCTTCTGATTCACCCTCCAGACTTCACCTTCTCCTTCTCCTTCTTCTACTTCTTCTGATTCACCCTCCAGACTTCACCTTCTCCTTCTCCTTCTTCTACTTCTTCTGATTCACCCTCCAGACTTCACCTTCTCCTTCTCCTTCTTCTACTTCTTCTGATTCACCCTCCTGTCTTCACCATCTCCTTCTCCTTCTTCTGCTTCTTCTGCTTTACCCTCCAGACTTCACCTTCTCCTTCTCCTTCTTCTGCTTCTTCTGCTTCACCCTCCAGACATCACCTTATCCTTCTCCTTCTTCTGCTTCTTCTGCTTCACCCTCCTGACTTCACCTTCTCCTTCTCCTTCTTCTACTTCTTCTGATTCACCCTCCAGACTTCACCTTCTCCTTCTCCTTCTTCTGCTTCTTCTGCTTCACCCTCCAATCTTCACCACCTCCTTCTCCTTCTTCTGCTTCTTCTGCAGCGCCCTCCAGACTTCACCTTCTCCTTCTCCTTCTTCTGCTTCTTCTGCTTCACCCTCCTGACTTCACCTTCTCCTTCTCCTTCTTCTACTTCTTCTGCTTCACCCCCCTGACTTCACCTTCTCCTTCTCCTTCTTCTGCTTCTTCTAATACACCCTCCAGACTTCACCTTCTCCTTCTCCTTCTTCTGCTTCTTCTGATTCACCCTCCAGACTTCACCTTCTCCTTCTCCTTCTTCTGCTTCATCTGATTAACCCTCCAGACTTCACCTTCTCCTTCTCCTTCTTCTGCTTCTTCCGATTCACCCTCCAGACTTCATCTTCTCCTTCTCCTTCTTCTGCTTCTTCTGATTCACCCTCCAGACTTCACCTTCTCCTTCTCCTTCTTCTGCTTCTTCTGATTCACCCTCCAGACTTCACCTTCTCCTTCTCCTTCTTCTACTTCTTCTGATTCACCCTCCAGACTTCACCTTCTCCTTCTCCTTCTTCTGCTTCCTCTGATTCACCCTCCAGACCTCCCCATCTCCTTCTCCTTCTTCTGCTTCTTCAGCTTCACCCTCCAGACTTCACCTTCTCCTTCTCTTTCTTCTGCTTCTTCTGATTCACCCTCCAGACTTCACCTTCTCCTTCTCCTTCTTCTGATTCTTCTGATTCACCCTCCAGACTTCACCATCTCCTTCTCCTTCTTCTGCTTCTTCCGATTCACCCTCCTCACTTCACCTTCTCCTTCTCCTTCTTCTACTTCTTCTGATTCAGCCTCCTGACTTCACCTTCTCCTTCTCCTTCTTCTACTTCTTCTGCTTCACCCTCCAGGCTTCACCTCCTTCTCCTTCTTCTACTTCTTCTGATTCACCCTCCAGACTTCACCTTCTCCTTCTCCTTCTTCTGCTTCTTCTGATTCACCCTCCAGACTTCACCTTCTCCTTCTCCTTATTCTGCTTCTTCTGATTCACCCTCCAGACTTCACCTTCTCCTTCTCCTTCTTCTGCTTCTTCTGATTCACCCTCAAGACTTCACCTTCTCCTTCTCCTTCTGCTACTTCTTCTGATTCAACCTCCAGACTTCATCATCTCCTTCTCCTTCTTCTGCTTCGTCTGATTTACCCTCCTAACTTCACCTTCTCCTTCTCCTTCTTCTGCTTCTTCTGATTCACCCTTCTGACTTCACCTTCTCCTTCTCCTTCTTCAGCTTCTTCTGATTCACCCTCCAGACTTAACTTTCTCCTTCTCCTTCTTCTGCTTCTTCTGATTCACCCTCCAGACTTCACCTTCTCCTTCTCCTTCTTCTGCTTCTTCTGATTCACCCTCCAGACTTCACCTTCTCCTTCTCCTTCTTCTGCTTCTTCTGATTCACCCTCCAGACCTCATCATCTCCTTCTCCTTCTTCTACTTCTTCTGATTCACCCTCCAGACTTCATCTTCTCCTTCTCCTTCTTCTGCTTCTTCTGATTCACCCTCCAGACTTCACCTTCTCCTTCTCCTTCTTCTGCTTCTTCTGATTCACCCTCCAGACTTCACCTTCTCCTTCTCCTTCTTCTACTTCTTCTGATTCACCCTCCAGACTTCATCTTCTCCTTCTCCTTCTTCTGCTTCTTCTGATTCACCCTCCAGACTTCACCTTCTCCTTCTCCTTCTTCTGCTTCTTCTGATTCACCCTCCAGACTTCACCTTCTCCTTCTCCTTCTTCTACTTCTTTTGATTCACCCTCCAGACTTCACCTTCTCCTTCTCCTTCTTCTACTTCTTCTGATTCACCCTCCAGACTTCACCTTCTCCTTCTCCTTCTTCTGCTTCTTCTGATTCACCCTCCAGACTTCACCTTCTCCTTCTCCTTCTTCTGCTTCTTCTGATTCACCCTTCAGACTTCACCTTCTCCTTCTCCTTCTTCTGCTTCTTCTGATTCACCCTTCAGACTTCACCTTCTCCTTCTCCTTCTTCTGCTTCTTCTGATTCACCCTCCAGACCTCACCTTCTCCTTCTCCTTCTTCTCCTTCTTCTGATTCACCCTCCAGACTTCATCTTCTCCTTCTCCTTCTTCTGCTTCTTCTGATTCACTCTCCACACTTCACCTTCTCCTTCTCCTTCTTCTGCTTCGTCTGATTCACCCTCCTGACTTAACCTTCTCCTTCTCCTTTTTCTGCTTCTTCTGATTCACCCTCCAGGCTTCACCTTCTCCTTCTCCTTCTTCTACTTCTTCTGATTCACCCTCCAGACTTCACCTTCTCCTTCTACTTCTTCTGCTTCTTCTGATTCACCCTCCAGACTTCACCTTCTCCTTCTCCTTCTTCTGCTTCTTCTGATTCACCCTCCAGACTTCACCTCCTCCTTCTCCTTCTTCTGCTTCTTCTGATTCACCCTCCAGACTTCACCTTCTCCTTCTCCTTCTTCTTCTTCTTCTGATTCACCCTCCAGACTTCACCATCTCCTTCTCCT
Organism: Somniosus microcephalus; assembly: GCF_052327205.1. Classification (NCBI taxonomy): domain Eukaryota; kingdom Metazoa; phylum Chordata; class Chondrichthyes; order Squaliformes; family Somniosidae; genus Somniosus; species Somniosus microcephalus. Next base: position 273,883 of record NW_028225552.1, on the reverse strand, counting down.
TCTTCTACTTCTTCTGATTCACCCTCCAGACTTCACCTTCTCCTTCTCCTTCTTCAGCTTCTTCTGATTCACCCTCCAGACTTCACCTTCTCCTTCTCCTTCGTCTACTTCTTTTGATTCACCCTCCAGACTACACCTTCTCCTTCTCCTTCTTCTTCTTCTTCTTCTGATTCACCCTCCAGACTTCACCTTCTCCTTCTCCTTCTTCTGCTTCTTCTGATTCACCCTCCAGACTTCACCTTCTCCTTCTCCTTCTTCTTCTTCTTCTGATTCACCCTCCTGACTTCACCTTCTCCTTCTCCTTCTTCTACTTCTTCTGATTCACCCTCCAGACTTCACCTTCTCCTTCTCCTTCTTCTACTTCTTCTGCTTCTCCCTCCAGACTTCACCTTCTCCTTCTCCTTCTTCTGCTTCTTCTGATTCACCCTCCAGACTTCACCTTCTCCTTCTCCTTCTTCTACTTCTTCTGATTCACCCTCCAGACTTCACCTTCTCCTTCTCCTTCTTCTACTTCTTCTGATTCACCCTCCAGACTTCACCTTCTCCTTCTCCTTCTTCTGCTTCTTCTGATTCACCCTCCAGACTTCACCTCCTCCTTCTCCTTCTTCTGCTTCTTCTGATTCACCCTCCAGACTTCACCTTCTCCTTCTCCTTCTTCTTCTTCTTCTGATTCACCCTCCAGACTTCACCTTCTCCTTCTCCTTCTTCTACTTCTTCTGATTCACCCTCCAGACTTCACCTTCTCCTTCTCCTTCTTCTACTTCTTCTGCTTCCCCCTCCAGACTTCACCTTCTCCTTCTCCTTCTTCTGCTTCTTCTGATTCACCCTCCAGACTTCACCTTCTCCTTCTCCTTCTTCTGCTTCTTCTGATTCACCCTTCAGACTTTACCTTCTCCTTCTCCTTCTTCTGCTTCTTCTGATTCACCATCCAGACCTCACCTTCTCTCCTTCTCCTTCTTCTCATTCTTCTGATTCACCCTCCAGACTTCATCTTCTCCTTCTCCTTCTTCTGCTTCTTCTGATTCACCCTCCAGACTTCACCTTCTCCTTCTCCATCTTCTGCTTCTTCTGATTCACCCTCCAGACTTCGCCTTCTCCTTCTCCTTCTTCTACTTCTTCTGATTCACCCCCCAGACTTCACCTTCTCCTTCTCCTTCTTCTACTTCTTCTGATTCACCCTCCAGTCTTCACCTACTCCTTCTCCTTCTTCTGCTTCTTCTGATTCACCCTCCAGACTTCACCTTCTCCTTCTCCTTCTTCTGCTTCTTCTGATTCACACTCCTGACTTCACCTCCTCCTTCTCCTTCTTCTGCTTCTTCTGATTCACCCTCCAGACTTCATCTTCTCCTTCTCCTTCTTCTACTTCTTCTGATTCACCCTCCAGACTTCACCTTCTCCTTCTACCTCTTCTGCTTCTTCTGATTCACCCTCCAGACTTCACCTTCTCCTTCTCCTCCTTCTGCTTCTTCTGATTCACCCTCCAGAATTCACCTTCTCCTTCTCCTTCTTCTGCTTCTTCTGATTCACCCTCCAGACTTCAACTTCTCCTTCTCCTTCTTCTGCTTCTTCTGATTCACCCTCCAGACTTCACCTTCTCCTTCTCCTTCTTCTACTTCTTCTGATTCACCCTCCAGACTTCACCTTCTCCTTCTCCTTCTTCTACTTCTTCTGATTCACCCTTCAGACTTCACCTTCTCCTTCTCCTTCTTCTGCTTCTTCTGATTCACCCTCCAGACTTCACCTTCTCCTTCTTCTTCTTCTGCTTCTTCTGATTCACCCTCCAGAATTCACCTTCTCATTCTCCTTCTTCTGCTTCTTCTGATTCACCCTTCAGACTTCACCTTCTCCTTCTCCTTCTTCTGCTTCTTCTGATTCAACCTCCAGACCTCACCTTCTCCTTCTCCTTCTTCTAATTCTTCTGATTCACCCTCCAGACTTCATCTTCTACTTCTCCTTCTTCTGCTTCTTCTGATTCACCCTCCAGACTTCACCTTCTCCTTCTCCTTCTTCTGCTTCTTCTGATTCACCCTCCAGACTTCGCCTTCTCCTTCTCCTTCTTCTACTTCTTCTGATTCACCCTCCAGACTTCACCTTCTCCTTCTCCTTCTTCTACTTCTTCTGAATCACCCTCCAGTCTTCACCTTCTCCTTCTCCTTCTTCTGCTTCTTCTGATTCACCCTCCAGACTTCACCTTCTCCTTCTCCTTCTTCTGCTTCTTCTGATTCACCCTCCTGACTTCACCTTCTCCTTTTCCTTCTTCTGCTTCTTCTGATTCACCCTCCAGACTTCACCTTCTCCTTCTCCTTCTTCTACTTCTTCTGATTTACCCTCCAGACTTCACCTTCTCCTTCTACTTCTTCTGCTTCTTCTGATTCACCCTCCAGACTTCACCTTCTCCTTCTCCTTCTTCTGCTTCTTCTGATTCACCCTCCAGACTTCACCTTCTCCTTCTCCTTCTTCTGCTTCTTCTGATTCACCCTCCAGACTTCACCTTCTCATTCTCCTTCGTCTACTTCTTCTGATTCACCCTCCAGACTACACCTTCTCCTTCTCCTTCTTCTACTTCTTCTGATTCACCCTCCAGACTTCATCTTCTCCTTCTCCTTCTTCTGCTTCTTCTGATTCACCCTCCAGACTTCACCTTCTCCTTCTCCTTCTTCTACTTCTTCTGAATCACCCTCCAGACTTCACCTTCTCCTTCTACTTCGTCTACTTCTTCTGATTCACCCTCCAGACTACACCTTCTCCTTCTCCTTCTTCTACTTCTTCTGATTCACCCTCCAGACTTCACCTTCTCCTTCTCCTTCTTCTGCTTCTTCTGATTCACCCTCCAGACTTCACCTTCTCCTTCTACTTCTTCTGCTTCTTCTGATTCACCCTCCAGACTTCACCTTCTCCTTCTCCTTCTTCTGCTTCTTCTGATTCACCCTCCAGACTTCACCTCCTCCTTCTCCTTCTTCTGCTTCTTCTGATTCACCCTCCAGACTTCACCTTCTCCTTCTCCTTCTTCTGCTTCTTCTGATTCACCCTCCAGACTGCACCATCTCCTTCTCCTTCTCCTACTTCTTCTGATTCACCCTCCAGACTTCACCTTCTCCTTCTCCTTCTTCTGCTTCTTCTGATTCACCCTCCAGACTTCACCTTCTCCTTCTCCTTCGTTTACTTCTTTTGATTCACCCTCCAGACTACACCTTCTCCTTCTCCTTCTTCTTCTTCTTCTGATTCACCCTCCAGACTTCACCTTCTCCTTCTCCTTCTTCTGCTTCTTCTGATTCACCCCCCAGACTTCACCTTCTCCTTCTCCTTCTTCTACTTCTTCTGATTCACCCTCCAGACTTCACCTTCTCCTTCTCCTTCTTCTACTTCTTCTGATTCACCCTCCAGACTTCACCTTCTCCTTCTCCTTCTTCTACTTCTTCTGCTTCCCCCTCCAGACTTCACCTTCTCCTTCTCCTTCTTCTGCTTCTTCTGATTCACCCTCCAGACTTCACCTTCTCCTTCTCCTTCTTCTACTTCTTCTGATTCACCCTCCAGACTTCACCTTCTCCTTCTCCTTCTTCTACTTCTTCTGAATCACCCTCCAGACTTCACCTTCTCCTTCTCCTTCTTCTACTTCTTCTGATTCACCCTCCTGACTTCACCATCTCCTTCTCCTTCTTCTACTTCTTCTGCTTCACCCCCCTGACTTCACCTTCTCTTTCTCCTTCTTCTGCTTCGTCTGATTCACCCTCCTAACTTCACCTTCTCCTTCTCCTTCTTCTGCTTCTTCTGATTCACCCTTCTGACTTCACCTTCTCCTTCTCCTTCTTCAGCTTCTTCTGATTCACCCTCCAGACTTAACTTTCTCCTTCTCCTTCTTCTGCTTCTTCTGATTCACCCTCCAGACTTCACCTTCTCCTTCTCCTTCTTCTGCTTCTTCTGATTCACCCTCCAGACTTCACCTTCTCCTTCTCCTTCTTCTGCTTCTTCTGATTCACCCTCCAGACCTCAACATCTCCTTCTCCTTCTTCTACTTCTTCTGCTTCACCCTCCAGACTTCATCTTCTCCTTCTCCTTCTTCTGCTTCTTCTGATTCACCCTCCAGACTTCACCTTCTCCTTCTCCTTCTTCTGCTTCTTCTGATTCACCCTCCAGACCTCCCCATCTCCTTCTCCTTCTTCTGCTTCTTCAGCTTCACCCTCCAGACTTCACCTTCTCCTTTTCCTTCTTCTGCTTCTTCTGATTCACCCTCCAGACTTCACCTTCTCCTTCTCCTTCTTCTACTTCTTCTGATTCACCCTCCAGACTTCATCTTCTCCTTCTCCTTCTTCTGCTTCTTCTGATTCACCCTCCAGACTTCACCTTCTCCTTCTCCTTCTTCTGCTTCTTCTGATTCACCCTCCAGACTTCACCTTCTCCTTCTCCTTCTTCTGCTTCTTCTGATTCACCCTCCAGACTTCACCTTCTCCTTCTCCTTCATCTGCTTCTTCTGATTCACCCTCCAGACTTCACCTTCTCCTTCTCCTTCTTCTGCTTCTTCTGATTCACCCTTCAGACTTCACCTTCTCCTTCTCCTTCTTCTGCTTCTTCTGATTCACCCTTCAGACTTCACCTTCTCCTTCTCCTTCTTCTGCTTCTTCTGATTCACCCTCCAGACCTCACCTTCTCCTTCTCCTTCTTCTCCTTCTTCTGATTCACCCTCCAGACTTCATCTTCTCCTTCTCCTTCTTCTGCTTCTTCTGATTCACTCTCCACACTTCACCTTCTCCTTCTCCTTCTTCTGCTTCGTCTGATTCACACTCCTGACTTAACCTTCTCCTTCTCCTTCTTCTGCTTCTTCTGATTCACCCTCCAGGCTTCACCTTCTCCTTCTCCTTCTTCTACTTCTTCTGATTCACCCTCCAGACTTCACCATCTCCTTCTCCTTCTTCTGCTTCTTCTGATTCACCCTCCAGACTTCACCTTCTCCTTCTCCTTCTTCTGCTTCTTCTGATTCACCCTCCAGACTTCACCATCTCCTTCTCCTTCTTCTACTTCTTCTGATTCACCCTCCAGACTTCACCTTCTCCTTCTCCTTCTTCAGCTTCTTCTGATTCACCCTCCAGACTTCACCTTCTCCTTCTCCTTCTTCTACTTCTTCTGAATCACCCTCCAGACTTCACCTTCTCCTTCTCCTTCTTCTGCTTCTTCTGATTCACCCTCCAGACTTCACCTTCTCCTTCTCCTTCTTCTGCTTCTTCTGATTCACCCTCCAGACTTTACCTTCTCCTTCTCCTTCTTCTGCTTCTTCTGATTCACCATCCAGACCTCACCTTCTCCTTCTCCTTCTTCTAATTCTTCTGATTCACCCTCCAGACTTCATCTTCTCCTTCTCCTTCTTCTGTTTCTTCTGATTCACCCTCCAGACTTCACCTTCTCCTTCTCCATCTTCTGCTTCTTCTGATTCACCCTCCAGACTTCGCCTTCTCCTTCTCCTTCTTCTACTTCTTCTGATACACCCCCCAGACTTCACCTTCTCCTTCTCCTTCTTCTACTTCTTCTGATTCACCCTCCAGTCTTCACCTTCTCCTTCTCCTTCTTCTGCTTCTTCTGATTCACCCTCCAGACTTCACCTTCTCCTTCTCCTTCTTCTGCTTCTTCTGATTCACCCTCCTGACTTCACCTCCTCCTTCTCCTTCTTCTGCTTCTTCTGATTCACCCTCCAGACTTCACCTTCTCCTTCTCCTTCTTCTAATCCTTCTGATTCATCCTCCAGACTTCACCTTCTCCTTCTACCTCTTCTGCTTCTTCTGATTCACCCTCCAGACTTCACCTTCTCCTTCTCCTCCTTCTGCTTCTTCTGATTCACCCTCCAGAATTCACCTTCTCCTTCTCCTTCTTCTGCTTCTTCTGATTCACCCTCCAGACTTCAACTTCTCCTTCTCCTTCTTCTGCTTCTTCTGATTCACCCTCCAGACTTCACCTTCTCCTTCTCCTTCTTCTACTTCTTCTGATTCACCCTCCAGACTTCACCTTCTCCTTCTCCTTCTTCTACTTCTTCTGATTCACCCTTCAGACTTCACCTTCTCCTTCTCCTTCTTCTGCTTCTTCTGATTCACCCTCCAGACTTCACCTTCTCCTTCTCCTTCTTCTGCTTCTTCTGATTCACCCTCCAGACTTCACCTTCTCATTCTCCTTCTTCTGCTTCTTCTGATTCACCCTTCAGACTTCACCTTCTCCTTCTCCTTCTTCTGCTTCTTCTGATTCACCCTCCAGACCTCACCTTCTCCTTCTCCTTCTTCTAATTCTTCTGATTCACCCTCCAGACTTCATCTTCTACTTCTCCTTCTTCTGCTTCTTCTGATTCACCCTCCAGACTTCACCTTCTCCTTCTCCTTCTTCTGCTTCTTCTGATTCACCCTCCAGACTTCGCCTTCTCCTTCTCCTTCTTCTGCTTCTTCTGATTCACCCTCCAGACTTCACCTTCTCCTTCTCCTTCTTCTGCTTCTTCTGATTCACCCTCCTGACTTCACCTTCTCCTTCTCCTTCTTCTGCTTCTTCTGATTCACCCTCCAGACTTCACCTTCTCCTTCTCCTTCTTCTACTTCTTCTGATTTCCCCTCCAGACTTCACCTTCTCCTTCTACTTCTTCTGCTTCTTCTGATTCACCCTCCAGACTTCACCTCCTCCTTCTCCTTCTTCTACTTCTTCTGATACACCCTCCAGACTTCACCTTCTCCTTCTCAGTCTTCTGCTTCTTCTGATTCACCCTCCAGACTTCACCTTCTCCTTCTACTTCTTCTGCTTCTTCTGATTCACCCTCCAGACTTCACCTTCTCCTTCTCCTTCTTCTGCTTCTTCTGATTCACCCTCCAGACTTCACCTCCTCCTTCTCCTTCTTCTGCTTCTTCTGATTCACCCTCCAGACTTTACCTTCTCCTTCTCCTTCTTCTGCTTCTTCTGATTCACCCTCCAGACTTCACCATCTCCTTCTCCTTCTCCTACTTCTTCTGATTCACCCTCCAGACTTCACCTTCTCCTTCTCCTTCTTCTGCTTCTTCTGATTCACCCTCCAGACTTCACCTTCTCCTTCTCCTTCGTTTACTTCTTTTGATTCACCCTCCAGACTACACCTTCTCCTTCTCCTTCTTCTTCTTCTTCTGATTCACCCTCCAGACTTCACCTTCTCCTTCTCCTTCTTCTGCTTCTTCTGATTCACCCCCCAGACTTCACCTTCTCCTTCTCCTTCTTCTACTTCTTCTGATTCACCCTCCAGACTTCACCTTCTCCTTCTCCTTCTTCTACTTCTTCTGATTCACCCTCCAGACTTCACCTTCTCCTTCTCCTTCTTCTACTTCTTCTGCTTCCCCCTCCAGACTTCACCTTCTCCTTCTCCTTCTTCTGCTTCTTCTGATTCACCCTCCAGACTTCACCTTCTCCTTCTCCTTCTTCTACTTCTTCTGATTCACCCTCCAGACTTCACATTCTCCTTCTCCTTCTTCTACTTCTTCTGAATCACCCTCCAGACTTCACCTTCTCCTTCTCCTTCTTCTACTTCTTCTGATTCACCCTCCTGACTTCACCATCTCCTTCTCCTTCTTCTACTTCTTCTGCTTCACCCCCTGACTTCACCTTCTCCTTCTCCTTCTTCTGCTTCGTCTGATTCACCCTCCTAACTTCACCTTCTCCTTCTCCTTCTTCTGCTTCTTCTGATTCACCCTTCTGACTTCACCTTCTCCTTCTCCTTCTTCAGCTTCTTCTGATTCACCCTCCAGACTTAACTTTCTCCTTCTCCTTCTTCTGCTTCTTCTGATTCACCCTCCAGACTTCACCTTCTCCTTCTCCTTCTTCTGCTTCTTCTGATTCACCCTCCAGACTTCACCTTCTCCTTCTCCTTCTTCTGCTTCTTCTGATTCACCCTCCAGACCTCACCATCTCCTTCTCCTTTTTCTACTTCTTCTGATTCACCCTCCAGACTTCATCTTCTCCTTCTCCTTCTTCTGCTTCTTCTGATTCACCCTCCAGACTTCACCTTCTCCTTCTCCTTCTTCTGCTTCTTCTGATTCACCCTCCAGACCTCCCCATCTCCTTCTCCTTCTTCTGCTTCTTCAGCTTCACCCTCCAGACTTCACCTTCTCCTTCTCCTTCTTCTGCTTCTTCTGATTCACCCTCCAGACCTCACCATCTCCTTCTCCTTTTTCTACTTCTTCTGATTCACCCTCCAGACTTCATCTTCTCCTTCTCCTTCTTCTGCTTCTTCTGATTCACCCTCCAGACTTCACCTTCTCCTTCTCCTTCTTCTGCTTCTTCTGATTCACCCTCCAGACCTCCCCATCTCCTTCTCCTTCTTCTGCTTCTTCAGCTTCACCCTCCAGACTTCACCTTCTCTTTCTCCTTCTTCTGCTTCTTCTGATTCACCCTCCAGACTTCACCTTCTCCTTCTCCTTCTTCTACTTCTTCTGATTCACCCTCCAGACTTCATCTTCTCCTTCTCCTTCTTCTGCTTCTTCTGATTCACCCTCCAGACTTCACCTTCTCCTTCTCCTTCTTCTGCTTCTTCTGATTCACCCTCCAGACTTCACCTTCTCCTTCTCCTTCTTCTACTTCTTTTGATTCACCCTCCAGACTTCACCTTCTCCTTCTCCTTCTTCTACTTCTTCTGATTCACCCTCCAGACTTCACCTTCTCCTTCTCCTTCTTCTGCTTCTTCTGATTCACCCTCCAGACTTCACCTTCTCCTTCTCCTTCTTCTGCTTCTTCTGATTCACCCTTCAGACTTCACCTTCTCCTTCTCCTTCTTCTGCTTCTTCTGATTCACCCTCCAGACCTCACCTTCTCCTTCTCCTTCTTCTCCTTCTTCTGATTCACCCTCCAGACTTCATCTTCTCCTTCTCCTTCTTCTGCATCTTCTGATTCACTCTCCACACTTCACCTTCTCCTTCTCCTTCTTCTGCTTCGTCTGATTCACCCTCCTGACTTAACCTTCTCCTTCTCCTTCTTCTGCTTCTTCTGATTCACCCTCCAGGCTTCACCTTCTCCTTCTCCTTCTTCTACTTCTTCTGATTCACCCTCCAGACTTCACCTTCTCCTTCTACTTCTTCTGCTTCTTCTGATTCACCCTCCAGACTTCACCTTCTCCTTCTCCTTCTTCTGCTTCTTCTGATTCACCCTCCAGACTTCACCACCTCCTTCTCCTTCTTCTGCTTCTTCTGATTCACCCTCCAGACTTCACCTTCTCCTTCTCCTTCTTCTTCTTCTTCTGATTCACCCTCCAGACTTCACCATCTCCTTCTCCTTCTTCTACTTCTTCTGATTCACCCTCCAGACTTCACCTTCTCCTTCTCCTTCTTCAGCTTCTTCTGATTCACCCTCCAGACTTCACCTTCTCCTTCTCCTTCGTCTACTTCTTTTGATTCACCCTCCAGACTACACCTTCTCCTTCTCCTTCTTCTTCTTCTTCTGATTCACCCTCCAGACTTCACCTTCTCCTTCTCCTTCTTCTGCTTCTTCTGATTCACCCTCCAGACTTCACCTTCTCCTTCTCCTTCTTCTCCTTCTTCTGATTCACCCTCCAGACTTCACCTTCTCCTTCTCCTTCTTCTACTTCTTCTGATTCACCCTCCAGACTTCACCTTCTCCTTCTCCTTCTTCTACTTCTTCTGCTTCTCCCTCCAGACTTCACCTTCTCCTTCTGCTTCTTCTGCTTCTTCTGATTCACCCTCCAGACTTCACCTTCTCCTTCTCCTTCTTCTACTTCTTCTGATTCACCCTCCAGACTTCACCTTCTCCTTCTCCTTCTTCTACTTCTTCTGATTCACCCTCCAGACTTCACCTTCTCCTTCTCCTTCTTCTACTTCTTCTGATTCACCCTCCTGTCTTCACCATCTCCTTCTCCTTCTTCTGCTTCTTCTGCTTCACCCTCCAGACTTCACCTTCTCCTTCTCCTTCTTCTGCTTCTTCTGCTTCACCCTCCAGACTTCACCTTCTCCTTCTCCTTCTTCTGCTTCTTCTGCTTCACCCTCCTGACTTCACCTTCTCCTTCTCCTTCTTCTACTTCTACTGATTCACCCTCCAGACTTCACCTTCTCCTTCTCCATCTTATGCTTCTTCTGCTTCACCCTCCAGACTTCACCTTCTCCTTCTCCTTCTTCTGCTTCTTCTGCTTCGCCCTCCAGACTTCACCTTCTCCTTCTCCTTCTTCTGCTTCTTCTGCTTCAACCTCCTGACTTCACCTTCTCCTTCTCCTTCTTCTACTTCTTCTGATTCACCCTCCAGACTTCACCTTCTCCTTCTCCTTCTTCTGCTTCTTCTGCTTCACCCTCCAATCTTCACCACCTCCTTCTCCTTCTTCTGCTTCTTCTGCAGCGCCCTCCAGACTTCACCTTCTCCTTCTCCTTCTTCTGCTTCTTCTGCTTCACCCTCCTGACTTCACCTTCTCCTTCTCCTTCTTCTACTTCTTCTGCTTCACCCCCCTGACTTCACCTTCTCCTTCTCCTTCTTCTGCTTCTTCTGATTCACCCTCCTAACTTCACCTTCTCCTTCTCCTTCTTCTGCTTCTTCTGATTCACCCTCCTGACTTCACCTTCTCCTTCTCCTTCTTCTGCTTCTTCTAATACACCCTCCAGACTTCACCTTCTCCTTCTCCTTCTTCTGCTTCTTCTGATTCACCCTCCAGACTTCACCTTCTCCTTCTCCTTCTTCTGCTTCATCTGATTCACCCTCCAGACTTCACCTTCTCCTTCTCCTTCTTCTGCTTCTTCCGATTCACCCTCCAGACCTCACCATCTCCATCTCCTTCTTCTACTTCTTCTGATTCACCCTCCAGACTTCATCTTCTCCTTCTCCTTCTTCTGCTTCTTCTGATTCACCCTCCAGACTTCACCTTCTCCTTCTCCTTCTTCTGCTTCTTCTGATTCACCCTCCAGACTTCACCTTCTCCTTCTCCTTCTTCTACTTCTTCTGATTCACCCTCCAGACTTCACCTTCTCCTTCTCCTTCTTCTGCTTCCTCTGATTCACCCTCCAGACCTCCCCATCTCCTTCTCCTTCTTCTGCTTCTTCAGCTTCACCCTCCAGACTTCACCTTCTCCTTCTCTTTCTTCTGCTTCTTCTGATTCACCCTCCAGACTTCACCTTCTCCTTCTCCTTCTTCTGATTCTTCTGATTCACCCTCCAGACTTCACCATCTCCTTCTCCTTCTTCTGCTTCTTCCGATTCACCCTCCTGACTTCACCTTCTCCTTCTCCTTCTTCTACTTCTTCTGATTCAGCCTCCTGACTTCACCTTCTCCTTCTCCTTCTTCTACTTCTTCTGCTTCACCCTCCAGGCTTCACCTTCTCCTTCTCCTTCTTCTACTTCTTCTGATTCACCCTCCAGACTTCACCTTCTCCTTCTCCTTCTTCTGCTTCTTCTGATTCACCCTCCAGACTTCACCTTCTCCTTCTCCTTATTCTGCTTCTTCTGATTCACCCTCCAGACTTCACCTTCTCCTTCTCCTTCTTCTGCTTCTTCTGATTCACACTTCAGTCTTCACCTTCTCCTTCTCGTTCTTCTGCTTCTTCTGATTCACCCTCCAGACCTCACCTTCTCCTTTTCCTTCTCCTACTTCTTCTGATTCACCCTCCAGACTTCATCTTCTCCTTCTCCTTCTTCTGCTTCTTCTGATTCATCCTCCACACTTCACCTTCTCCTTCTCCTTCTTCTGCTTCTTCTGATTCACCCTCCAGACTTCGCCTTCTCCTTCTTCTTCTTCTACTTCTTCTGATTCACCTCCAGACTACACCTTCTCCTTCTCCTTCTTCAGCTTCTTCTGATTCACCCTCCAGACTTCACCTTCTCCTTCTCCTTCGTCTACTTCTTTTGATTCACCCTCCAGACTACACCTTCTCCTTCTCCTTCTTCTTCTTCTTCTGATTCACCCTCCAGACTTCACCTTCTCCTTCTCCTTCTTCTGCTTCTTCTGATTCACCCTCCAGACTTCACCTTCTCCTTCTCCTTCTTCTCCTTCTTCTGATTCACCCTCCAGACTTCACCTTCTCCTTCTCCTTCTTCTACTTCTTCTGATTCACCCTCCAGACTTCACCTTCTCCTTCTCCTTCTTCTACTTCTTCTGCTTCTCCCTCCAGACTTCACCTTCTCCTTCTGCTTCTTCTGCTTCTTCTGATTCACCCTCCAGACTTCACCTTCTCCTTCTCCTTCTTCTACTTCTTCTGATTCACCCTCCAGACTTCACCTTCTCCTTCTCCTTCTTCTACTTCTTCTGATTCACCCTCCAGACTTCACCTTCTCCTTCTCCTTCTTCTACTTCTTCTGATTCACCCTCCTGTCTTCACCATCTCCTTCTCCTTCTTCTGCTTCTTCTGCTTCACCCTCCAGACTTCACCTTCTCCTTCTCCTTCTTCTACTTCTTCTGCTTCACCCTCCAGACTTCACCTTCTCTTTCTCCTTCTTCTGCTTCTTCTGCTTCACCCTCCTGACTTCACCTTCTCCTTCTCCTTCTTCTACTTCTACTGATTCACCCTCCAGACTTCACCTTCTCCTTCTCCATCTTATGCTTCTTCTGCTTCACCCTCCAGACTTCACCTTCTCCTTCTCCTTCTTCTGCTTCTTCTGCTTCGCCCTCCAGACTTCACCTTCTCCTTCTCCTTCTTCTGCTTCTTCTGCTTCAACCTCCTGACTTCACCTTCTCCTTCTCCTTCTTCTACTTCTTCTGATTCACCCTCCAGACTTCACCTTCTTCTTCTCCTTCTTCTGCTTCTTCTGCTTCACCCTCCAATTATCACCACCTCCTTCTCCTTCTTCTGCTTCTTCTGCAGCGCCCTCCAGACTTCACCTTCTCCTTCTCCTTCGTCTGCTTCTTCTGCTTCACCCTCCTGACTTCACCTTCTCCTTCTCCTTCTTCTACTTCTTCTGCTTCACCCCCCTGACTTCACCTTCTCCTTCTCCTTCTTCTGCTTCTTCTGGTTCACCCTCCTAACTTCACCTTCTCCTTCTCCTTCTTCTGCTTCTTCTGATTCACCCTCCTGACTTCACCTTCTCCTTCTCCTTCTTCTGCTTCTTCTAATACACCCTCCAGACTTCACCTTCTCCTTCTCCTTCTTCTGCTTCTTCTGATTCACCCTCCAAACTTCACCTTCTCCTTCTCCTTCTTCTGCTTCATCTGATTCACCCTCCAGACTTCACCTTCTCCTTCTCCTTCTTCTGCTTCTTCCGATTCACCCTCCAGACCTCACCATCTCCTTCTCCTTCTTCTACTTCTTCTGATTCACCCTCCAGACTTCATCTTCTCCTTCTCCTTCTTCTGCTTCTTCTGATTCACCCTCCAGACTTCACCTTCTCCTTCTCCTTCTTCTGCTTCTTCTGATTCACCCTCCAGACTTCACCTTCTCCTTCTCCTTCTTCTACTTCTTCTGATTCACCCTCCAGACTTCACCTTCTCCTTCTCCTTCTTCTGCTTCCTCTGATTCACCCTCCAGACCTCCCCATCTCCTTCTCCTTCTTCTGCTTCTTCAGCTTCACCCTCCAGACTTCACCTTCTCCTTCTCTTTCTTCTGCTTCTTCTGATTCACCCTCCAGACTTCACCTTCTCCTTCTCCTTCTTCTGATTCTTCTGATTCTTCTGATTCACCCTCCAGACTTCACCATCTCCTTCTCCTTCTTCTGCTTCTTCCGATTCACCCTCCTGACTTCACCTTCTCCTTCTCCTTCTTCTACTTCTTCTGATTCAGCCTCCTGACTTCACCTTCTCCTTCTCCTTCTTCTACTTCTTCTGCTTCACCCTCCAGGCTTCACCTTCTCCTTCTCCTTCTTCTACTTCTTCTGATTCACCCTCCAGACTTCACCTTCTCCTTCTCCTTCTTCTGCTTCTTCTGATTCACCCTCCAGACTTCACCTTCTCCTTCTCCTTATTCTGCTTCTTCTGATTCACCCTCCAGACTTCACCTTCTCCTTCTCCTTCTTCTGCTTCTTCTGATTCACACTTCAGTCTTCACCTTCTCCTTCTCGTTCTTCTGCTTCTTCTGATTCACCCTCCAGACCTCACCTTCTCCTTTTCCTTCTCCTACTTCTTCTGATTCACCCTCCAGACTTCATCTTCTCCTTCTCCTTCTTCTGCTTCTTCTGATTCATCCTCCACACTTCACCTTCTCCTTCTCCTTCTTCTGCTTCTTCTGATTCACCCTCCAGACTTCGCCTTCTCCTTCTTCTACTTCTTCTGATTCACCTCCAGACTACACCTTCTCCTTCTCCTTCTTTTACTTCTTCAGATTCACCCTCCAGACTTCACCTTCTCCTTCTCCTTCTTCTGCTTCTTCTGATTCACCCTCCAGACTTCACCTTCTCCTTCTACTTCTTCTGCTTCTTCTGATTCACCCTCCAGACTTCACCTTCTCCTTCTCCTTCTTCTGCTTCTTCTGATTCACCCTCCAGACTTCACCTCCTTCTTCTCCTTCTTCTGCTTCTTCTGATTCACCCTCCAGACTTTACCTTCTCCTTCTTCTGCTTCTTCTGATTCACCCTCCAGACTTCACCATCTCCTTCTCCTTCTCCTACTTCTTCTGATTCACCCTCCAGACTTCACCTTCTCCTTCTCCTTCTTTTGCTTCTTCTGATTCACCCTCCAGACTTCACCTTCTCCTTCTCCTTCGTTTACTTCTTTTGATTCACCCTCCAGACTACACCTTCTCCTTCTCCTTCTTCTTCTTCTTCTGATTCACCCTCCAGACTTCACCTTCTCCTTCTCCTTCTTCTGCTTCTTCTGATTCACCCCCCAGACTTCACCTTCTCCTTCTCCTTCTTCTACTTCTTCTGATTCACCCTCCAGACTTCACCTTCTCCTTCTCCTTCTTCTACTTCTTCTGATTCACCCTCCAGACTTCACCTTCTCCTTCTCCTTCTTCTACTTCTTCTGCTTCCCCTTCCAGACTTCACCTTCTCCTTCTCCTTCTTCTGCTTCTTCTGATTCACCCTCCAGACTTCACCTTCTCCTTCTCCTTCTTCTACTTCTTCTGATTCACCCTCCAGACTTCACATTCTCCTTCTCCTTCTTCTACTTCTTCTGAATCACCCTCCAGACTTCACCTTCTCCTTCTCCTTCTTCTACTTCTTCTGATTCACCCTCCTGACTTCACCATCTCCTTCTCCTTCTTCTACTTCTTCTGCTTCACCCACCTGACTTCACCTTCTCCTTCTCCTTCTTCTGCTTCATCTGATTCACCCTCCTAACTTCACCTTCTCCTTCTCCTTCTTCTGCTTCTTCTGATTCACCCTTCTGACTTCACCTTCTCCTTCTCCTTCTTCAGCTTCTTCTGATTCACCCTCCAGACTTAACTTTCTCCTTCTCCTTCTTCTGCTTCTTCTGATTCACCCTCCAGACTTCACCTTCTCCTTCTCCTTCTTCTGCTTCTTCTGATTCACCCTCCAGACTTCACCACCTCCTTCTCCTTCTTCTGCTTATTCTGATTCACCCTCCAGACCTCACCATCTCCTTCTCCTTCTTCTACTTCTTCTGATTCACCCTCCAGACTTCATCTTCTCCTTCTCCTTCTTCTGCTTCTTCTGATTCACCCTCCAGACTTCACCTTCTCCTTCTCCTTCTTCTGCTTCTTCTGATTCACCCTCCAGACCTCCCCATCTCCTTCTCCTTCTTCTGCTTCTTCAGCTTCACCCTCCAGACTTCACCTTCTCCTTCTCCTTCTTCTGCTTCTTCTGATTCACCCTCCAGACTTCACCTTCTCCTTCTCCTTCTTCTACTTCTTCTGATACACCCTCCAGACTTCATCTTCTCCTTCTCCTTCTTCTGCTTCTTCTGATTCACCCTCCAGACTTCACCTTCTCCTTCTCCTTCTTCTGCTTCTTCTGATTCACCCTCCAGACTTCACCTTCTCCTTCTCCTTCTTCTACTTCTTCTGATTCACCCTCCAGACCTCACCTTCTCCTTCTCCTTCTTCTGCTTCTTCTGATTCACCCTCCAGACCTCACCTTCTCCTTCTCCTTCTTCTCCTTCTTCTGATTCACCCTCCAGACTTCATCTTCTCCTTCTCCTTCTTCTGCTTCTTCTGATTCACTCTCCACACTTCACCTTCTCCTTCTCCTTCTTCTGCTTCGTCTGATTCACCCTCCTGACTTAACCTTCTCCTTCTCCTTCTTCTGCTTCTTCTGATTCACCCTCCAGGCTTCACCTTCTCCTTCTCCTTCTTCTACTTCTTCTAATTCACCCTCCAGACTTCACCTTCTCCTTCTACTTCTTCTGCTTCTTCTGATTCACCCTCCAGACTTCACCTTCTCCTTCTCCTTCTTCTGCTTCTTTTGATTCACCCTCCAGACTTCACCACCTCCTTCTCCTTCTTCTGCTTCTTCTGATTCACCCTCCAGACTTCACCTTCTCCTTCTCCTTCTTCTTCTTCTTCTGATTCACCCTCCAGACTTCACCATCTCCTTCTCCTTCTTCTACTTCTTCTGATTCACCCTCCAGACTTCACCTTCTCCTTCTCCTTCTTCAGCTTCTTCTGATTCACCCTCCAGACTTCACCTTCTCCTTCTCCTTCGTCTACTTCTTTTGATTCACCCTCCAGACTACACCTTCTCCTTCTCCTTCTTCTTCTTCTTCTGATTCACCCTCCAGACTTCACCTTCTCCTTCTCCTTCTTCTGCTTCTTCTGATTCACCCTCCAGACTTCACCTTCTCCTTCTCCTTCTTCTCCTTCTTCTGATTCACCCTCCAGACTTCACCTTCTCCTTCTCCTTCTTCTACTTCTTCTGATTCACCCTCCAGACTTCACCTTCTCCTTCTCCTTCTTCTACTTCTTCTGCTTCTCCCTCCAGACTTCACCTTCTCCTTCTGCTTCTTCTGCTTCTTCTGATTCACCCTCCAGACTTCACCTTCTCCTTCTCCTTCTTCTACTTCTTCTGATTCACCCTCCAGACTTCACCTTCTCCTTCTTCTTCTACTTCTTCTGATTCACCCTCCAGACTTCACCTTCTCCTTCTCCTTCTTCTACTTCTTCTGATTCACCCTCCTGTCTTCACCATCTCCTTCTCCTTCTTCTGCTTCTTCTGCTTCACCCTCCAGACTTCACCTTCTCCTTCTCCTTCTTCTGCTTCTTCTGCTTCACCCTCCAGACTTCACCTTCTCCTTCTCCTTCTTCTGCTTCTTCTGCTTCACCCTCCTGACTTCACCTTCTCCTTCTCCTTCTTCTACTTCTACTGATTCACCCTCCAGACTTCACCTTCTCCTTCTCCATCTTATGCTTCTTCTGCTTCACCCTCCAGACTTCACCTTCTCCTTCTCCTTCTTCTGCTTCTTCTGCTTCGCCCTCCAGACTTCACCTTCTCCTTCTCCTTCTTCTGCTTCTTCTGCTTCCACCTCCTGACTTCACCTTCTCCTTCTCCTTCTTCTACTTCTTCTGATTCACCCTCCAGACTTCACCTTCTCCTTCTCCTTCTTCTGCTTCTTCTGCTTCACCCTCCAATCTTCACCACCTCCTTCTCCTTCTTCTGCTTCTTCTGCAGCGCCCTCCAGACTTCACCTTCTCCTTCTCCTTCTTCTGCTTCTTCTGCTTCACCCTCCTGACTTCACCTTCTCCTTCTCCTTCTTCTACTTCTTCTGCTTCACCCCCCTGACTTCACCTTCTCCTTCTCCTTCTTCTGCTTCTTCTGATTCACCCTCCTAACTTCACCTTCTCCTTCTCCTTCTTCTGCTTCTTCTGATTCACCCTCCTGACTTCACCTTCTCCTTCTCCTTCTTCTGCTTCTTCTAATACACCCTCCAGACTTCACCTTCCCCTTCTCCTTCTTCTGCTTCTTCTGATTCACCCTCCAGACTTCACCTTCTCCTTCTCCTTCTTCTGCTTCATCTGATTCACCCTCCAGACTTCACCTTCTCCTTCTCCTTCTTCTGCTTCTTCCGATTCACCCTCCAGACCTCACCATCTCCTTCTCCTTCTTCTACTTCTTCTGATTCACCCTCCAGACTTCATCTTCTCCTTCTCCTTCTTCTGCTTCTTCTGATTCACCCTCCAGACTTCACCTTCTCCTTCTCCTTCTTCTGCTTCTTCTGATTCACCCTCCAGACTTCACCTTCTCCTTCTCCTTCTTCTACTTCTTCTGATTCACCCTCCAGACTACACCTTCTCCTTCTCCTTCTTCTTCTTCTTCTGATTCACCCACCAGACTTCACCTTCTCCTTCTCCTTCGTCTACTTCTTTTGATTCACCCTCCAGACTACACCTTCTCCTTCTCCTTCTTCTTCTTCTTCTGATTCACCCTCCAGACTTCACCTTCTCCTTCTCCTTCTTCTGCTTCTTCTGATTCACCCTCCAGACTTCACCATCTCCTTCTCCTTCTTCTCCTTCTTCTGATTCACCCTCCAGACTTCACCTTCTCCTTCTCCTTCTTCTACTTCTTCTGATTCACCCTCCAGACTTCACCTTCTCCTTCTCCTTCTTCTACTTCTTCTGCTTCTCCCTCCAGACTTCACCTTCTCCTTCTGCTTCTTCTGCTTCTTCTGATTCACCCTCCAGACTTCACCTTCTCCTTCTCCTTCTTCTACTTCTTCTGATTCACCCTCCAGACTTCACCTTCTCCTTCTCCTTCTTCTACTTCTTCTGATTCACCCTCCAGACTTCACCTTCTCCTTCTCCTTCTTCTACTTCTTCTGATTCACCCTCCTGTCTTCACCATCTCCTTCTCCTTCTTCTGCTTCTTCTGCTTCACCCTCCAGACTTCACCTTCTCCTTCTCCTTCTTCTGCTTCTTCTGCTTCACCCTCCAGACTTCACCTTCTCCTTCTCCTTCTTCTGCTTCTTCTGCTTCACCCTCCTGACTTCACCTTCTCCTTCTCCTTCTTCTACTTCTACTGATTCACCCTCCAGACTTCACCTTCTCCTTCTCCATCTTATGCTTCTTCTGCTTCACCCTCCAGACTTCACCTTCTCCTTCTCCTTCTTCTGCTTCTTCTGCTTCGCCCTCCAGACTTCACCTTCTCCTTCTCCTTCTTCTGCTTCTTCTGCTTCAACCTCCTGACTTCACCTTCTCCTTCTCCTTCTTCTACTTCTTCTGATTCACCCTCCAGACTTCACCTTCTCCTTCTCCTTCTTCTGCTTCTTCTGCTTCACCCTCCAATCTTCACCACCTCCTTCTCCTTCTTCTGCTTCTTCTGCAGCGCCCTCCAGACTTCACCTTCTCCTTCTCCTTCTTCTGCTTCTTCTGCTTCACCCTCCTGACTTCACCTTCTCCTTCTCCTTCTTCTACTTCTTCTGCTTCACCCCCCTGACTTCACCTTCTCCTTCTCCTTCTTCTGCTTCTTCTGATTCACCCTCCTAACTTCACCTTCTCCTTCTCCTTCTTCTGCTTCTTCTGATTCACCCTCCTGACTTCACCTTCTCCTTCTCCTTCTTCTGCTTCTTCTAATACACCCTCCAGACTTCACCTTCTCCTTCTCCTTCTTCTGCTTCTTCTGATTCACCCTCCAGACTTCACCTTCTCCTTCTCCTTCTTCTGCTTCATCTGATTCACCCTCCAGACTTCACCTTCTCCTTCTCCTTCTTCTGCTTCTTCCGATTCACCCTCCAGACCTCACCATCTCCATCTCCTTCTTCTACTGCTTCTGATTCACCCTCCAGACTTCATCTTCTCCTTCTCCTTCTTCTGCTTCTTCTGATTCACCCTCCAGACTTCACCTTCTCCTTCTCCTTCTTCTGCTTCTTCTGATTCACCCTCCAGACTTCACCTTCTCCTTCTCCTTCTTCTACTTCTTCTGATTCACCCTCCAGACTTCACCTTCTCCTTCTCCTTCTTCTGCTTCCTCTGATTCACCCTCCAGACCTCCCCATCTCCTTCTCCTTCTTCTGCTTCTTCAGCTTCACCCTCCAGACTTCACCTTCTCCTTCTCTTTCTTCTGCTTCTTCTGATTCACCCTCCAGACTTCACCTTCTCCTTCTCCTTCTTCTGATTCTTCTGATTCACCCTCCAGACTTCACCATCTCCTTCTCCTTCTTCTGCTTCTTCCGATTCACCCTCCTGACTTCACCTTCTCCTTCTCCTTCTTCTACTTCTTCTGATTCAGCCTCCTGACTTCACCTTCTCCTTCTCCTTCTTCTACTTCTTCTGCTTCACCCTCCAGGCTTCACCTTCTCCTTCTCCTTCTTCTACTTCTTCTGATTCACCCTCCAGACTTCACCTTCTCCTTCTCCTTCTTCTGCTTCTTCTGATTCACCCTCCAGACTTCACCTTCTCCTTCTCCTTATTCTGCTTCTTCTGATTCACCCTCCAGACTTCACCTTCTCCTTCTCCTTCTTCTGCTTCTTCTGATTCACACTTCAGTCTTCACCTTCTCCTTCTCGTTCTTCTGCTTCTTCTGATTCACCCTCCAGACCTCACCTTCTCCTTTTCCTTCTCCTACTTCTTCTGATTCACCCTCCAGACTTCATCTTCTCCTTCTCCTTCTTCTGCTTCTTCTGATTCATCCTCCACACTTCACCTTCTCCTTCTCCTTCTTCTACTTCTTCTGATTCACCTCCAGACTACACCTTCTCCTTCTCCTTCTTCAGCTTCTTCTGATTCACCCTCCAGACTTCACCCTCTCCTTCTCCTTCGTCTACTTCTTTTGATTCACCCTCCAGACTACACCTTCTCCTTCTCCTTCTTCTTCTTCTTCTGATTCACCCTCCAGACTTCACCTTCTCCTTCTCCTTCTTCTGCTTCTTCTGATTCACCCTCCAGACTTCACCTTCTCCTTCTCCTTCTTCTCCTTCTTCTGATTCACCCTCCAGACTTCACCTTCTCCTTCTCCTTCTTCTACTTCTTCTGATTCACCCTCCAGACTTCACCTTCTCCTTCTCCTTCTTCTACTTCTTCTGCTTCTCCCTCCAGACTTCACCTTCTCCTTCTGCTTCTTCTGCTTCTTCTGATTCACCCTCCAGACTTCACCTTCTCCTTCTCCTTCTTCTACTTCTTCTGATTCACCCTCCAGACTTCACCTTCTCCTTCTCCTTCTTCTACTTCTTCTGATTCACCCTCCAGACTTCACCTTCTCCTTCTCCTTCTTCTACTTCTTCTGATTCACCCTCCTGTCTTCACCATCTCCTTCTCCTTCTTCTGCTTCTTCTGCTTCACCCTCCAGACTTCACCTTCTCCTTCTCCTTCTTCTGCTTCTTCTGCTTCACCCTCCAGACTTCACCTTCTCCTTCTCCTTCTTCTGCTTCTTCTGCTTCACCCTCCTGACTTCACCTTCTCCTTCTCCTTCTTCTACTTCTACTGATTCACCCTCCAGACTTCACCTTCTCCTTCTCCATCTTATGCTTCTTCTGCTTCACCCTCCAGACTTCACCTTCTCCTTCTCCTTCTTCTGCTTCTTCTGCTTCGCCCTCCAGACTTCACCTTCTCCTTCTCCTTCTTCTGCTTCTTCTGCTTCAACCTCCTGACTTCACCTTCTCCTTCTCCTTCTTCTACTTCTTCTGATTCACCCTCCAGACTTCACCTTCTCCTTCTCCTTCTTCTGCTTCTTCTGCTTCACCCTCCAATTATCACCACCTCCTTCTCCTTCTTCTGCTTCTTCTGCAGCGCCCTCCAGACTTCACCTTCTCCTTCTCCTTCTTCTGCTTCTTCTGCTTCACCCTCCTGACTTCACCTTCTCCTTCTCCTTCTTCTACTTCTTCTGCTTCACCCCCCTGACTTCACCTTCTCCTTCTCCTTCTTCTGCTTCTTCTGATTCACCCTCCTAACTTCACCTTCTCCTTCTCCTTCTTCTGCTTCTTCTGATTCACCCTCCTGACTTCACCTTCTCCTTCTCCTTCTTCTGCTTCTTCTAATACACCCTCCAGACTTCACCTTCTCCTTCTCCTTCTTCTGCTTCTTCTGATTCACCCTCCAGACTTCACCTTCTCCTTCTCCTTCTTCTGCTTCATCTGATTCACCCTCCAGACTTCACCTTCTCCTTCTCCTTCTTCTGCTTCTTCCGATTCACCCTCCAGACCTCACCATCTCCTTCTCCTTCTTCTACTTCTTCTCATTCACCCTCCAGACTTCATCTTCTCCTTCTCCTTCTTCTGCTTCTTCTGATTCACCCTCCAGACTTCACCTTCTCCTTCTCCTTCTTCTGCTTCTTCTGATTCACCCTCCAGACTTCACCTTCTCCTTCTCCTTCTTCTACTTCTTCTGATTCACCCTCCAGACTTCACCTTCTCCTTCTCCTTCTTCTGCTTCCTCTGATTCACCCTCCAGACCTCCCCATCTCCTTCTCCTTCTTCTGCTTCTTCAGCTTCACCCTCCAGACTTCACCTTCTCCTTCTCTTTCTTCTGCTTCTTCTGATTCACCCTCCAGACTTCACCTTCTCCTTCTCCTTCTTCTGATTCTTCTGATTCTTCTGATTCACCCTCCAGACTTCACCATCTCCTTCTCCTTCTTCTGCTTCTTCCGATTCACCCTCCTGACTTCACCTTCTCCTTCTCCTTCTTCTACTTCTTCTGATTCAGCCTCCTGACTTCACCTTCTCCTTCTCCTTCTTCTACTTCTTCTGCTTCACCCTCCAGGCTTCACCTTCTCCTTCTCCTTCTTCTACTTCTTCTGATTCACCCTCCAGACTTCACCTTCTCCTTCTCCTTCTTCTGCTTCTTCTGATTCACCCTCCTGACTTCACCTTCTCCTTCTCCTTATTCTGCTTCTTCTGATTCACCCTCCAGACTTCACCTTCTCCTTCTCCTTCTTCTGCTTCTTCTGATTCACACTTCAGTCTTCACATTCTCCTTCTCGTTCTTCTGCTTCTTCTGATTCACCCTCCAGACCTCACCTTCTCCTTTTCCTTCTCCTACTTCTTCTGATTCACCCTCCAGACTTCATCTTCTCCTTCTCCTTCTTCTGCTTCTTCTGATTCATCCTCCACACTTCACCTTCTCCTTCTCCTTCTTCTGCTTCTTCTGATTCACCCTCCAGACTTCGCCTTCTCCTTCTTCTTCTTCTACTTCTTCTGATTCACCTCCAGACTACACCTTCTCCTTCTCCTTCTTCTACTTCTTCAGATTCACCCTCCAGACTTCACCTTCTCCTTCTCCTTCTTCTGCTTCTTCTGATTCACCCTCCGGACTTCACCTTCTCCTTCTACTTCTTCTGCTTCTTCTGATTCACCCTCCAGACTTCACCTTCTCCTTCTCCTTCTTCTGCTTCTTCTGATTCACCCTCCAGACTTCACCTCCTTCTTCTCCTTCTTCTGCTTCTTCTGATTCACCCTCCAGACTTTACCTTCTCCTTCTCCTTCTTCTGCTTCTTCTGATTCACCCTCCAGACTTCACCATCTCCTTCTCCTTCTCCTACTTCTTCTGATTCACCCTCCAGACTTCACCTTCTCCTTCTCCTTCTTCTGCTTCTTCTGATTCACCCTCCAGACTTCACCTTCTCCTTCTCCTTCGTTTACTTCTTTTGATTCACCCTCCAGACTACACCTTCTCCTTCTCCTTCTTCTTCTTCTTCTGATTCACCCTCCAGACTTCACCTTCTCCTTCTCCTTCTTCTGCTTCTTCTGATTCACCCCCCAGACTTCACCTTCTCCTTCTCCTTCTTCTACTTCTTCTGATTCACCCTCCAGACTTCACCTTCTCCTTCTCCTTCTTCTACTTCTTCTGATTCACCCTCCAGACTTCACCTTCTCCTTCTCCTTCTTCTACTTCTTCTGCTTCCCCTTCCAGACTTCACCTTCTCCTTCTCCTTCTTCTGCTTCTTCTGATTCACCCTCCAGACTTCACCTTCTCCTTCTCCTTCTTCTACTTCTTCTGATTCACCCTCCAGACTTCACATTCTCCTTCTCCTTCTTCTACTTCTTCTGAATCACCCTCCAGACTTCACCTTCTCCTTCTCCTTCTTCTACTTCTTCTGATTCACCCTCCTGACTTCACCATCTCCTTCTCCTTCTTCTACTTCTTCTGCTTCACCCCCCTGACTTCACCTTCTCCTTCTCCTTCTTCTGCTTCATCTGATTCACCCTCCTAACTTCACCTTCTCCTTCTCCTTCTTCTGCTTCTTCTGATTCACCCTTCTGACTTCACCTTCTCCTTCTCCTTCTTCAGCTTCTTCTGATTCACCCTCCAGACTTAACTTTCTCCTTCTCCTTCTTCTGCTTCTTCTGATTCACCCTCCAGACTTCACCTTCTCCTTCTCCTTCTTCTGCTTCTTCTGATTCACCCTCCAGACTTCACCTTCTCCTTCTCCTTCTTCTGCTTATTCTGATTCACCCTCCAGACCTCACCATCTCCTTCTCCTTCTTCTACTTCTTCTGATTCACCCTCCAGACTTCATCTTCTCCTTCTCCTTCTTCTGCTTCTTCTGATTCACCCTCCAGACTTCACCTTCTCCTTCTCCTTCTTCTGCTTCTTCTGATTCACCCTCCAGACCTCCCCATCTCCTTCTCCTTCTTCTGCTTCTTCAGCTTCACCCTCCAGACTTCACCTTCTCCTTCTCCTTCTTCTGCTTCTTCTGATTCACCCTCCAGACTTCACCTTCTCCTTCTCCTTCTTCTACTTCTTCTGATACACCCTCCAGACTTCATCTTCTCCTTCTCCTTCTTCTGCTTCTTCTGATTCACCCTCCAGACTTCACCTTCTCCTTCTCCTTCTTCTGCTTCTTCTGATTCACCCTCCAGACTTCACCTTCTCCTTCTCCTTCTTCTACTTCTTTTGATTCACCCTCCAGACTTCACCTTCTCCTTCTCCTTCTTCTACTTCTTCTGATTCACCCTCCAGACCTCACCTTCTCCTTCTCCTTCTTCTGCTTCTTCTGATTCACCCTCCAGACTTCACCTTCTCCTTCTCCTTCTTCTGCTTCTTCTGATTCACCCTTCAGACTTCACCTTCTCCTTCTCCTTCTTCTGCTTCTTCTGATTCACCCTTCAGACTTCACCTTCTCCTTCTCCTTCTTCTGCTTCTTCTGATTCACCCTCCAGACCTCACCTTCTCCTTCTCCTTCTTCTCCTTCTTCTGATTCACCCTCCAGACTTCATCTTCTCCTTCTCCTTCTTCTGCTTCTTCTGATTCACTCTCCACACTTCACCTTCTCCTTCTCCTTCTTCTGCTTCGTCTGATTCACCCTCCTGACTTAACCTTCTCCTTCTCCTTCTTCTGCTTCTTCTGATTCACCCTCCAGGCTTCACCTTCTCCTTCTCCTTCTTCTACTTCTTCTGATTCACCCTCCAGACTTCACCTTCTCCTTCTACTTCTTCTGCTTCTTCTGATTCACCCTCCAGACTTCACCTTCTCCTTCTCCTTCTTCTGCTTCTTCTGATTCACCCTCCAGACTTCACCACCTCCTTCTCCTTCTTCTGCTTCTTCTGATTCACCCTCCAGACTTCACCTTCTCCTTCTCCTTCTTCTTCTTCTTCTGATTCACCCTCCAGACTTCACCATCTCCTTCTCCTTCTTCTACTTCTTCTGATTCACCCTCCAGACTTCACCTTCTCCTTCTCCTTCTTCAGCTTCTTCTGATTCACCCTCCAGACTTCACCTTCTCCTTCTCCTTCGTCTACTTCTTTTGATTCACCCTCCAGACTACACCTTCTCCTTCTCCTTCTTCTTCTTCTTCTGATTCACCCTCCAGACTTCACCTTCTCCTTCTTCTGCTTCTTCTGATTCACCCTCCAGACTTCACCTTCTCCTTCTCCTTCTTCTCCTTCTTCTGATTCACCCTCCAGACTTCACCTTCTCCTTCTGCTTCTTCTACTTCTTCTGATTCACCCTCCAGACTTCACCTTCTCCTTCTCCTTCTTCTACTTCTTCTGCTTCTCCCTCCAGACTTCACCTTCTCCTTCTGCTTCTTCTGCTTCTTCTGATTCACCCTCCAGACTTCACCTTCTCCTTCTCCTTCTTCTACTTCTTCTGATTCACCCTCCAGACTTCACCTTCTCCTTCTTCTTCTACTTCTTCTGATTCACCCTCCAGACTTCACCTTCTCCTTCTCCTTCTTCTACTTCTTCTGATTCACCCTCCTGTCTTCACCATCTCCTTCTCCTTCTTCTGCTTCTTCTGCTTCACCCTCCAGACTTCACCTTCTCCTTCTCCTTCTTCTGCTTCTTCTGCTTCACCCTCCAGACTTCACCTTCTCCTTCTCCTTCTTCTGCTTCTTCTGCTTCACCCTCCTGACTTCACCTTCTCCTTCTCCTTCTTCTACTTCTACTGATTCACCCTCCAGACTTCACCTTCTCCTTCTCCATCTTATGCTTCTTCTGCTTCACCCTCCAGACTTCACCTTCTCCTTCTCCTTCTTCTGCTTCTTCTGCTTCGCCCTCCAGACTTCACCTTCTCCTTCTCCTTCTTCTGCTTCTTCTGCTTCAACCTCCTGACTTCACCTTCTCCTTCTCCTTCTTCTACTTCTTCTGATTCACCCTCCAGACTTCACCTTCTCCTTCTCCTTCTTCTGCTTCTTCTGCTTCACCCTCCAATCTTCACCACCTCCTTCTCCTTCTTCTGCTTCTTCTGCAGCGCCCTCCAGACTTCACCTTCTCCTTCTCCTTCTTCTGCTTCTTCTGCTTCACCCTCCTGACTTCACCTTCTCCTTCTCCTTCTTCTACTTCTTCTGCTTCACCCCCCTGACTTCACCTTCTCCTTCTCCTTCTTCTGCTTCTTCTGATTCACCCTCCTAACTTCACCTTCTCCTTCTCCTTCTTCTGCTTCTTCTGATTCACCCTCCTGACTTCACCTTCTCCTTCTCCTTCTTCTGCTTCTTCTAATACACCCTCCAGACTTCACCTTCTCCTTCTCCTTCTTCTGCTTCTTCTGATTCACCCTCCAGACTTCACCTTCTCCTTCTCCTTCTTCTGCTTCATCTGATTCACCCTCCAGACTTCACCTTCTCCTTCTCCTTCTTCTGCTTCTTCCGATTCACCCTCCAGACCTCACCATCTCCTTCTCCTTCTTCTACTTCTTCTGATTCACCCTCCAGACTTCATCTTCTCCTTCTCCTTCTTCTGCTTCTTCTGATTCACCCTCCAGACTTCACCTTCTCCTTCTCCTTCTTCTGCTTCTTCTGATTCACCCTCCAGACTTCACCTTCTCCTTCTCCTTCTTCTACTTCTTCTGATTCACCCTCCAGACTTCACCTTCTCCTTCTCCTTCTTCTGCTTCCTCTGATTCACCCTCCAGACCTCCCCATCTCCTTCTCCTTCTTCTGCTTCTTCAGCTTCACCCTCCAGACTTCACCTTCTCCTTCTCTTTCTTCTGCTTCTTCTGATTCACCCTCCAGACTTCACCTTCTCCTTCTCCTTCTTCTGATTTTTCTGATTCACCCTCAAGACTTCACCATCTCCTTCTCCTTCTTCTGCTTCTTCCGATTCACCCTCCTGACTTCACCTTCTCCTTCTCCTTCTTCTACTTCTTCTGATTCACCCTCCTGACTTCACCTTCTCCTTCTCCTTATTCTGCTTCTTCTGATTCACCCTCCAGACTTCACCTTCTCCTTCTCCTTCTTCTGCTTCTTCTGATTCACACTTCAGTCTTCACATTCTCCTTCTCGTTCTTCTGCTTCTTCTGATTCACCCTCCAGACCTCACCTTCTCCTTTTCCTTCTCCTACTTCTTCTGATTCACCCTCCAGACTTCATCTTCTCCTTCTCCTTCTTCTGCTTCTTCTGATTCATCCTCCACACTTCACCTTCTCCTTCTCCTTCTTCTGCTTCTTCTGATTCACCCTCCAGACTTCGCCTTCTCCTTCTTCTTCTTCTACTTCTTCTGATTCACCTCCAGACTACACCTTCTCCTTCTCCTTCTTCTACTTCTTCAGATTCACCCTCCAGACTTCACCTTCTCCTTCTCCTTCTTCTGCTTCTTCTGATTCACCCTCCGGACTTCACCTTCTCCTTCTACTTCTTCTGCTTCTTCTGATTCACCCTCCAGACTTCACCTTCTCCTTCTCCTTCTTCTGCTTCTTCTGATTCACCCTCCAGACTTCACCTCCTTCTTCTCCTTCTTCTGCTTCTTCTGATTCACCCTCCAGACTTTACCTTCTTCTTCTCCTTCTTCTGCTTCTTCTGATTCACCCTCCAGACTTCACCATCTCCTTCTCCTTCTCCTACTTCTTCTGATTCACCCTCCAGACTTCACCTTCTCCTTCTCCTTCTTCTGCTTCTTCTGATTCACCCTCCAGACTTCACCTTCTCCTTCTCCTTCGTTTACTTCTTTTGATTCACCCTCCAGACTACACCTTCTCCTTCTCCTTCTTCTTCTTCTTCTGATTCACCCTCCAGACTTCACCTTCTCCTTCTCCTTCTTCTGCTTCTTCTGATTCACCCCCCAGACTTCACCTTCTCCTTCTCCTTCTTCTACTTCTTCTGATTCACCCTCCAGACTTCACCTTCTCCTTCTCCTTCTTCTACTTCTTCTGATTCACCCTCCAGACTTCACCTTCTCCTTCTCCTTCTTCTACTTCTTCTGCTTCCCCTTCCAGACTTCACCTTCTCCTTCTCCTTCTTCTGCTTCTTCTGATTCACCCTCCAGACTTCACCTTCTCCTTCTCCTTCTTCTACTTCTTCTGATTCACCCTCCAGACTTCACATTCTCCTTCTCCTTCTTCTACTTCTTCTGAATCACCCTCCAGACTTCACCTTCTCCTTCTCCTTCTTCTACTTCTTCTGATTCACCCTCCTGACTTCACCATCTCCTTCTCCTTCTTCTACTTCTTCTGCTTCACCCCCCTGACTTCACCTTCTCCTTCTCCTTCTTCTGCTTCATCTGATTCACCCTCCTAACTTCACCTTCTCCTTCTCCTTCTTCTGCTTCTTCTGATTCACCCTTCTGACTTCACCTTCTCCTTCTCCTTCTTCAGCTTCTTCTGATTCACCCTCCAGACTTAACTTTCTCCTTCTCCTTCTTCTGCTTCTTCTGATTCACCCTCCAGACTTCACCTTCTCCTTCTCCTTCTTCTGCTTCTTCTGATTCACCCTCCAGACTTCACCTTCTCCTTCTCCTTCTTCTGCTTATTCTGATTCACCCTCCAGACCTCACCATCTCCTTCTCCTTCTTCTACTTCTTCTGATTCACCCTCCAGACTTCATCTTCTCCTTCTCCTTCTTCTGCTTCTTCTGATTCACCCTCCAGACTTCACCTTCTCCTTCTCCTTCTTCTGCTTCTTCTGATTCACCCTCCAGACCTCCCCATCTCCTTCTCCTTCTTCTGCTTCTTCAGCTTCACCCTCCAGACTTCACCTTCTCCTTCTCCTTCTTCTGCTTCTTCTGATTCACCCTCCAGACTTCACCTTCTCCTTCTCCTTCTTCTACTTCTTCTGATACACCCTCCAGACTTCATCTTCTCCTTCTCCTTCTTCTGCTTCTTCTGATTCACCCTCCAGACTTCACCTTCTCCTTCTCCTTCTTCTGCTTCTTCTGATTCACCCTCCAGACTTCACCTTCTCCTTCTCCTTCTTCTACTTCTTTTGATTCACCCTCCAGACTTCACCTTCTCCTTCTCCTTCTTCTACTTCTTCTGATTCACCCTCCAGACCTCACCTTCTCCTTCTCCTTCTTCTGCTTCTTCTGATTCACCCTCCAGACTTCACCTTCTCCTTCTCCTTCTTCTGCTTCTTCTGATTCACCCTTCAGACTTCACCTTCTCCTTCTCCTTCTTCTGCTTCTTCTGATTCACCCTTCAGACTTCACCTTCTCCTTCTCCTTCTTCTGCTTCTTCTGATTCACCCTCCAGACCTCACCTTCTCCTTCTCCTTCTTCTCCTTCTTCTGATTCACCCTCCAGACTTCATCTTCTCCTTCTCCTTCTTCTGCTTCTTCTGATTCACTCTCCACACTTCACCTTCTCCTTCTCCTTCTTCTGCTTCGTCTGATTCACCCTCCTGACTTAACCTTCTCCTTCTCCTTCTTCTGCTTCTTCTGATTCACCCTCCAGGCTTCACCTTCTCCTTCTCCTTCTTCTACTTCTTCTGATTCACCCTCCAGACTTCACCTTCTCCTTCTACTTCTTCTGCTTCTTCTGATTCACCCTCCAGACTTCACCTTCTCCTTCTCCTTCTTCTGCTTCTTCTGATTCACCCTCCAGACTTCACCACCTCCTTCTCCTTCTTCTGCTTCTTCTGATTCACCCTCCAGACTTCACCTTCTCCTTCTCCTTCTTCTTCTTCTTCTGATTCACCCTCCAGACTTCACCATCTCCTTCTCCTTCTTCTACTTCTTCTGATTCACCCTCCAGACTTCACCTTCTCCTTCTCCTTCTTCAGCTTCTTCTGATTCACCCTCCAGACTTCACCTTCTCCTTCTCCTTCGTCTACTTCTTTTGATTCACCCTCCAGACTACACCTTCTCCTTCTCCTTCTTCTTCTTCTTCTGATTCACCCTCCAGACTTCACCTTCTCCTTCTTCTGCTTCTTCTGATTCACCCTCCAGACTTCACCTTCTCCTTCTCCTTCTTCTCCTTCTTCTGATTCACCCTCCAGACTTCACCTTCTCCTTCTGCTTCTTCTACTTCTTCTGATTCGCCCTCCAGACTTCACCTTCTCCTTCTCCTTCTTCTACTTCTTCTGCTTCTCCCTCCGGACTTCACCTTCTCCTTCTGCTTCTTCTGCTTCTTCTGATTCACCCTCCAGACTTCACCTTCTCCTTCTCCTTCTTCTACTTCTTCTGATTCACCCTCCAGACTTCACCTTCTCCTTCTTCTTCTACTTCTTCTGATTCACCCTCCAGACTTCACCTTCTCCTTCTCCTTCTTCTACTTCTTCTGATTCACCCTCCTGTCTTCACCATCTCCTTCTCCTTCTTCTGCTTCTTCTGCTTCACCCTCCAGACTTCACCTTCTCCTTCTCCTTCTTCTGCTTCTTCTGCTTCACCCTCCAGACTTCACCTTCTCCTTCTCCTTCTTCTGCTTCTTCTGCTTCACCCTCCTGACTTCACCTTCTCCTTCTCCTTCTTCTACTTCTACTGATTCACCCTCCAGACTTCACCTTCTCCTTCTCCATCTTATGCTTCTTCTGCTTCACCCTCCAGACTTCACCTTCTCCTTCTCCTTCTTCTGCTTCTTCTGCTTCGCCCTCCAGACTTCACCTTCTCCTTCTCCTTCTTCTGCTTCTTCTGCTTCAACCTCCTGACTTCACCTTCTCCTTCTCCTTCTTCTACTTCTTCTGATTCACCCTCCAGACTTCACCTTCTCCTTCTCCTTCTTCTGCTTCTTCTGCTTCACCCTCCAATCTTCACCACCTCCTTCTCCTTCTTCTGCTTCTTCTGCAGCGCCCTCCAGACTTCACCTTCTCCTTCTCCTTCTTCTGCTTCTTCTGCTTCACCCTCCTGACTTCACCTTCTCCTTCTCCTTCTTCTACTTCTTCTGCTTCACCCCCCTGACTTCACCTTCTCCTTCTCCTTCTTCTGCTTCTTCTGATTCACCCTCCTAACTTCACCTTCTCCTTCTCCTTCTTCTGCTTCTTCTGATTCACCCTCCTGACTTCACCTTCTCCTTCTCCTTCTTCTGCTTCTTCTAATACACCCTCCAGACTTCACCTTCTCCTTCTCCTTCTTCTGCTTCTTCTAATTCACCCTCCAGACTTCACCTTCTCCTTCTCCTTCTTCTGCTTCATCTGATTCACCCTCCAGACTTCACCTTCTCCTTCTCCTTCTTCTGCTTCTTCCGATTCACCCTCCAGACCTCACCATCTCCTTCTCCTTCTTCTACTTCTTCTGATTCACCCTCCAGACTTCATCTTCTCCTTCTCCTTCTTCTGCTTCTTCTGATTCACCCTCCAGACTTCACCTTCTCCTTCTCCTTCTTCTGCTTCTTCTGATTCACCCTCCAGACTTCACCTTCTCCTTCTCCTTCTTCTACTTCTTCTGATTCACCCTCCAGACTTCACCTTCTCCTTCTCCTTCTTCTGCTTCCTCTGATTCACCCTCCAGACCTCCCCATCTCCTTCTCCTTCTTCTGCTTCTTCAGCTTCACCCTCCAGACTTCACCTTCTCCTTCTCTTTCTTCTGCTTCTTCTGATTCACCCTCCAGACTTCACCTTCTCCTTCTCCTTCTTCTGATTTTTCTGATTCACCCTCAAGACTTCACCATCTCCTTCTCCTTCTTCTGCTTCTTCCGATTCACCCTCCTGACTTCACCTTCTCCTTCTCCTTCTTCTACTTCTTCTGATTCAGCCTCCTGACTTCACCTTCTCCTTCTCCTTCTTCTACTTCTTCTGCTTCACCCTCCAGGCTTCACCTTCTCCTTCTCCTTCTTCTACTTCTTCTGATTCACCCTCCAGACTTCACCTTCTCCTTCTCCTTCTTCTGCTTCTTCTGATTCACCCTCCAGACTTCACCTTCTCCTTCTCCTTATTCTGCTTCTTCTGATTCACCCTCCAGACTTCACCTTCTCCTTCTCCTTCTTCTGCTTCTTCTGATTCACACTTCAGTCTTCACCTTCTCCTTCTCGTTCTTCTGCTTCTTCTGATTCACCCTCCAGACCTCACCTTCTCCTTTTCCTTCTCCTACTTCTTCTGATTCACCCTCCAGACTTCATCTTCTCCTTCTCCTTCTTCTGCTTCTTCTGATTCATCCTCCACACTTCACCTTCTCCTTCTCCTTCTTCTGCTTCTTCTGATTCACCCTCCAGACTTCGCCTTCTCCTTCTTCTTCTTCTACTTCTTCTGATTCACCCTCCAGACTTCACCGTCTCCTTCTCCTTCTTCTACTTCTTCTGATTCACCCTCCAGTCTTCACCTTCTCCTTCTCCTTCTTCTGCTTCTTCTGATTCACCCTCCAGACTTCACCTTCTCCTTATCCTTCTTCTGCTTCTTCTGATTCACCCTCCTGACTTCACCTTCTCCTTCTCCTTCTTCTGCTTCTTCTGATTCACCCTCCAGACTTCACCTTCTCCTTCTCCTTGTTCTACTTCTTCTGATTCACCCTCCAGACTTCACCTTCTCCTTCTACTTCTGCTTCTTCTAATTCACCCTCCAGACTTCACCTTCTCCTTCTCCTTCTTCTGCTTCTTCTGATTCACCCTCCAGACTTCACCTCCTCCTTCTCCTTCTTCTGCTTCTTCTGATTCACCCTCCAGACTTCGCCTTCTCCTTCTCCTTCTTCTGCTTCTTCTGATTCACCCTCCAGACTTCACCATCTCCTTCTCCTTCTTCTACTTCTTTTGATTCTCCCTCCAGACTTCACCTTCTCCTTCTCCTTCTTCTGCTTCTTCTGATTCACCCACCAGACTTCACCTTCTCCTCCTCCTTCTTCTACTTCTTCTGATTCACCCTCCAGACTTCACCTTCTGCTTCTCCTTCTTCTACTTCTTCTGCTTCTCCCTCCAGACTTCACCTTCTCCTTCTCCTTCTTCTGCTTCTTCTGATTCCCCCTCCAGACTTCACCTTCTCCTTCTCCTTCTTCTACTTCTTCTGATTCACCCTCCAGACTTCAACTTCTCCTTCTCCTTCTTCTACATCTTCTGATTCACCCTCCAGACTTCACCTTCTCCTTCTCCTTCTTCTACTTCTTCTGATTCACCCTCCTGACTTCACCATCTCCTTCTCCTTCTTCTGCTTCTACTGCTTCACCCTCCAGACTTCACCTTCTCCTTCTCCTTCTTCTGCTTCTTCTGCTTCACCCTCCAGACTTCACCTTCTCCTTCTCCTTCTTCTGCTTCTTCTGCTTCACCCTCCTGACTTCACCTTCTCCTTCTCCTTCTTCTATTCTACTGATTCACCCTCCAGACTTCACCTACTCCTTCTCCTTCTTCTGCTTCTTCTGCTTCACCCTCCAGACTTCACCTTCAACTTCTCCTTCTTCTGCTTCTTCTGCTTCGCCCTCCAGACTTCACCTTCTCCTTCTCCTTCTTCTGCTTCTTCTGCTTCACCCTCCAGACTTCACCTTCTCCTTCTCCTTCTTCTGCTTCTTCTGCTTCAACCTCCTGACTTCACCTTCTCCTTCTCCTTCTTCTACTTCTTCTGATTCACCCTCCAGACTTCACCTTCTCCTTCTCCTTCTTCTGCTTCTTCTGCTTCACCCTCCTGACTTCACCTTCTCCTTCTCCTTCTTCTACTTCTTCTGCTTCACCCCCCTGACTTCACCTTCTCCTTCTCCTTCTTCTGCTTCTTCTGATTCACCCTCCTAACTTCACCTTCTCCTTCTCCTCCTTCTGCTTCTTCTGATTCACCCTCCTGACTTCACCTTCTCCTTCTCCTTCTTCTGCTTCTTCTGATTCACCCTCCAGACTTCACCTTCTCCTTCTCCTTCTTCTGCTTCTTCTGATTCACCCTCCAGACTTCACCTTCTCCTTCTCCTTCTTCTGCTTCTTCTGATTCACCCTCCAGACCTCAC
Organism: Somniosus microcephalus; assembly: GCF_052327205.1. NCBI lineage: Eukaryota > Metazoa > Chordata > Chondrichthyes > Squaliformes > Somniosidae > Somniosus > Somniosus microcephalus. The sequence goes on along the minus strand of NW_028225552.1, from coordinate 239,667 downwards.
CATCTCCTTCTCCTTCTTCCACTTCTTCTGATTCACCCTCCAGACTTTATATTCTCCTTCTCCTTCTTCTGCTTCTTCTGATTCACCCTCCAGACTTCACCTTCTACTTCTCCTTCTTCTGCTTCTTCTGATTCACACTCCAGACTTCACCTTCTCCTTCTCCTTCTTCTACTTCTTCTGATTCACCCTCCAGACTTCACCTTCTCCTTCTCCTTCTTCTACTTCTTCTGATTCACCCTCCAGTCTTCACCTTCTCCTTCTCCTTCTTCTGCTTCTTCTGCTTCACCCTCCAGACTTCACCTTCTACTTCTCTTTCTTCTGCTTCTTCTGATTCACCCTCCAGACTTCACCTTCTCCTTCTCCTTCTTCTGATTCTTCTGATTCACCCTCCAGTCTTCAGCTTCTCCTTCTCCTTCTTCTGCTTCTTCAGCTTCACCCTCCAGACTTCACCTTCAACTTCTCTTTCTTCTGCTTCTTCTGATTCACCCTCCAGACTTCACCTTCTCCTTCTCCTTCTTCTGATTCTTCTGATTCACCCTCCAGACTTCACCTTCTCCTTCTCCTTCTTCTGCTTCTTCTGATTCACCCTCCTGACTTCACCTTCTCCTTCTCCTTCTTCTACTTCTTCTGATTCACCCTCCTGACTTCACCTTCTCCTTCTCCTTCTTCTACTTCTTCTGCTTCACCCTCCAGACTTCACCTTCTCCTTCTCCTTCTTCTACTTCTTCTGATTCAACCTCCAGACTTCACCTTCTCCTTCTCCTTCTTCTGCTTCTTCTGATTCACTCTCCAGACTTCACCTTCTTCTTCTCCTTATTCTGCTTCTTCTGCTTCACCCTCCAGACTTCACCTTCTCCTTCTCCTTCTTCTACTTCTTCTGATTCACCCTCCAGACTTCACCTTCTCCTTCTCCTTCTTCTGCTTCTTCTGATTCACCCTCCAGACTTCACCTTCTCCTTCTCCTTATTCTGCTTCTTCTGATTCACCCTCCAGACTTCACCTTCTCCTTCTCCTTCTTCTGCTTCTTCTGATTCACCCTCCAGACTTCACCTTCTCCTTCTCCTTCTTCTGCTTCTTCTGATTCACCCTCCAGACTTCACCTTCACCTTCTCCTTCTTCTACTTCTTCTGATTCACCCTCCAGACTTCATCTTCTCCTTCTCCTTCTTCTGCTTCTTCTGATTCACCCTCCAGACTTCACCTTCTCCTTCTCCTTCTTCTGCTTCTTCTGATTCACCCTCCAGACTTCACCTTCTCCTTCTCCTTCTTCTACTTCTTCTGATTCACCCTCCAGACTTCACCTTCTCCTTCTCCTTCTTCTACTTCTTCTGATTCACCCTCCAGACTTCACCTTCTCCTTCTCCTTCTTCTGCTTCTTCTGATTCACCCTCCAGACTTCACCTTCTCCTTCTCCTTCTTCTGCTTCTTCTGATTCACCCTCCAGACTTCACCTTCTCCTTCTCCTTCTTCTGCTTCTTCTGATTCACCGTTCAGACTTCACCTTGTCCTTCTCCTTCTTCTGCTTCTTCTGATTCACCCTCCAGACCTCACCTTCTCCTTCTCCTTCTTCTACTTCTTCTGATTCACCCTCCAGACTTCATCTTCTCCTTCTCCTTCTTCTGCTTCTTCTGATTCACCCTCCAGACTTCACCTCCTCCTGCTCCTTCTTCTGCTTCTTCTGATTCACCCTCCAGACTTCGCCTTCTCCTTCTCCTTCTTCTACTTCTTCTGATTCACCCTCCAGACTTCACCTTCTGCTTCTCCTTCTTCTACTTCTTCTGATTCACCCTCCAGTCTTCACCTTCTCCTTCTCCTTCTTCTGCTTCTTCTGATTCACCCTCCAGACTTCACCTTCTCCTTCTCCTTCTTCTGCATCTTCTGATTCACCCTCCTGACTTCACCTTCTCCTTCTCCTTCTTCTGCTTCTTCTGATTCACCCGCCAGACTTCACCTTCTCCTTCTCCTTCTTCTGCTTCTTCTGATTCACCCTCCAGACTTCACCATCTCCTTCTCCTTCTTCTACTTCTTCTGATTCACCCTCCAGACTTCACCTTCTCCTTCTCCTTCTTCTGCTTCTTCTGATTCACCCTCCAGACTTCACCTTCTCCTCCTGCTTCTTCTACTTCTTCTGATTCACCCTCCAGACTTCACCTTCTGCTTCTCCTTCTTCTACTTCTTCTGCTTCTCCCTCCAGACTTCACCTTCTCCTTCTCCTTCTTCTGCTTCTTCTGATTCACCCTCCAGACTTCACCTTCTCCTTCTCCTTCTTCTACTTCTTCTGATTCACCCTCCAGACTTCACCTTCTCCTTCTCCTTCTTCTACATCTTCTGATTCACCCTCCAGACTTCACCTTCTCCTTCTCCTTCTTCTGCTTCTTCTGATTCACTCTCCAGACTTCACCTTCTTCTTCTCCTTATTCTGCTTCTTCTGCTTCACCCTCCAGACTTCACCTTCTCCTTCTCCTTCTTCTACTTCTTCTGATTCACCCTCCAGACTTCACCTTCTCCTTCTCCTTCTTCTGCTTCTTCTGATTCACCCTCCAGACTTCACCTTCTCCTTCTCCTTATTCTGCTTCTTCTGATTCACCCTCCAGACTTCACCTTCTCCTTCTCCTTCTTCTGCTTCTTCTGCTTCACCCTCCAGACTTCACCTTCTCCTTCTCCTTCTTCTGCTTCTTCTGATTCACCCTCCAGACTTCACCTTCTCCTTCTCCTTCTTCTACTTCTTCTGATTCACCCTCCAGACTTCATCTTCTTCTTCTCCTTCTTCTGCTTCTTCTGATTCACCCTCCAGACTTCACCTTCTCCTTCTCCTTCTTCTGCTTCTTCTGATTCACCCTCCAGACTTCACCTTCTCCTTCTCCTTCTTCTACTTCTTCTGATTCACCCTCCAGACTTCACCTTCTCCTTCTCCTTCTTCTACTTCTTCTGATTCACCCTCCAGACTTCACCTTCTCCTTCTCCTTCTTCTGCTTCTTCTGATTCACCCTCCAGACTTCACCTTCTCCTTCTCCTTCTTCTGCTTCTTCTGATTCACCCTCCAGACTTCACCTTCTCCTTCTCCTTCTCCTGCTTCTTCTGATTCACCGTTCAGACTTCACCTTGTCCTTCTCCTTCTTCTGCTTCTTCTGATTCACCCTCCAGACCTCACCTTCTCCTTCTCCTTCTTCTACTTCTTCTGATTCACCCTCCAGACTTCATCTTCTCCTTCTCCTTCTTCTGCTTCTTCTGATTCACCCTCCAGACTTCACCTCCTCCTGCTCCTTCTTCTGCTTCTTCTGATTCACCCTCCAGACTTCGCCTTCTCCTTCTCCTTCTTCTACTTCTTCTGATTCACCCTCCAGACTTCACCTTCTGCTTCTCCTTCTTCTACTTCTTCTGATTCACCCTCCAGTCTTCACCTTCTCCTTCTCCTTCTTCTGCTTCTTCTGATTCACCCTCCAGACTTCACCGTCTCCTTCTCCTTCTTCTGCATCTTCTGATTCACCCTCCTGACTTCACCTTCTCCTTCTCCTTCTTCTGCTTCTTCTGATTTACCCGCCAGACTTCACCTTCTCCTTCTCCTTCTTCTGCTTCTTCTGATTCACCCTCCAGACTTCACCATCTCCTTCCCCTTCTTCTACTTCTTCTAATTCACCCTCCAGACTTCACCTTCTCCTTCTCCTTCTTCTGCTTCTTCTGATTCACCCTCCAGACTTCACCTTCTCCTCCTGCTTCTTCTACTTCTTCTGATTCACCCTCCAGACTTCACCTTCTGCTTCTCCTTCTTCTACTTCTTCTGCTTCTCCCTCCAGACTTCACCTTCTCCTTCTCCTTCTTCTGCTTCTTCTGATTCACCCTCCAGACTTCACCTTCTCCTTCTCCTTCTTCTACTTCTTCTGATTCACCCTCCAGACTTCACCTTCTCCTTCTTCTACATCTTCTGATTCACCCTCCAGACTTCACCTTCTCCTTCTCCTTCTTCTACTTCTTCTGATTCACCCTCCTGACTTCACCATCTCCTTCTCCTTCTTCTGCTTCTACTGCTTCACCGTCCAGACTTCACCTTCTCCTGCTCCTTCTTCTGCTTCTTCTGCTTCACCCTCCAGACTTCACCTTCTCCTTCTCCTTCTTCTGCTTCTTCTGCTTCACCCTCCTGACTTCACCTTCTCCTTCTCCTTCTTCTATTCTACTGATTCACCCTCCAGACTTCACCTACTCCTTCTCCTTCTTCTGCTTCTTCTGCTTCACCCTCCAGACTTCACCTTCAACTTCTCCTTCTTCTGCTTCTTCTGCTTCGCCCTCCAGACTTCACCTTCTCCTTCTCCTTCTTCTGCTTCTTCTGCTTCACCCTCCAGACTTCACCTTCTCCTTCTCCTTCTTCTGCTTCTTCTGCTTCAACCTCCTGACTTCACCTTCTCCTTCTCCTTCTTCTACTTCTTCTGATTCACCCTCCAGACTTCACCTTCTCCTTCTCCTTCTTCTGCTTCTTCTGCTTCACCCTCCTGACTTCACCTTCTCCTTCTCCTTCTTCTACTTCTTCTGCTTCACCCCCTGTCTTCACCTTCTCCTTCTCCTTCTTCTGCTTCTTCTGATTCACCTTCCAGACTTCACCTTCTCCTCCTCCTTCTTCTACTTCTTCTGATTCACCCTCCAGACTTCACCTTCTGCTTCTCCTTCTTCTACTTCTTCTGCTTCTCCCTCCAGACTTCACCTTCTCCTTCTCCTTCTTCTGCTTCTTCTGATTCACCCTCCAGACTACACCTTCTCCTTCTCCTTCTTCTACTTCTTCTGATTCACCCTCCAGACTTCACCTTCTCCTTCTCCTTCTTCTGCTTCTTCTGATTCACCCTCCAGACTTCACCTTCTCCTCCTCCTTCTTCTACTTCTTCTGATTCACCCTCCAGACTTCACCTTCTGCCTCTCCTTCTTCTACTTCTTCTGCTTATCCCTCCAGACTTCACCTTCTCCTTCTCCTTCTTCTGCTTCTTCTGATTCACCCTCCAGACTTCACCTTCTCCTTCTCCTTCTTCTACTTCTTCTGATTCACCCTCCAGACTTCACCTTCTCCTTCTCCTTCTTCTACATCTTCTGATTCACCCTCCAGACTTCACCTTCTCCTTCTCCTTCTTCTGCTTCTTCTGCTTCACCCTCCTGACTTCACCTTCTCCTTCTCCTTCTTCTATTCTACTGATTCACCCTCCAGACTTCACCTACTCCTTCTCCTTCTTCTGCTGCTTCTGCTTCACCCTCCAGACTTCACCTTCAACTTCTCCTTCTTCTGCTTCTTCTGCTTCGCCCTCCAGACTTCACCTTCGCCTTCTCCTTCTTCTGCTTCTTCTGCTTCACCCTCCAGACTTCACCTTCTCCTTCTTCTGCTTCTTCTGCTTCAACCTCCTGACTTCACCTTCTCCTTCTCCTTCTTCTACTTCTTCTGATTCACCCTCCAGACTTCACCTTCTCCTTCTCCTTCTTCTGCTTCTTCTGCTTCACCCTCCTGACTTCACCTTCTCCTTCTCCTTCTTCTACTTCTTCTGCTTCACGCCCCTGACTTCACCTTCTCCTTTTCCTTCTTCTGCTTCTTCTGATTCACCCTCCTAACTTCACCTTCTCCTTCTCCTTCTTCTGCTTCTTCTGATTCACCCTCCTGACTTCTCCTTCTCCTTCTCCTTCTTCTGCTTCTTCTGATTCACCCTCCAGACTTCACCTTCTCCTTCTCCTTCTTCTGCTTCTTCTGATTCACCCTCCAGACTTTATATTCTCCTTCTCCTTCTTCTTCTTCTTCTGATTCACCCTCCAGACTTCCCCTTCTACTTCTCCTTCTTCTGCTACTTCTGATTCACACTCCAGACTTCACCTTCTCCTTCTCCTTCTTCTGCTTCTTCTGATTCACCCTCCAGACTTCACCATCTCCTTCTCCTTCTTCTACTTCTTTTGATTCTCCCTCCAGACTTCACCTTCTCCTTCTCCTTCTTCTGCTTCTTCTGATTCACCCACCAGACTTCACCTTCTCCTCCTCCTTCTTCTACTTCTTCTGATTCACCCTCCAGACTTCACCTTCTGCTTCTCCTTCTTCTACTTCTTCTGCTTCTCCCTCCAGACTTCACCTTCTCCTTCTCCTTCTTCTGCTTCTTCTGATTCCCCCTCCAGACTTCACCTTCTCCTTCTCCTTCTTCTACTTCTTCTGATTCACCCTCCAGACTTCAACTTCTCCTTCTCCTTCTTCTACATCTTCTGATTCACCCTCCAGACTTCACCTTCTCCTTCTCCTTCTTCTACTTCTTCTGATTCACCCTCCTGACTTCACCATCTCCTTCTCCTTCTTCTGCTTCTACTGCTTCACCCTCCAGACTTCACCTTCTCCTTCTCCTTCTTCTGCTTCTTCTGCTTCACCCTCCAGACTTCACCTTCTCCTTCTCCTTCTTCTGCTTCTTCTGCTTCACCCTCCTGACTTCACCTTCTCCTTCAACTTCTTCTATTCTACTGATTCACCCTCCAGACTTCACCTACTCCTTCTCCTTCTTCTGCTTCTTCTGCTTCACCCTCCAGACTTCACCTTCAACTTCTCCTTCTTCTGCTTCTTCTGCTTCGCCCTCCAGACTTCACCTTCTCCTTCTCCTTCTTCTGCTTCTTCTGCTTCACCCTCCAGACTTCACCTTCTCCTTCTCCTTCTTCTTCTTCTTCTGCTTCAACCTCCTGACTTCACCTTCTCCTTCTCCTTCTTCTACTTCTTCTGATTCACCCTCCAGACTTCACCTTCTCCTTCTCCTTCTTCTGCTTCTTCTGCTTCACCCTCCTGACTTCACCTTCTCCTTCTCCTTCTTCTACTTCTTCTGCTTCACCCCCCTGACTTCACCTTCTCCTTCTCCTTCTTCTGCTTCTTCTGATTCACCCTCCTAACTTCACCTTCTCCTTCTCCTCCTTCTGCTTCTTCTGATTCACCCTCCTGACTTCACCTTCTCCTTCTCCTTCTTCTGCTTCTTCTGATTCACCCTCCAGACTTCACCTTCTCCTTCTCCTTCTTCTGCTTCTTCTGATTCACCCTCCAGACTTCACCTTCTCCTTCTCCTTCTTCTGCTTCTTCTGATTCACCCTCCAGACCTCACCATCTCCTTCTCCTTCTTCCACTTCTTCTGATTCACCCTCCAGACTTTATATTCTCCTTCTCCTTCTTCTGCTTCTTCTGATTCACCCTCCAGACTTCACCTTCTACTTCTCCTTCTTCTGCTTCTTCTGATTCACACTCCAGACTTCACCTTCTCCTTCTCCTTCTTCTACTTCTTCTGATTCACCCTCCAGACTTCACCTTCTCCTTCTCCTTCTTCTACTTCTTCTGATTCACCCTCCAGTCTTCACCTTCTCCTTCTCCTTCTTCTGCTTCTTCTGCTTCACCCTCCAGACTTCACCTTCTACTTCTCTTTCTTCTGCTTCTTCTGATTCACCCTCCAGTCTTCAGCTTCTCCTTCTCCTTCTTCTGCTTCTTCAGCTTCACCCTCCAGACTTCACCTTCAACTTCTCTTTCTTCTGCTTCTTCTGATTCACCCTCCAGACTTCACCTTCTCCTTCTCCTTCTTCTGATTCTTCTGATTCACCCTCCAGACTTCACCTTCTCCTTCTCCTTCTTCTGCTTCTTCTGATTCACCCTCCTGACTTCACCTTCTCCTTCTCCTTCTTCTACTTCTTCTGATTCACCCTCCTGACTTCACCTTCTCCTTCTCCTTCTTCTACTTCTTCTGCTTCACCCTCCAGACTTCACCTTCTCCTTCCCCTTCTTCTACTTCTTCTGATTCAACCTCCAGACTTCACCTTCTCCTTCTCCTTCTTCTGCTTCTTCTGATTCACTCTCCAGACTTCACCTTCTTCTTCTCCTTATTCTGCTTCTTCTGCTTCACCCTCCAGACTTCACCTTCTCCTTCTCCTTCTTCTACTTCTTCTGATTCACCCTCCAGACTTCACCTTCTCCTTCTCCTTCTTCTGCTTCTTCTGATTCACCCTCCAGACTTCACCTTCTCCTTCTCCTTATTCTGCTTCTTCTGATTCACCCTCCAGACTTCACCTTCTCCTTCTCCTTCTTCTGCTTCTTCTGATTCACCCTCCAGACTTCACCTTCTCCTTCTCCTTTTTTCTGCTTCTTCTGATTCACCCTCCAGACTTCACCTTCACCTTCTCCTTCTTCTACTTCTTCTGATTCACCCTCCAGACTTCATCTTCTCCTTCTCCTTCTTCTGCTTCTTCTGATTCACCCTCCAGACTTCACCTTCTCCTTCTCCTTCTTCTGCTTCTTCTGATTCACCCTCCAGACTTCACCTTCTCCTTCTCCTTCTTCTACTTCTTCTGATTCACCCTCCAGACTTCACCTTCTCCTTCTCCTTCTTCTACTTCTTCTGATTCACCCTCCAGACTTCACCTTCTCCTTCTCCTTCTTCTGCTTCTTCTGATTCACCCTCCAGACTTCACCTTTTCCTTCTCCTTCTTCTGCTTCTTCTGATTCACCCTCCAGACTTCACCTTCTCCTTCTCCTTCTTCTGCTTCTTCTGATTCACCGTTCAGACTTCACCTTGTCCTTCTCCTTCTTCTGCTTCTTCTGATTCACCCTCCAGACCTCACCTTCTCCTTCTCCTTCTTCTACTTCTTCTGATTCACCCTCCAGACTTCATCTTCTCCTTCTCCTTCTTCTGCTTCTTCTGATTCACCCTTCAGACTTCACCTCCTCCTGCTCCTTCTTCTGCTTCTTCTGATTCACCCTCCAGACTTCGCCTTCTCCTTCTCCTTCTTCTACTTCTTCTGATTCACCCTCCAGACTTCACCTTCTGCTTCTCCTTCTTCTACTTCTTCTGATTCACCCTCCAGTCTTCACCTTCTCCTTCTCCTTCTTCTGCTTCTTCTGATTCACCCTCCAGACTTCACCTTCTCCTTCTCCTTCTTCTGCATCTTCTGATTCACCCTCCTGACTTCACCTTCTCCTTCTCCTTCTTCTGCTTCTTCTGATTCACCCGCCAGACTTCACCTTCTCCTTCTCCTTCTTCTGCTTCTTCTGATTCACCCTCCAGACTTCACCATCTCCTTCTCCTTCTTCTACTTCTTCTGATTCACCCTCCAGACTTCACCTTCTCCTTCTCCTTCTTCTGCTTCTTCTGATTCACCCTCCAGACTTCACCTTCTCCTCCTGCTTCTTCTACTTCTTCTGATTCACCCTCCAGACTTCACCTTCTGCTTCTCCTTCTTCTACTTCTTCTGCTTCTCCCTCCAGACTTCACCTTCTCCTTCTCCTTCTTCTGCTTCTTCTGATTCACCCTCCAGACTTCACCTTCTCCTTCTCCTTCTTCTACTTCTTCTGATTCACCCTCCAGACTTCACCTTCTCCTTCTCCTTCTTCTACATCTTCTGATTCACCCTCCAGACTTCACCTTCTCCTTCTCCTTCTTCTGCTTCTTCTGATTCACTCTCCAGACTTCACCTTCTTCTTCTCCTTATTCTGCTTCTTCTGCTTCACCCTCCAGACTTCACCTTCTCCTTCTCCTTCTTCTACTTCTTCTGATTCACCCTCCAGACTTCACCTTCTCCTTCTCCTTCTTCTGCTTCTTCTGATTCACCCTCCAGACTTCACCTTCTCCTTCTCCTTATTCTGCTTCTTCTGATTCACCCTCCAGACTTCACCTTCTCCTTCTCCTTCTTCTGCTTCTTCTGCTTCACCCTCCAGACTTCACCTTCTCCTTCTCCTTCTTCTGCTTCTTCTGATTCACCCTCCAGACTTCACCTTCTCCTTCTCCTTCTTCTACTTCTTCTGATTCACCCTCCAGACTTCATCTTCTTCTTCTCCTTCTTCTGCTTCTTCTGATTCACCCTCCAGACTTCACCTTCTCCTTCTCCTTCTTCTGCTTCTTCTGATTCACCCTCCAGACTTCACCTTCTCCTTCTCCTTCTTCTACTTCTTCTGATTCACCCTCCAGACTTCACCTTCTCCTTCTCCTTCTTCTACTTCTTCTGATTCACCCTCCAGACTTCACCTTCTCCTTCTCCTTCTTCTGCTTCTTCTGATTCACCCTCCAGACTTCACCTTCTCCTTCTCCTTCTTCTGCTTCTTCTGATTCACCCTCCAGACTTCACCTTCTCCTTCTCCTTCTCCTGCTTCTTCTGATTCACCGTTCAGACTTCACCTTGTCCTTCTCCTTCTTCTGCTTCTTCTGATTCACCCTCCAGACCTCACCTTCTCCTTCTCCTTCTTCTACTTCTTCTGATTCACCCTCCAGACTTCATCTTCTCCTTCTCCTTCTTCTGCTTCTTCTGATTCACCCTCCAGACTTCACCTCCTCCTGCTCCTTCTTCTGCTTCTTCTGATTCACCCTCCAGACTTCGCCTTCTCCTTCTCCTTCTTCTACTTCTTCTGATTCACCCTCCAGACTTCACCTTCTGCTTCTCCTTCTTCTACTTCTTCTGATTCACCCTCCAGTCTTCACCTTCTCCTTCTCCTTCTTCTGCTTCTTCTGATTCACCCTCCAGACTTCACCTTCTCCTTCTCCTTCTTCTGCATCTTCTGATTCACCCTCCTGACTTCACCTTCTCCTTCTCCTTCTTCTGCTTCTTCTGATTTACCCGCCAGACTTCACCTTCTCCTTCTCCTTCTTCTGCTTCTTCTGATTCACCCTCCAGACTTCACCATCTCCTTCTCCTTCTTCTACTTCTTCTAATTCACCCTCCAGACTTCACCTTCTCCTTCTCCTTCTTCTGCTTCTTCTGATTCACCCTCCAGACTTCACCTTCTCCTCCTGCTTCTTCTACTTCTTCTGATTCACCCTCCAGACTTCACCTTCTGCTTCTCCTTCTTCTACTTCTTCTGCTTCTCCCTCCAGACTTCACCTTCTCCTTCTCCTTCTTCTGCTTCTTCTGATTCACCCTCCAGACTTCACCTTCTCCTTCTCCTTCTTCTACTTCTTCTGATTCACCCTCCAGACTTCACCTTCTCCTTCTTCTACATCTTCTGATTCACCCTCCAGACTTCACCTTCTCCTTCTCCTTCTTCTACTTCTTCTGATTCACCCTCCTGACTTCACCATCTCCTTCTCCTTCTTCTGCTTCTACTGCTTCACCGTCCAGACTTCACCTTCTCCTGCTCCTTCTTCTGCTTCTTCTGCTTCACCCTCCAGACTTCACCTTCTCCTTCTCCTTCTTCTGCTTCTTCTGCTTCACCCTCCTGACTTCACCTTCTCCTTCTCCTTCTTCTATTCTACTGATTCACCCTCCAGACTTCACCTACTCCTTCTCCTTCTTCTGCTTCTTCTGCTTCACCCTCCAGACTTCACCTTCAACTTCTCCTTCTTCTGCTTCTTCTGCTTCGCCCTCCAGACTTCACCTTCTCCTTCTCCTTCTTCTGCTTCTTCTGCTTCACCCTCCAGACTTCACCTTCTCCTTCTCCTTCTTCTGCTTCTTCTGCTTCAACCTCCTGACTTCACCTTCTCCTTCTCCTTCTTCTACTTCTTCTGATTCACCCTCCAGACTTCACCTTCTCCTTCTCCTTCTTCTGCTTCTTCTGCTTCACCCTCCTGACTTCACCTTCTCCTTCTCCTTCTTCTACTTCTTCTGCTTCACCCCCTGTCTTCACCTTCTCCTTCTCCTTCTTCTGCTTCTTCTGATTCACCTTCCAGACTTCACCTTCTCCTCCTCCTTCTTCTACTTCTTCTGATTCACCCTCCAGACTTCACCTTCTGCTTCTCCTTCTTCTACTTCTTCTGCTTCTCCCTCCAGACTTCACCTTCTCCTTCTCCTTCTTCTGCTTCTTCTGATTCACCCTCCAGACTACACCTTCTCCTTCTCCTTCTTCTACTTCTTCTGATTCACCCTCCAGACTTCACCTTCTCCTTCTCCTTCTTCTGCTTCTTCTGATTCACCCTCCAGACTTCACCTTCTCCTCCTCCTTCTTCTACTTCTTCTGATTCACCCTCCAGACTTCACCTTCTGCCTCTCCTTCTTCTACTTCTTCTGCTTATCCCTCCAGACTTCACCTTCTCCTTCTCCTTCTTCTGCTTCTTCTGATTCACCCTCCAGACTTCACCTTCTCCTTCTCCTTCTTCTACTTCTTCTGATTCACCCTCCAGACTTCACCTTCTCCTTCTCCTTCTTCTACATCTTCTGATTCACCCTCCAGACTTCACCTTCTCCTTCTCCTTCTTCTGCTTCTTCTGCTTCACCCTCCTGACTTCACCTTCTCCTTCTCCTTCTTCTATTCTACTGATTCACCCTCCAGACTTCACCTACTCCTTCTCCTTCTTCTGCTGCTTCTGCTTCACCCTCCAGACTTCACCTTCAACTTCTCCTTCTTCTGCTTCTTCTGCTTCGCCCTCCAGACTTCACCTTCGCCTTCTCCTTCTTCTGCTTCTTCTGCTTCACCCTCCAGACTTCACCTTCTCCTTCTTCTGCTTCTTCTGCTTCAACCTCCTGACTTCACCTTCTCCTTCTCCTTCTTCTACTTCTTCTGATTCACCCTCCAGACTTCACCTTCTCCTTCTCCTTCTTCTGCTTCTTCTGCTTCACCCTCCTGACTTCACCTTCTCCTTCTCCTTCTTCTACTTCTTCTGCTTCACGCCCCTGACTTCACCTTCTCCTTTTCCTTCTTCTGCTTCTTCTGATTCACCCTCCTAACTTCACCTTCTCCTTCTCCTTCTTCTGCTTCTTCTGATTCACCCTCCTGACTTCTCCTTCTCCTTCTCCTTCTTCTGCTTCTTCTGATTCACCCTCCAGACTTCACCTTCTCCTTCTCCTTCTTCTGCTTCTTCTGATTCACCCTCCAGACTTTATATTCTCCTTCTCCTTCTTCTTCTTCTTCTGATTCACCCTCCAGACTTCACCTTCTACTTCTCCTTCTTCTGCTTCTTCTGATTCACACTCCAGACTTCACCTTCTCCTTCTCCTTCTTCTGCTTCTTCCGATTCACCCTCCGGACCTCACCATCTCCTTCTCCTTCTTCTACTTCTTCTGATTCACCCTCCAGAATTCATCTTCTCCTTCTCCGTCTTCTGCTTCTTCTGATTCACCCTCCAGACTTCACCTTCTCTTTCTCCTTCTTCTGCTTCTTCTGATTCACCCTCCAGACTTCACCTTCTCCTTCTCCTTCTTCTACTTCTTCTGATTCACCCTCCAGACTTCACCTTCTCCTTCTCCTTCTTCTGCTTCTTCTGATTCACCCTCCAGACTTCACCTTCTCCTTCTCCTTCTTCTACTTCTTCTGATTCACCCTCCAGACTTCATCTTCTTCTTCTCCTTCTTCTCCTTCTTCTGATTCACCCTCCAGACTTCACCTTCTCCTTCTCCTTCTTCTGCTTCTTCTGATTCACCCTCCAGACTTCACCTTCTCCTTCTCCTTCTTCTGCTTCTTCTTATTCACCCTCCAGACTTCACCTTCTCCTTCTCCTTCTTCTGCTTCTTCTGATTCACCCTCCAGACTTCACCTTCTCCTTCTCCTTCTCCTGCTTCTTCTGATTGACCGTTCAGACTTCACCTTGTCCTTCTCCTTCTTCTGCTTCTTCTGATTCACCCTCCAGACCTCACCTTCTCCTTCTCCTTCTTCTACTTCTTCTGATTCACCCTCCAGACTTCATCTTCTCCTTCTCCTTCTTCTGCTTCTTCTGATTCACCCTCCAGACTTCACCTCCTCCTGCTCCTTCTTCTGCTTCTTCTGATTCACCCTCCAGACTTCGCCTTCTCCTTCTCCTTCTTCTACTTCTTCTGATTCACCCTCCAGACTTCACCTTCTGCTTCTCCTTCTTCTACTTCTTCTGATTCACCCTCCAGTCTTCACCTTCTCCTTCTCCTTCTTCTGCTTCTTCTGATTCACCCTCCAGACTTCACCTTCTCCTTCTCCTTCTTCTGCATCTTCTGATTCACCCTCCTGACTTCACCTTCTCCTTCTCCTTCTTCTGCTTCTTCTGATTTACCCGCCAGACTTCACCTTCTCCTTCTCCTTCTTCTGCTTCTTCTGATTCACCCTCCAGACTTCACCATCTCCTTCTCCTTCTTCTACTTCTTCTAATTCACCCTCCAGACTTCACCTTCTCTTTCTCCTTCTTCTGCTTCTTCTGATTCACCCTCCAGACTTCACCTTCTCCTCCTGCTTCTTCTACTTCTTCTGATTCACCCTCCAGACTTCACCTTCTGCTTCTCCTTCTTCTACTTCTTCTGCTTCTCCCTCCAGACTTCACCTTCTCATTCTCCTTCTTCTGCTTCTTCTGATTCACCCTCCAGACTTCACCTTCTCCTTCTCCTTCTTCTACTTCTTCTGATTCACCCTCCAGACTTCACCTTCTCCTTCTTCTACATCTTCTGATTCACCCTCCAGACTTCACCTTCTCCTTCTCCTTCTTCTACTTCTTCTGATTCACCCTCCTGACTTCACCATCTCCTTCTCCTTCTTCTGCTTCTACTGCTTCACCGTCCAGACTTCACCTTCTCCTGATCCTTCTTCTGCTTCTTCTGCTTCACCCTCCAGACTTCACCTTCTCCTTCTCCTTCTTCTGCTTCTTCTGCTTCACCCTCCTGACTTCACCTTCTCCTTCTCCTTCTTCTATTCTACTGATTCACCCTCCAGACTTCACCTACTCCTTCTCCTTCTTCTGCTTCTTCTGCTTCACCCTCCAGACTTCACCTTCAACTTCTCCTTCTTCTGCTTCTTCTGCTTCGCCCTCCAGACTTCACCTTCTCCTTCTCCTTCTTCTGCTTCTTCTGCTTCACCCTCCAGACTTCACCTTCTCCTTCTCCTTCTTCTGCTTCTTCTGCTTCAACCTCCTGACTTCACCTTCTCCTTCTCCTTCTTCTACTTCTTCTGATTCACCCTCCAGACTTCACCTTCTCCTTCTCCTTCTTCTGCTTCTTCTGCTTCACCCTCCTGACTTCACCTTCTCCTTCTCCTTCTTCTACTTCTTCTGCTTCACCCTCTGACTTCACCTTCTCCTTCTCCTTCTTCTGCTTCTTCTGATTCACCTTCCAGACTTCACCTTCTCCTCCTCCTTCTTCTACTTCTTCTGATTCACCCTCCAGACTTCACCTTCTGCTTCTCCTTCTTCTACTTCTTCTGCTTCTCCCTCCAGACTTCACCTTCTCCTTCTCCTTCTTCTGCTTCTTCTGATTCACCCTCCAGACTACACCTTCTCCTTCTCCTTCTTCTACTTCTTCTGATTCACCCTCCAGACTTCACCTTCTCCTTCTCCTTCTTCTGCTTCTTCTGATTCACCCTCCAGACTTCACCTTCTCCTCCTCCTTCTTCTACTTCTTCTGATTCACCCTCCAGACTTCACCTTCTGCCTCTCCTTCTTCTACTTCTTCTGCTTATCCCTCCAGACTTCACCTTCTCCTTCTCCTTCTTCTGCTTCTTCTGATTCACCCTCCAGACTTCACCTTCTCCTTCTCCTTCTTCTACTTCTTCTGATTCACCCTCCAGACTTCACCTTCTCCTTCTCCTTCTTCTACATCTTCTGATTCACCCTCCAGACTTCACCTTCTCCTTCTCCTTCTTCTACTTCTTCTGATTCACCCTCCTGACTTCACCATCTCCTTCTCCTTCTTCTGCTTCTACTGCTTCACCCTCCAGACTTCACCTTCTCCTTCTCCTTCTTCTGCTTCTTCTGCTTCACCCTCCAGACTTCACCTTCTCCTTCTCCTTCTTCTGCTTCACCCTCCTGACTTCACCTTCTCCTTCTCCTTCTTCTATTCTACTGATTCACCCTCCAGACTTCACCTACTCCTTCTCCTTCTTCTGCTGCTTCTGCTTCACCCTCCAGACTTCACCTTCAACTTCTCCTTCTTCTGCTTCTTCTGCTTCGCCCTCCAGACTTCACCTTCTCCTTCTCCTTCTTCTGCTTCTTCTGCTTCACCCTCCAGACATCACCTTCTCCTTCTCCTTCTTCTGCTTCTTCTGCTTCAACCTCCTGACTTCACCTTCTCCTTCTCCTTCTTCTACTTCTTCTGATTCACCCTCCAGACTTCACCTTCTCCTTCTCCTTCTTCTGCTTCTTCTGCTTCACCCTCCTGACTTCACCTTCTCCTTCTCCTTCTTCTACTTCTTCTGCTTCACGCCCCTGACTTCACCTTCTCCTTTTCCTTCTTCTGCTTCTTCTGATTCACCCTCCTAACTTCACCTTCTCCTTCTCCTTCTTCTGCTTCTTCTGATTCACCCTCCTGACTTCTCCTTCTCCTTCTCCTTCTTCTGCTTCTTCTGATTCACCCTCCAGACTTCACGTTCTCCTTCTCCTTCTTCTGCTTCTTCTGATTCACCCTCCAGACTTTATATTCTCCTTCTCCTTCTTCTTCTTCTTCTGATTCATCCTCCAGACTTCACCTTCTACTTCTCCTTCTTCTGCTTCTTCTGATTCACACTCCAGACTTCACCTTCTCCTTCTCCTTCTTCTGCTTCTTCCGATTCACCCTCCGGACCTCACCATCTCCTTCTCCTTCTTCTACTTCTTCTGATTCACCCTCCAGAATTCATCTTCTCCTTCTCCGTCTTCTGCTTCTTCTGATTCACCCTCCAGACTTCACCTTCTCTTTCTCCTTCTTCTGCTTCTTCTGATTCACCCTCCAGACTTCACCATCTTCTTCTCCTTCTTCTACTTCTTCTGATTCACCCTCCAGACTTCACCTTCTCCTTCTCCTTCTTCTGCTTCCTCTGATTCACCCTCCAGACCTCCCCATCTCCTTCTCCTTCTTCTGCTTCTTCAGCTTCACCCTCCAGACTTCACCTTCTCCTTCTCTTTCTTCTGCTTCTTCTGATTCACCCTCCAGACGTCACCTTCTCCTTCTCCTTATTCTGATTCTTCTGATTCACCCTCCAGACTTCACCATCTCCTTCTCCTTCTTCTGCTTCTTCCGATTCACCCTCCTGACTTCACCTTCTCCTTCTCCTTCTTCTACTTCTTCTGATTCAGCCTCCTGACTTCACCTTCTCCTTCTCCTTCTTCTACTTCTTCTGCTTCAACCTCCAGGCTTCACCTTCTCCTTCTCCTTCTTCTACTTCTTCTGATTCACCCTCCAGACTTTACCTTCTCCTTCTCCTTCTCCTACTTCTTCTGATTCACCCTCCAGACTTCATCTTCTCCTTCTCCTTCTTCTGCTTCTTCTGATTCATCCTCCACACTTCACCTTCTCCTTCTCCTTCTTCTGCTTCTTCTGATTCACCCTCCAGACTTCGCCTTCTCCTTCTTCTTCTTCTACTTCTGCTGATTCACCCTCCAGACTTCACCGTCTCCTTCTCCTTCTTCTACTTCTTCTGATTCACCCTCCAGTCTTCACCTTCTCCTTCTCCTTCTTCTGCTTCTTCTGATTCACCCTCCAGACTTCACCTTCTCCTTATCCTTCTTCTGCTTCTTCTGATTCACCCTCCTGACTTCACCTTCTCCTTCTCCTTCTTCTACTTCTTCTGATTCACCCTCCAGACTTCACCTTCTCCTTCTCCTTGTTCTACTTCTTCTGATTCACCCTCCAGACTTCACCTTCTCCTTCTACTTCTGCTTCTTCTGATTCACCCTCCAGACTTCACCTTCTCCTTCTCCTTCTTCTGCTTCTTCTGATTCACCCTCCAGACTTCACCTCCTCCTTCTCCTTCTTCTGCTTCTTCTGATTCACCCTCCAGACTTCACCTTCTCCTTCTCCTTCTTCTGCTTCTTCTGATTCACCCTCCAGACTTCACCATCTCCTTCTCCTTCTTCTACTTCTTCTGATTCACCCTCCAGACTTCACCTTCTCCTTCTCCTTCGTCTGCTTCTTCTGATTCACCCTCCAGACTTCACCTTCTCCTCCTCCTTCTTCTACTTCTTCTGATTCACCCTCCAGACTTCACCTTCTGCTTCTCCTTCTTCTACTGCTTCTGCTTCTCCCTCCAGACTTCACCTTCTCCTTCTCCTTCTTCTACTTCTTCTGATTCACACTCCAGACTTCACCTTCTCCTTCTCCTTCTTCTACATCTTCTGATTCACCCTCCAGACATAACCTTCTCCTTCTCCTTCTTCTGCTTCTTCTGATTCACCCTCCAGACTTTATATTCTCCTTCTCCTTCTTCTTCTTCTTCTGATTCATCCTCCAGACTTCACCTTCTACTTCTCCTTCTTCTGCTTCTTCTGATTCACACTCCAGACTTCACCTTCTCCTTCTCCTTCTTCTGCTTCTTCCGATTCACCCTCCGGACCTCACCATCTCCTTCTCCTTCTTCTACTTCTTCTGATTCACCCTCCAGAATTCATCTTCTCCTTCTCCGTCTTCTGCTTCTTCTGATTCACCCTCCAGACTTCACCTTCTCTTTCTCCTTCTTCTGCTTCTTCTGATTCACCCTCCAGACTTCACCATCTTCTTCTCCTTCTTCTACTTCTTCTGATTCACCCTCCAGACTTCACCTTCTCCTTCTCCTTCTTCTGCTTCCTCTGATTCACCCTCCAGACCTCCCCATCTCCTTCTCCTTCTTCTGCTTCTTCAGCTTCACCCTCCAGACTTCACCTTCTCCTTCTCTTTCTTCTGCTTCTTCTGATTCACCCTCCAGACGTCACCTTCTCCTTCTCCTTATTCTGATTCTTCTGATTCACCCTCCAGACTTCACCATCTCCTTCTCCTTCTTCTGCTTCTTCCGATTCACCCTCCTGACTTCACCTTCTCCTTCTCCTTCTTCTACTTCTTCTGATTCAGCCTCCTGACTTCACCTTCTCCTTCTCCTTCTTCTACTTCTTCTGCTTCAACCTCCAGGCTTCACCTTCTCCTTCTCCTTCTTCTACTTCTTCTGATTCACCCTCCAGACTTTACCTTCTCCTTCTCCTTCTCCTACTTCTTCTGATTCACCCTCCAGACTTCATCTTCTCCTTCTCCTTCTTCTGCTTCTTCTGATTCATCCTCCACACTTCACCTTCTCCTTCTCCTTCTTCTGCTTCTTCTGATTCACCCTCCAGACTTCGCCTTCTCCTTCTTCTTCTTCTACTTCTGCTGATTCACCCTCCAGACTTCACCGTCTCCTTCTCCTTCTTCTACTTCTTCTGATTCACCCTCCAGTCTTCACCTTCTCCTTCTCCTTCTTCTGCTTCTTCTGATTCACCCTCCAGACTTCACCTTCTCCTTATCCTTCTTCTGCTTCTTCTGATTCACCCTCCTGACTTCACCTTCTCCTTCTCCTTCTTCTACTTCTTCTGATTCACCCTCCAGACTTCACCTTCTCCTTCTCCTTGTTCTACTTCTTCTGATTCACCCTCCAGACTTCACCTTCTCCTTCTACTTCTGCTTCTTCTGATTCACCCTCCAGACTTCACCTTCTCCTTCTCCTTCTTCTGCTTCTTCTGATTCACCCTCCAGACTTCACCTCCTCCTTCTCCTTCTTCTGCTTCTTCTGATTCACCCTCCAGACTTCACCTTCTCCTTCTCCTTCTTCTGCTTCTTCTGATTCACCCTCCAGACTTCACCATCTCCTTCTCCTTCTTCTACTTCTTCTGATTCACCCTCCAGACTTCACCTTCTCCTCCTTCTCCTTCTTCTACTTCTTCTGATTCACACTCCAGACTTCACCTTCTCCTTCTCCTTCTTCTACATCTTCTGATTCACCCTCCAGACATAACCTTCTCCTTCTCCTTCTTCTGCTTCTTCTGATTCACCCTCCAGACCTCACCATCTCCTTCTCCTTCTTCTACTTCTTCTGATTCACCCTCCAGACTTTATATTCTCCTTCTCCTTCTTCTGCTTCTTCTGATTCACCCTCCAGACTTCACCTTCTACTTCTCCTTCTTCTGCTTCTTCTGATTCACACTCCAGACTTCACCTTCTCCTTCTCCATCTTCTGCTTCTTCCGATTCACCCTCCGGACCTCACCATCTCCTTCTCCTTCTTCTACTTCTTCTGATTCACCCTCCAGACTTCATCTTCTCCTTCTCCTTCTTCTGCTTCTTCTGATTCACCCTCCAGACTTCACCTTCTCCTTCTCCTTCTTCTGCTTCTTCTGATTCACCCTCCAGACTTCACCTTCTCCTTCTCCTTCTTCTACTTCTTCTGATTCACCCTCCAGACTTCACCTTCTCCTTCTCCTTCTTCTGCTTCCTCTGATTCACCCTCCAGACCTCCCCATCTCCTTCTCCTTCTTCTGCTTCTTCAGCTTCACACTCCAGACTTCACCTTCTCCTTCTCTTTCTTCTGCTTCTTCTGATTCACCCTCCAGACGTCACCTTCTCCTTCTCCTTCTTCTGATTCTTCTGATTCACCCTCAAGACTTCACCTTCTGCTTCTCCTTCTTCTACTTCTTCTGATTCTCCCTCCAGTCTTCACCTTCTCCTTCTCCTTCTTCTGCTTCTTCTGATTCACCCTCCAGACTTCACCTTCTCCTTCTCCTTCTTCTGCATCTTCTGATTCACCCTCCTGACTTCACCTTCTCCTTCTCCTTCTTCTGCTTCTTCTGATTCACCCGCCAGACTTCACCTTCTCCTTCTCCTTCTTCTGCTTCTTCTGATTCACCCTCCAGACTTCACCATCTCCTTCTCCTTCTTCTACTTCTTCTGATTCACCCTCCAGACTTCACCTTCTCCTTCTCCTTCTTCTGCTTCTTCTGATTCACCCTCCAGACTTCACCTTCTCCTCCTGCTTCTTCTACTTCTTCTGATTCACCCTCCAGACTTCACCTTCTGCTTCTCCTTCTTCTACTTCTTCTGCTTCTCCCTCCAGACTTCACCTTCTCCTTCTCCTTCTTCTGCTTCTTCTGATTCACCCTCCAGACTTCACCTTCTCCTTCTCCTTCTTCTACATCTTCTGATTCACCCTCCAGACTTCACCTTCTCCTTCTCCTTCTTCTACTTCTTCTGATTCACCCTCCTGACTTCACCATCTCCTTCTCCTTCTTCTGCTTCTACTGCTTCACCGTCCAGACTTCACCTTCTCCTGCTCCTTCTTCTGCTTCTTCTGCTTCACCCTCCAGACTTCACCTTCTCCTTCTCCTTCTTCTGCTTCTTCTGCTTCACCCTCCTGACTTCACCTTCTCCTTCTCCTTCTTCTATTCTACTGATTCTATCTCCAGACTTCACCTACTCCTTCTCCTTCTTCTGCTTCTTCTGCTTCACCCTCCAGACTTCACCTTCAACTTCTCCTTCTTCTGCTTCTTCTGCTTCGCCCTCCAGACTTCACCTTCTCTTTCTCCTTCTTCTGCTTCTTCTGCTTCACCCTCCAGACTTCACCTTCTCCTTCTCCTTCTTCTGCTTCTTCTGCTTCACCCTCCTGACTTCACCTTCTCCTTCTCCTTCTTCTACTTCTTCTGCTTCACCCCCTGACTTCACCTTCTCCTTCTCCTTCTTCTGCTTCTTCTGATTCACCTTCCAGACTTCACCTTCTCCTCCTCCTTCTTCTACTTCTTCTGATTCACCCTCCAGACTTCACCTTCTGCTTCTCCTTCTTCTACTTCTTCTGCTTCTCCCTCCAGACTTCACCTTCTCCTTCTCCTTCTTCTGCTTCTTCTGATTCACCCTCCAGACTACACCTTCTCCTTCTCCTTCTTCTACTTCTTCTGATTCACCCTCCAGACTTCACCTTCTCCTTCTCCTTCTTCTGCTTCTTCTGATTCACCCTCCAGACTTCACCTTCTCCTCCTCCTTCTTCTACTTCTTCTGATTCACCCTCCAGACTTCACCTTCTGCTTCTCCTTCTTCTACTTCTTCTGCTTCTCCCTCCAGACTTCACCTTCTCCTTCTCCTTCTTCTGCTTCTTCTGATTCACCCTCCAGACTTCACCTTCTCCTTCTCCTTCTTCTACTTCTTCTGATTCACCCTCCAGACTTCACCTTCTCCTTCTCCTTCTTCTACATCTTCTGATTCACCCTCCAGACTTCACCTTCTCCTTCTCCTTCTTCTACTTCTTCTGATTCACCCTCCTGACTTCACCATCTCCTTCTCCTTCTTCTGCTTCTACTGCTTCACCCTCCAGACTTCACCTTCTCCTTCTCCTTCTTCTGCTTCTTCTGCTTCACCCTCCAGACTTCACCTTCTCCTTCTCCTTCTTCTGCTTCTTCTGCTTCACCCTCCTGACTTCACCTTCTCCTTCTCCTTCTTCTATTCTACTGATTCACCCTCCAGACTTCACCTACTCCTTCTCCTTCTTCTGCTTCTTCTGCTTCACCCTCCAGACTTCACCTTCAGCTTCTCCTTCTTCTGCTTCTTCTGCTTCGCCCTCCAGACTTCACCTTCTCCTTCTCCTTCTTCTGCTTCTTCTGCTTCACCCTCCAGACTTCACCTTCTCCTTCTCCTTCTTCTGCTTCTTCTGCTTCAACCTCCTGACTTCACCTTCTCCTTCTCCTTCTTCTACTTCTTCTGATTCACCCTCCAGACTTCACCTTCTCCTTCTCCTTCTTCTGCTTCTTCTGCTTCACCCTCCTGACTTCACCTTCTCCTTCTCCTTCTTCTACTTCTTCTGCTTCACGCCCCTGACTTCACCTTCTCCTTCTCCTTCTTCTGCTTCTTCTGATTCACCCTCCTAACTTCACCTTCTCCTTCTCCTTCTTCTGCTTCTTCTGATTCACCCTCCTGACTTCTCCTTCTCCTTCTCCTTCTTCTGCTTCTTCTGATTCACCCTCCAGACTTCACCTTCTCCTTCTCCTTCTTCTGCTTCTTCTGATTCACCCTCCAGACTTCACCTTCTCCTTCTGCTTCTTCTGCTTCTTCTGATTCACCCTCCAGACCTCACCATCTCCTTCTCCTTCTTCTACTTCTTCTGATTCACCCTCCAGACTTTATATTCTCCTTCTCCTTCTTCTGCTTCTTCTGATTCACCCTCCAGACTTCACCTTCTACTTCTCCTTCTTCTGCTTCTTCTGATTCACACTCCAGACTTCACCTTCTCCTTCTCCTTCTTCTGCTTCTTCCGATTCACCCTCCGGACCTCACCATCTCCTTCTCCTTCTTCTACTTCTTCTGATTCACCCTCCAGAATTCATCTTCTCCTTCTCCTTCTTCTGCTTCTTCTGATTCACCCTCCAGACTTCACCTTCTCTTTCTCCTTCTTCTGCTTCTTCTGATTCACCCTCCAGACTTCACCTTCTCCTTCTCCTTCTTCTACTTCTTCTGATTCACCCTCCAGACTTCACCTTCTCCTTCTCCTTCTTCTGCTTCCTCTGATTCACCCTCCAGACCACCCCATCTCCTTCTCCTTCTTCTGCTTCTTCAGCTTCACCCTCCAGACTTCACCTTCTCCTTCTCTTTCTTCTGCTTCTTCTGATTCACCCTCCAGACGTCTCCTTCTCCTTCTCCTTCTTCTGATTCTTCTGATTCACCCTCCAGACTTCACCATCTCCTTCTCCTTCTTCTGCTTCTTCCGATTCACCCTCCTGACTTCACCTTCTCCTTCTCCTTCTTCTACTTCTTCTGATTCAGCCTCCTGACTTCACCTTCTCCTTCTCCTTCTTCTACTTCTTCTGCTTCAACCTCCAGGCTTCACCTTCTCCTTCTCCTTCTTCTGCTTCTTCTGATTCACCCTCCAGACTTCACCTTCTCCTTCTCCTTATTCTGCTTCTTCTGACTCACCCTCCAGACTTCACCTTCTCCTTCTCCTTCTTCTGCTTCTTCTGATTCACACTTCAGTCTTCACCTTCTCCTTCTCCTTCTTGTGCTTCTTCTGATTCACCCTCCAGACCTCTCCTTCTCCTTCTCCTTCTCCTACTTCTTCTGATTCACCCTCCAGACTTCATCTTCTCCTTCTCCTTCTTCTGCTTCTTCTGATTCATCCTCCACACTTCACCTTCTCCTTCTCCTTCTTCTGCTTCTTCTGATTCACCCTCCAGACTTCGCCTTCTCCTTCTTCTTCTTCTACTTCTTCTGATTCACTCTCCAGACTTCACCGTCTCCTTCTCCTTCTTCTACTTCTTCTGATTCACCCTCCAGTCTTCACCTTCTCCTTCTCCTTCTTCTGCTTCTTCTGATTCACCCTCCAGACTTCACCTTCTCCTTATCCTTCTTCTGCTTCTTCTGATTCACCCTCCTGACTTCACCTTCTCCTTCTCCTTCTTCTGCTTCTTCTGATTCACCCTCCAGACTTCACCTTCTCCTTCTCCTTGTTCTACTTCTTCTGATTCACCCTCCAGACTTCACCTTCTCCTTCTACTTCTGCTTCTTCTGATTCACCCTCCAGACTTCACCTTCTCCTTCTCCTTCTTCTGCTTCTTCTGATTCACCCTCCAGACTTCACCTCCTCCTTCTCCTTCTTCTGCTTCTTCTGATTCACCCTCCAGACTTCACCTTCTCCTTCTCCTTCTTCTGCTTCTTCTGATTCACCCTCCAGACTTCACCATCTCCTTCTCCTTCTTCTACTTCTTCTGATTCACCCTCCAGACTTCACCTTCTCCTTCTCCTTCGTCTGCTTCTTCTGATTCACCCTCCAGACTTCACCTTCTCCTCCTCCTTCTTCTACTTCTTCTGATTCACCCTCCAGACTTCACCTTCTGCTTCTCCTTCTTCTACTTCTTCTGCTTCTCCCTCCAGACTTCACCTTCTCCTTCTCCTTCTTCTACTTCTTCTGATTCACCCTCCAGACTTCACCTTCTCCTTCTCCTTCTTCTACATCTTCTGAGTCACCCTCCAGACATAACCTTCTCCTTCTCCTTCTTCTGCTTCTTCTGATTCACCCTCCAGACCTCACCATCTCCTTCTCCTTCTTCTACTTCTTCTGATTCACCCTCCAGACTTTATATTCTCCTTCTCCTTCTTCTGCTTCTTCTGATTCACCCTCCAGACTTCACCTTCTACTTCTCCTTCTTCTGCTTCTTCTGATTCACACTCCAGACTTCACCTTCTCCTTCTCCTTCTTCTGCTTCTTCCGATTCACCCTCCGGACCTCACCATCTCCTTCTCCTTCTTCTACTTCTTCTGATTCACCCTCCAGACTTCATCTTCTCCTTCTCCTTCTTCTGCTTCTTCTGATTCACCCTCCAGACTTCACCTTCTCCTTCTCCTTCTTCTGCTTCTTCTGATTCACCCTCCAGACTTCACCTTCTCCTTCTCCTTCTTCTACTTCTTCTGATTCACCCTCCAGACTTCACCTTCTCCTTCTCCTTCTTCTGCTTCCTCTGATTCACCCTCCAGACCTCCCCATCTCCTTCTCATTCTTCTGCTTCTTCAGCTTCACCCTCCAGACTTCACCTTCTCCTTCTCTTTCTTCTGCTTCTTCTGATTCACCCTCCAGACTTCACCATCTCCTTCTCCTTCTTCTGCTTCTTCCGATTCACCCTCCTGACTTCACCTTCTCCTTCTCCTTCTTCTACTTCTTCTGATTCAGCCTCCTGACTTCACCTTCTCCTTCTCCTTCTTCTACTTCTTCTGCTTCACCCTCCAGGCTTCACCTTCTCCTTCTCCTTCTTCTACTTCTTCTGATTCACCCTCCAGACTTCACCTTCTCCTTCTCCTTCTTCTGCTTCTTCTGATTCACCCTCCAGACTTCACCTTCTCCTTCTCCTTATTCTGCTTCTTCTGATTCACCCTCCAGACTTCACCTTCTCCTTCTCCTTCTTCTGCTTCTTCTGATTCACACTTCAGTCTTCACCTTCTCCTTCTCCTTCTTGTGCTTCTTCTGATTCACCCTTCAGACCTCACCTTCTCCTTCTCCTTCTCCTACTTCTTCTGATTCACCCTCCAGACTTCATCTTCTCCTTCTCCTTCTTCTGCTTCTTCTGATTCATCCTCCACACTTCACCTTCTCCTTCTCCTTCTTCTGCTTCTTCTGATTCACCCTCCAGACTTCACCTTCTCCTTCTCCTTCTTCTGCTTCTTCTGATTCACCCTCCAGACTTCACCTCCTCCTTCTCCTTCTTCTGCTTCTTCTGATTCACCCTCCAGACTTCACCTTCTCCTTCTCCTTCTTCTGCTTCTTCTGATTCACCCTCCAGACTTCACCTTCTCCTTCTCCTTCGTCTGCTTCTTCTGATTCACCCTCCAGACTTCACCTTCTCCTCCTCCTTCTTCTACTTCTTCTGATTCACCCTCCAGACTTCACCTTCTGCTTCTCCTTCTTCTACTTCTTCTGCTTCTCCCTCCAGACTTCACCTTCTCCTTCTCCTTCTTCTACTTCTTCTGATTCACCCTCCAGACTTCACCTTCTCCTTCTCCTTCTTCTACATCTTCTGATTCACCCTCCAGACATAACCTTCTCCTTCTCCTTCTTCTGCTTCTTCTGATTCACCCTCCAGACCTCACCATCTCCTTCTCCTTCTTCTACTTCTTCTGATTCACCCTCCAGACTTTATATTCTCCTTCTCCTTCTTCTGCTTCTTCTGATTCACCCTCCAGACTTCACCTTCTACTTCTCCTTCTTCTGCTTCTTCTGATTCACACTCCAGACTTCACCTTCTCCTTCTCCTTCTTCTGCTTCTTCCGATTCACCCTCCGGACCTCACCATCTCCTTCTCCTTCTTCTACTTCTTCTGATTCACCCTCCAGACTTCATCTTCTCCTTCTCCTTCTTCTGCTTCTTCTGATTCACCCTCCAGACTTCACCTTCTCCTTCTCCTGCTTCTGCTTCTTCTGATTCACCCTCCAGACTTCACCTTCTCCTTCTCCTTCTTCTACTTCTTCTGATTCACCCTCCAGACTTCACCTTCTCCTTCTCCTTCTTCTGCTTCCTCTGATTCACCCTCCAGACCTCCCCATCTCCTTCTCCTTCTTCTGCTTCTTCAGCTTCACCCTCCAGACTTCACCTTCTCCTTCTCTTTCTTCTGCTTCTTCTGATTCACCCTCCAGACGTCACCTTCTCCTTCTCCTTCTTCTGCTTCTTCCGATTCACCCTCCTGACTTCACCTTCTCCTTCTCCTTCTTCTACTTCTTCTGATTCAGCCTCCTGACTTCACCTTCTCCTTCTCCTTCTTCTACTTCTTCTGCTTCACCCTCCAGGCTTCACCTTCTCCTTCTCCTTCTTCTACTTCTTCTGATTCACCCTCCAGACTTCACCTTCTCCTTCTCCTTCTTCTGCTTCTTCTGATTCACCCTCCAGACTTCACCTTCTCCTTCTCCTTATTCTGCTTCTTCTGATTCACCCTCCAGACTTCACCTTCTCCTTCTCCTTCTTCTGCTTCTTCTGATTCACACTTCAGTCTTCACCTTCTCCTTCTCCTTCTTGTGCTTCTTCTGATTCACCCTTCAGACCTCACCTTCTCCTTCTCCTTCTCCTACTTCTTCTGATTCACCCTCCAGACTTCATCTTCTCCTTCTCCTTCTTCTGCTTCTTCTGATTCATCCTCCACACTTCACCTTCTTCTTCTCCTTCTTCTGCTTCTTCTGATTCACCCTCCAGACTTCGCCTTCTCCTTCTTCTTCTTCTACTTCTTCTGATTCACCCTCCAGACTTCACCGTCTCCTTCTCCTTCTTCTACTTCTTCTGATTCACCCTCCAGTCTTCACCTTCTCCTTCTCCTTCTTCTGCTTCTTCTGATTCACCCTCCAGACTTCACCTTCTCCTTATCCTTCTTCTGCTTCTTCTGATTCACCCTCCTGACTTCACCTTCTCCTTCTCCTTCTTCTGCTTCTTCTGATTCACCCTCCAGACTTCACCTTCTCCTTCTCCTTGTTCTACTTCTTCTGATTCACCCTCCAGACTTCACCTTCTCCTTCTACTTCTGCTTCTTCTGATTCACCCTCCAGACTTCACCTTCTCCTTCTCCTTCTTCTGCTTCTTCTGATTCACCCTCCAGACTTCACCTCCTCCTTCTCCTTCTTCTGCTTCTTCTGATTCACCCTCCAGACTTCACCTTCTCCTTCTCCTTCTTCTGCTTCTTCTGATTCACCCTCCAGACTTCACCATCTCCTTCTCCTTCTTCTACTTCTTCTGATTCACCCTCCAGACTTCACCTTCTCCTTCTCCTTCTTCTGCTTCTTCTGATTCACCCTCCAGACTTCACCTTCTCCTCCTCCTTCTTCTACTTCTTCTGATTCACCCTCCAGACTTCACCTTCTGCTTCTCCTTCTTCTACTTCTTCTGCTTCTCCCTCCAGACTTCACCTTCTCCTTCTCCTTCTTCTACTTCTTCTGATTCACCCTCCAGACTTCACCTTCTCCTTCTCCTTCTTCTACATCTTCTGATTCACCCTCCAGACTTCACCTTCTCCTTCTCCTTCTTCTACTTCTTCTGATTCACCCTCCTGACTTCACCATCTCCTTCTCCTTCTTCTGCTTCTACTGCTTCACCCTTCAGACTTCACCTTCTCCTTCTCCTTCTTCTGCGTCTTCTGCTTCACCCTCCAGACTTCACCTTCTCCTTCTCCTTCTTCTGCTTCTTCTGCTTCACCCTCCTGACTTCACCTTCTCCTTCTCCTTCTTCTATTCTACTGAATCACCCTCCAGACTTCACCTACTCCTTCTCCTTCTTCTGCTTCTTCTGCTTCACCCTCCAGACTTCACCTTCAACTTCTCCTTCTTCTGCTTCTTCTGCTTCGCCCTCCAGACTTCACCTTCTCCTTCTCCTTCTTCTGCTTCTTCTGCTTCACCCTCCAGACTTCACCTTCTCCTTCTCCTTCTTCTGCTTCTTCTGCTTCAACCTCCTGACTTCACCTTCTCCTTCTCCTTCTTCTACTTCTTCTGATTCACCCTCCAGACTTCACCTTCTCCTTCTCCTTCTTCTGCTTCTTCTGCTTCACCCTCCTGACTTCACCTTCTCCTTCTCCTTCTTCTACTTCTTCTGCTTCACCCCCCTGACTTCACCTTCACCTTCTCCTTCTTCTGCTTCTTCTGATTCACCCTCCTAACTTCACCTTCTCCTTCTCCTTCTTCTGCTTCTTCTGATTCACCCTCCTGACTTCACCTTCTCCTTCTCCTTCTTCTGCTTCTTCTGATTCACCCTCCAGACTTCACCTTCTCCTTCTCCTTCTTCTGCTTCTTCTGATTCACCCTCCAGACTTCACCTTCTCCTTCTCCTTCTTCTGCTTCTTCTGATTCACCCTCCAGACCTCACCATCTCCTTCTCCTTCTTCTACTTCTTCTGATTCACCCTCCAGACTTCACCTTCTCCTTCTCCTTCTTCTACTTCTTCTGATTCACCCTCCAGACTTCACAATCTCCTTCTCCTTCTTCTACTTCTTCTGATTCACCCTCCAGTCTTCACCTTCTCCTTCTCCTTCTTCTGCTTCTTCTGATTCACCCTCCAGACATCACCATCTCCTTCTCCTTCTTCTACTTCTTCTGATTCACCCTCCAGACTTCACCTTCTCCTTCTCCTTCTTCTGATTCTTCTGATTCACCCTCCAGACTTCACCTTCTCCTTCTCCTTCTTCTGCTTTTCTGATTCACCCTCCTGACTTCACCTTCTCCTTCTCCTTCTTCTACTTCTTCTGATTCACCCTCCTGACTTCACCTTCTCCTTCTCCTTCTTCTACTTCTTCTGCTTCACCCTCCAGACTTCACTTTCTCCTTCTCCTTCTTCTACTTCTTCTGATTCACCCTCCAGACTTCACCTTCTCCTTTCCTTCTTCTGCTTCTTCTGATTCACTCTCCAGACTTCACCTTCTTCTTCTCCTTATTCTGCTTCATCTGCTTCACCCTCCAGACTTCACCTTCTCCTTCTCCTTCTTCTACTTCTTCTGATTCACCCTCCAGACTTCACCTTCTCCTTCTCCTTCTTCTGCTTCTTCTGATTCACCCTCCAGACTTCACCTTCTCCTTCTCCTTATTCTGCTTCTTCTGATTCACCCTCCAGACTTCACCTTCTCCTTCTCCTTCTTCTGCTTCTTCTGATTCACCCTCCAGACTTCACCTTCTCCTTCTCCTTCTTCTGCTTCTTCTGATTCACCCTCCAGACTTCACCTTCTCCTTCTCCTTCTTCTACTTCTTCTGATTCACCCTCCAGACTTCATCTTCTCCTTCTCCTTCTTCTGCTTCTTCTGATTCACCCTCCAGACTTCACCTTCTCCTTCCCCTTCTTCTGCTTCTTCTGATTCACCTCCAGACTTCACCTTCTCCTTCTCCTTCTTCTACTTCTTCTGATTCACCCTCCAGACTTCACCTTCTCCTTCTCCTTCTTCTACTTCTTCTGATTAACCCTCCAGACTTCACCTTCTCCTTCTCCTTCTTCTGCTTCTTCTGATTCACCCTCCAGACTTCACCTTCTCCTTCTCCTTCTTCTGCTTCTTCTGATTCACCCTCCAGACTTCACCTTCTCCTTCTCCTTCTTCTGCTTCTTCTGATTCACCGTTCAGACTTCACCTTGTCCTTCTCCTTCTTCTGCTTCTTCTGATTCACCCTCCAGACCTCACCTTCTCCTTCTCCTTCCTCTACTTCTTCTGATTCACCCTCCAGACTTCATCTTCTCCTTCTCCTTCTTCTGCTTCTTCTGATTCACCCTCCAGACTTCACCTCCTCCTGCTCCTTCTTCTGCTTCTTCTGATTCACCCTCCAGACTTCGCCTTCTCCTTCTCCTTCTTCTACTTCTTCTGATTCACCCTCCAGACTTCACCTTCTGCTTCTCCTTCTTCTACTTCTTCTGATTCACCCTCCAGTCTTCACCTTCTCCTTCTCCTTCTTCTGCTTCTTCTGATTCACCCTCCAGACTTCACCTTCGCCTTCTCCTTCTTCTGCATCTTCTGATTCACCCTCCTGACTTCACCTTCTCCTTCTCCTTCTTCTGCTTCTTCTGATTCACCCGCCAGACTACACCTTCTCCTTCTCCTTCTTCTGCTTCTTCTGATTCACCCTCCAGACATCACCATCTCCTTCTCCTTCTTCTACTTCTTCTGATTCACCCTCCAGACTTCACCTTCTCCTTCTCCTTCTTCTGCTTCTTCTGATTCACCCTCCAGACTTCACCTTCTCCTCCTGCTTCTTCTACTTCTTCTGATTCACCCTCCAGACTTCACCTTCTGCTTCTCCTTCTTCTACTTCTTCTGCTTCTCCCTCCAGACTTCACCTTCTCCTTCTCCTTCTTCTGCTTCTTCTGATTCACCCTCCAGACTTCACCTTCTCCTTCTCCTTCTTCTACTTCGTCTGATTCACCCTCCAGACTTCACCTTCTCCTTCTCCTTCTTCTACATCTTCTGATTCACCCTCCAGACTTCACCTTCTCCTTCTCCTTCTTCTACTTCTTCTGATTCACCCTCCTGACTTCACCATCTCCTTCTCCTTCTTCTGCTTCTACTGCTTCACCCTCCAGACTTCACCTTCTCCTTCTCCTTCTTCTGCTTCTTCTGCTTCACCCTCCAGACTTCACCTTCTCCTTCTCCTTCTTCTGCTTCTTCTGCTTCACCCTCCAGACTTCACCTTCTCCTTCTCCTTCTTCTGCTTCTTCTGCTTCACCCTCCTGACTTCACCTTCTCCTTCTCCTTCTTCTATTCTACTGATTCACCCTCCAGACTTCACCTACTCCTTCTCCTTCTTCTGCTTCTTCTGCTTCACCCTCCAGACTTCACCTTCAACTTCTCCTTCTTCTGCTTCTTCTGCTTCGCCCTCCAGACTTCACCTTCTCCTTCTCCTTCTTCTGCTTCTTCTGCTTCACCCTCCAGACTTCACCTTCTCCTTCTCCTTCTTCTGCTTCTTCTGCTTCTTCTGCTTCAAGCTCCTGACTTCACCTTCTCCTTCTCCTTCTTCTACTTCTTCTGATTCACCCTCCAGACTTCACCTTCTCCTTCTCCTTCTTCTGCTTCACCCTCCTGACTTCACCTTCTCCTTCTCCTTCTTCTACTTCTTCTGCTTCACCCCCCTGACTTCACCTTCTCCTTCTCCTTCTTCTGCTTCTTCTGATTCACCCTCCAGACTTCACCTTCTCCTCCTCCTTCTTCTACTTCTTCTGATTCACCCTCCAGACTTCACCTTCTCCTTCTCCTTCTTCTGCTTCTTCTGCTTCACCCTCCTGACTTCACCTTCTCCTTCTCCTTCTTCTATTCTACTGATTCACCCTCCAGACTTCACCTTCTCCTTCTCCTTCTTCTGCTTCTTCTGATTCACCCTCCAGACTTCACCTTCTCCTTCTCCTTCTTCTACTTCTTCTGATTCACCCTCCAGACTTCACCTTCTCCTTCTCCTTCTTCTACATCTTCTGATTCACCTTCTCCTTCTCCTTCTTCTACTTCTTCTGATTCACCCTCCTGACTTCACCATCTCCTTCTCCTTCTTCTGCTTCTACTGCTTCGCCCTCCAGACTTCACCTTCTCCTTGTCCTTCTTCTGCTTCTTCTGCTTCACCCTCCAGACTTCAATTTCTCCTTCTCCTTCTTCTGCTTCTTCTGCTTCAACCTCCTGACTTCACCTTCCCCTTCTCCTTCTTCTACTTCTTCTGATTCACCCTCCAGCCTTCACCTTCTCCTTCTCCTTCTTCTGCTTCTTCTGCTTCATCCTCCTGACTTCACCTTCTCCTTCTCCTTCTTTTACTTCTTCTGCTTCACCCCCCTGACTTCACCTTCTCCTTCTCCTTCTTCTGCTTCTTCTGATTCACCCTCCTAACTTCACCTTCTCCTTCTCCTTCTTCTGCTTCTTCTGATTCACCCTCCTGACTTCACCTTCTCCTTCTCCTTCTTCTGATTCACCCTCCAGACTTCACCTTCTCCTTCTCCTTCTTCTGCTTCTTCTGATTCACCCTCCAGACTTCACCTTCTCCTTCTCCTTCTTCTGCTTCTTCTGATTCACCCTCCAGACCTCACCATCTCCTTCTCCTTCTTCTACTTCTTCTGATTCACCCTCCAGACTTTATATTCTCCTTCTCCTTCTTCTGCTTCTTCTGATTCACCCTCCAGACTTCACCTTCTCCTTCTCCTTCTTCTGCTTCTTATGATTCACACTCCAGACTTCACCTTCTCCTTCTCCTTCTTCTGCTTCTTCCGATTCACCCTCCGGACCTCACCATCTCCTTCTCCTTCTTCTACTTCTTCTGATTCATTCTCCAGACTTCATCTTCTCCTTCTCCTTCTTCTGCTTCTTCTGATTCACCCTCCAGACTTCACCTTCTCCTTCTCCTTCTTCTGCTTCTTCTGATTCACCCTCCAGACTTCACCTTCTCCTTCTCCTTCTCCTTCTTCTACTTCTTCTGATTCAGCCTCCTGACTTCACCTTCTCCTTCTCCTTCTTCTACTTCTTCTGCTTCACCCTCCAGGCTTCACCTTCTCCTTCTCCTTGTTCTACTTCTTCTGATTCACCCTCCAGACTTCACCTTCTCCTTCTCCTTCTTCTGCTTCTTCTGATTCACCCTCCAGACTTCACCTTCTCCTTCTCCTTATTCTGCTTCTTCTGATTCACCCTCCAGACTTCACCTTCTCCTTCTCCTTCTTCTGCTTCTTCTGATTCACACTTCAGTCTTCACCTTCTCCTTCTCCTTCTTCTGCTTCTTCTGATTCACCCTCTAGACCTCACCTTCTCCTTCTCCTTCTCCTACTTCTTCTGATTCACCCTCCAGACTTCATCTTCTCCTTCTCCTTCTTCTGCTTCTTCTGATTCATCCTCCACACTTCACCTTCTACTTCTCCTTCTTCTGCTTCTTCTGATTCACCCTCCAGACTTCGCCTTCTCCTTCTTCTTCTTCTACTTCTTCTGCTTCACCCTCCAGACTTCACCTTCTCCTTCTCCTTCTTCTACATCTTCTGATTCACCTTCTCCTTCTCCTTCTTCTACTTCTTCTGATTCACCCTCCTGACTTCACCATCTCCTTCTCCTTCTTCTGCTTCTACTGCTTCGCCCTCCAGACTTCACCTTCTCCTTCTCCTTCTTCTGCTTCTTCTGCTTCACCCTCCAGACTTCAATTTCTCCTTCTCCTTCTTCTGCTTCTTCTGCTTCAACCTCCTGACTTCACCTTCCCCTTCTCCTTCTTCTACTTCTTCTGATTCACCCTCCAGCCTTCACCTTCTCCTTCTCCTTCTTCTGCTTCTTCTGCTTCATCCTCCTGACTTCACCTTCTCCTTCTCCTTCTTCTACTTCTTCTGCTTCACCCCCCTGACTTCACCTTCTCCTTCTCCTTCTTCTGCTTCTTCTGATTCACCCTCCTAACTTCACCTTCTCCTTCTCCTTCTTCTGCTTCTTCTGATTCACCCTCCTGACTTCACCTTCTCCTTCTCCTTCTTCTGCTTCTTCTGATTCACCCTCCAGACTTCACCTTCTCCTTCTCCTTCTTCTGCTTCTTCTGATTCACCCTCCAGACTTCACCTTCTCCTTCTTCTGCTTCTTCTGATTCACCCTCCAGACCTCACCATCTCCTTCTCCTTCTTCTACTTCTTCTGATTCACCCTCCAGACTTTATATTCTCCTTCTCCTTCTTCTGCTTCTTCTGATTCACCCTCCAGACTTCACCTTCTCCTTCTCCTTCTTCTGCTTCTTCTGATTCACACTCCAGACTTCACCTTCTCCTTCTCCTTCTTCTGCTTCTTCCGATTCACCCTCCGGACCTCACCATCTCCTTCTCCTTCTTCTACTTCTTCTGATTCATCCTCCAGACTTCATCTTCTCCTTCTCCTTCTTCTGCTTCTTCTGATTCACCCTCCAGACTTCACCTTCTCCTTCTCCTTCTTCTGCTTCTTCTGATTCACCCTCCAGACTTCACCTTCTCCTTCTCCTTCTCCTTCTTCTACTTCTTCTGATTCAGCCTCCTGACTTCACCTTCTCCTTCTCCTTCTTCTACTTCTTCTGCTTCACCCTCCAGGCTTCACCTTCTCCTTCTCCTTGTTCTACTTCTTCTGATTCACCCTCCAGACTTCACCTTCTCCTTCTCCTTCTTCTGCTTCTTCTGATTCACCCTCCAGACTTCACCTTCTCCTTCTCCTTATCCTGCTTCTTCTGATTCACCCTCCAGACTTCACCTTCTCCTTCTCCTTCTTCTGCTTCTTCTGATTCACACTTCAGTCTTCACCTTCTCCTTCTCCTTCTTCTGCTTCTTCTGATTCACCCTCCAGACCTCACCTTCTCCTTCTCCTTCTCCTACTTCTTCTGATTCACCCTCCAGACTTCATCTTCTCCTTCTCCTTCTTCTGCTTCTTCTGATTCATCCTCCACACTTCACCTTCTCCTTCTCCTTTTTCTGCTTCTTCTGATTCACCCTCCAGACTTCGCCTTCTCCTTCTTCTTCTTCTACTTCTTCTGATTCACCCTTCAGACTTCACCGTCTCCTTCTCCTTCTTCTACTTCTTCTGATTCACCCTCCAGTCTTCACCTTCTCCTTCTCCTTCTTCTGCTTCTTCTGATTCACCCTCCAGACTTCACCTTCTCCTTATCCTTCTTCTGCTTCTTCTGATTCACCCTCCTGACTTCACCTTCTCCTTCTCCTTCTTCTGCTTCTTCTGATTCACCCTCCAGACTTCACCTTCTCCTTCTCCTTGTTCTACTTCTTCTGATTCACCCTCCAGACTTCACCTTCTCCTTCTACTTCTGCTTCTTCTGATTCAACCCTCCAGACTTCACCTTCTCCTTCTCCTTCTTCTGCTTCTTCTGATTCACCCTCCAGACTTCACCTCCTCCTTCTCCTTCTTCTGCTTCTTCTGATTCACCCTCCAGACTTCACCTTCTCCTTCTCCTTCTTCTACTTCTTCTGCTTCTCCCTCCAAACTTCACCTTCTCCTTCTCCTTCTTGTACTTCTTCTGATTCACCCTCCAGACTTCACCTTCTCCTTCTCCTTCTTCTACATCTTCTGATTCACCCTCCAGACTTCACCTTCTCCTTCTCCTTCTTCTACTTCTTCTGATTCACCCTCCTGACTTCACCATCTCCTTCTCCTTCTTCTGCTTCTACTGCTTCACCCTCCAGACTTCACCTTCTCCTTCTTCTGCTTCTTCTGCTTCACCCTCCAGACTTCACCTTCTCCTTCTCCTTCTTCTGCTTCTTCTGCTTCACCCTCCTGACTTCACCTTCTCCTTCTCCTTCTTCTATTCTACTGATTCACCCTCCAGACTTCACCTACTCCTTCTCCTTCTTCTGCTTCTTCTGCTTCACCCTCCAGACTTCACCTTCATCTTCTCCTTCTTCTGCTTCTTCTGCTTCGCCCTCCAGACTTCACCTTCTCCTTCTCCTTCTTCTGCTTCTTCTGCTTCACCCTCCAGACTTCACCTTCTCCTTCTCCTTCTTCTGCTTCTTCTGCTTCAACCTCCTGACTTCACCTTCTCCTTCTCCTTCTTCTACTTCTTCTGATTCACCCTCCAGACTTCACCTTCTCCTTCTCCTTCTTCTGCTTCTTCTGCTTCACCCTCCTGACTTCACCTTCTCCTTCTCCTTCTTCTACTTCTTCTGCTTCACCCCCCTGACTTCACCTTCTCCTTCTCCTTCTTCTGCTTCTTCTGATTCACCCTCCTAACTTCACCTTCTCCTTCTCCTTCTTCTGCTTCTTCTGATTCACCCTCCTGACTTCACCTTCTCCTTCTCCTTCTTCTGCTTCTTCTGATTCACCCTCCAGACTTCACCTTCTCCTTCTCCTTCTTCTGCTTCTTCTGATTCACCCTCCAGACTTCACCTTCTCCTTCTCCTTCTTCTGCTCCTTCTGATTCACCCTCCAGACCTCACCATCTCCTTCTCCTTCTTCTACTTCTTCTGATTCACTCTCCAGACTTTATATTCTCCTTCTCCTTCTTCTGCTTCTTCTGATTCACCCTCCAGACTTCACCTTCTACTTCTCCTTCTTCTGCTTCTTCTGATTCACACTCCAGACTTCACCTTCTCCTTCTCCTTCTTCTACTTCTTCTGATTCACCCTCCAGACTTCACCTTCTCCTTCTCCTTCTTCTACTGCTTCTGATTCACCCTCCAGTCTTCAGCTTCTCCTTCTCCTTCTTCTGCTTCTTCTGCTTCACCCTCCAGACTTCACCTTCTACTTCTCTTTCTTCTGCTTCTTCTGATTCACCCTCCAGACTTCACCTTCTCCTTCTCCTTCTTCTGATTCTTCTGATTCACCCTCCAGACTTCACCTTCTCCTTCTCCTTCTTCTGCTTCTTCTGATTCACCCTCCAGACTTCACCTTCTCCTTCTCCTTTTTCTACTTCTTCTGATTCACCCTCCTGACTTCACCTTCTCCTTCTCCTTCTTCTACTTCTTCTGCGTCACCCTCCAGACTTCACCTTCTCCTTCTCCTTGTTCTACTTCTTCTGATTCACCCTCCAGACTTCACCTTCTCCTTCTCCTTCTTCTGCTTCTTCTGATTCACCCTCCAGACTTCACCTTCTCCTTCTCCTTCTTCTGCTTCTTCTGATTCACCCTCCAGACTTCACCTTCTCCTTCTCCTTCTTCTGATTCTTCTGATTCACCCTCCAGACTTCACCTTCTCCTTCTCCTTCTTCTGCTTCTTCTGATTCACCCTCCAGACTTCACCTTCTCCTTCTCCTTTTTCTACTTCTTCTGATTCACCCTCCTGACTTCACCTTCTCCTTCTCCTTCTTCTACTTCTTCTGCGTCACCCTCCAGACTTCACCTTCTCCTTCTCCTTGTTCTACTTCTTCTGATTCACCCTCCAGACTTCACCTTCTCCTTCTCCTTCTTCTGCTTCTTCTGATTCACCCTCCAGACTTCACCTTCTCCTTCTCCTTCTTCTGCTTCTTCTGATTCACCCTCCAGACTTCACCTTCTCCTTCTCCTTCTTCTGCTCCTTCTGATTCACCCTCCAGACCTCACCATCTCCTTCTCCTTCTTCTACTTCTTCTGATTCACCCTCCAGACTTTATATTCTCCTTCTCCTTCTTCTGCTTCTTCTGATTCACCCTCCAGACTTCACCTTCTACTTCTCCTTCTTCTGCTTCTTCTGATTCACACTCCAGACTTCACCTTCTCCTTCTCCTTCTTCTACTTCTTCTGATTCACCCTCCAGACTTCACCTTCTCCTTCTCCTTCTTCTACTGCTTCTGATTCACCCTCCAGTCTTCAGCTTCTCCTTCTCCTTCTTCTGCTTCTTCTGCTCCACCCTCCAGACTTCACCTTCTACTTCTCTTTCTTCTGCTTCTTCTGATTCACCCTCCAGACTTCACCTTCTCCTTCTCCTTCTTCTGATTCTTCTGATTCACCCTCCAGACTTCACCTTCTCCTTCTCTTCTTCTGCTTCTTCTGATTCACCCACCAGACTTCACCTTCTCCTTCTCCTTTTTCTACTTCTTCTGATTCACCCTCCTGACTTCACCTTCTCCTTCTCCTTCTTCTACTTCTTCTGCGTCACCCTCCAGACTTCACCTTCTCCTTCTCCTTGTTCTACTTCTTCTGATTCACCCTCCAGACTTCACCTTCTCCTTCTCCTTCTTCTGCTTCTTCTGATTCACTCTCCAGACTTCACCTTCTTCTTCTCCTTATTCTGCTTCTTCTGCTTCACCCTCCAGACTTCACCTTCTCCTTCTCCTTCTTCTACTTCTTCTGATTCACCCTCCAGACTTCACCTTCTCCTTCTCCTTCTTGTGCTTCTTCTAATTCACCCTCCAGACTTCACCTTCTCCTTCTCCTTATTCTGCTTCTTCTGATTCACCCTCCAGTCTTCACCTTCTCCTTCTCCTTCTTCTGCTTCTTCTGATTCACCCTCCAGACTTCACCTTCTCCTTCTCCTTCTTCTGCTTCTTCTGATTCACCCTCCAGACTTCACCTTCTCCTTCTCCTTCTTCTACTTCTTCTGATTCACCCTCCAGACTTCATCTTCTCCTTCTCCTTCTTCTGCTTCTTCTGATTCACCCTCCAGTCTTCACCTTCTCCTTCTCCTTCTTCTGCTTCTTCTGATTCACGCTCCAGACTTCACCTTCTCCTTCTCCTTCTTCTACTTCTTCTGATTCACCCTCCAGACTTCACCTTCTCCTTCTCCTTCTTCTACTTCTTCTGATTCACCCTCCAGACTTCACCTTCTCCTTCTCCTTCTTCTGCTTCTTCTGATTCACCCTCCAGACTTCACCTTCTCCTTCTCCTTCTTCTGCTTCTTCTGATTCACCCTCCAGACTTCACCTTCTCCTTCTCCTTCTTCTGCTTCTTCTGATTCACCGTTCAGACTTCACCTTGTCCTTCTCCTTCTTCTGCTTCTTCTGATTCAACCTCCAGACCTCACCTTCTCCTTCTCCTTCTTCTGCTTCTTCTGATTCACCGTTCAGACTTCACCTTGTCCTTCTCCTTCTTCTGCTTCTTCTGATTCACCCTCCAGACCTCACCTTCTCCTTCTCCTTCTTCTGCTTCTTCTGATTCACCCTCCAGACTTCACCTTCTACTTCTCCTTCTGCTACTTGTTCTGATTCACCCTCCAGACTTCACCTTCTCCTTCTCCTTCTTCTGCTTCTTCTGATTCACCCTCCAGACTTCACCTTCTCCTTCTCCTTCGTCTACTTCTTCTGATTCACCCTCCAGACTACACCTTCTCCTTCTCCTTCTTCTACTTCTTCTGATTCACCCTCCAGACTTCACCTTCACCTTCTCCTTCTTCTGTTTCTTCTGATTCACCCTCCAGACTTCACCTTCTCCTTCTCCTTCTTCTACTTCTTCTGATTCACCCTCCAGAATCCACCTTCTCCTTCTCCTTCTTCTACTTCTTCTGATTCACCCTCCAGACTTCACCTTCTCCTTTTCCTTCTTATACTTCTTCTGCTTCTCCCTCCAGACTTCACCTTCTCCTTCTCCTTCTTCTGCTTCTTCTGCTTCACCCTCCTGACTTCACCTTCTCCTTCTCCTTCTTCTACTTCTTCTGCTTCACCCCCCTGACTTCACCTTCTCCTTCTCCTTCTTCTGCTTCTTCTGTTTCAAACTCCAGACTTCACCTTGTCCTTCTCCTTCTTCTACTTCTTCTGATTCACCCTCCAGACTTCACCTTCTCCTTCTCCTTCTTCTGATTCTTCTGATTCACCCTCCAGACTTCACCTTCTCCTTCTCCTTCTTCTGCTTCTTCTGATTCACCCTCCTGACTTCACCTTCTCCTTCTCCTTCTTCTACTTCTTCTGATTCACCCTCCAGACTTCACCTTCTCCTTCTCCTTCTTCTGCTTCTTCTGATTCACCCTCCAGACTTCACCTTCTCCTTCTCCTTCTTCTGCTTCTTCTGATTCACCCTCCAGACTTCACCTTCTCCTTCTCCTTCTTCTGCTTCTTCTGATTCACCGTTCAGACTTCGCCTTGTCCTTCTCCTTCTTCTGCTTCTTCTGATTCACCCTCCAGACCTCACCTTCTCCTTCTCCTTCTTCTACTTCTTCTGATTCACCCTCCAGACTTCATCTTCTCCTTCTCCTTCTTCTGCTTCTTCTGATTCACCCTCCAGACTTCACCTCCTCCTGCTCCTTCTTCTGCTTCTTCTGATTCACCCTCCAGACTTCGCCTTCTCCTTCTCCTTCTTCTACTGCTTCTGATTCACCCTCCAGACTTCACCTTCTGCTTCTCCTTCTTCTACTTCTTCTGATTCACCCTCCAGTCTTCACCTTCTCCTTCTCCTTCTTCTGCTTCTTCTGATTCACCCTCCAGACTTCACCTTCTCCTTCTCCTTCTTCTGCATCTTCTGATTCACCCTCCTGACTTCACCTTCTCCTTCTCCTTCTTCTGCTTCTTCTGATTCACCCGCCAGACTTCACCTTCTCCTTCTCCTTTTCTGCTTCTTCTGATTCACCCTCCAGACTTCACCATCTCCTTCTCCTTCTACTTCTTCTTCTGATTCACCCTCCAGACTTCACCTTCTCCTTCTCCTTCTTCTGCTTCTTCTGATTCACCCTCCAGACATCACCTTCTCCTTCTACTTCTTCTGCT
This sequence comes from Somniosus microcephalus, assembly GCF_052327205.1. NCBI lineage: Eukaryota > Metazoa > Chordata > Chondrichthyes > Squaliformes > Somniosidae > Somniosus > Somniosus microcephalus. The sequence goes on along the minus strand of NW_028225552.1, from coordinate 199,102 downwards.
TCTTCTGATTCACCCTCCAGACTTCACCTTCTCCTTCTCCTTCTTCTGCTTCTTCTGATTCACCCTCCAGACTTCACCTTCTCCTTCTCCTTCTTCTGCTCCTTCTGATTCACCCTCCAGACCTCACCATCTCCTTCTCCTTCTTCTACTTCTTCTGATTCACCCTCCAGACTTTATATTCTCCTTCTCCTTCTTCTGCTTCTTCTGATTCACCCTCCAGACTTCACCTTCTACTTCTCCTTCTTCTGCTTCTTCTGATTCACACTCCAGACTTCACCTTCTCCTTCTCCTTCTTCTACTTCTTCTGATTCACCCTCCAGACTTCACCTTCTCCTTCTCCTTCTTCTACTGCTTCTGATTCACCCTCCAGTCTTCAGCTTCTCCTTCTCCTTCTTCTGCTTCTTCTGCTTCACCCTCCAGACTTCACCTTCTACTTCTCTTTCTTCTGCTTCTTCTGATTCACCCTCCAGACTTCACCTTCTCCTTCTCCTTCTTCTGATTCTTCTGATTCACCCTCCAGACTTCACCTTCTCCTTCTCCTTCTTCTGCTTCTTCTGATTCACCCTCCAGACTTCACCTTCTCCTTCTCCTTTTTCTACTTCTTCTGATTCACCCTCCTGACTTCACCTTCTCCTTCTCCTTCTTCTACTTCTTCTGCGTCACCCTCCAGACTTCACCTTCTCCTTCTCCTTGTTCTACTTCTTCTGATTCACCCTCCAGACTTCACCTTCTCCTTCTCCTTCTTCTGCTTCTTCTGATTCACTCTCCAGACTTCACCTTCTTCTTCTCCTTATTCTGCTTCTTCTGCTTCACCCTCCAGACTTCACCTTCTCCTTCTCCTTCTTCTACTTCTTCTGATTCACCCTCCAGACTTCACCTTCTCCTTCTCCTTCTTGTGCTTCTTCTAATTCACCCTCCAGACTTCACCTTCTCCTTCTCCTTATTCTGCTTCTTCTGATTCACCCTCCAGACTTCACCTTCTCCTTCTCCTTCTTCTGCTTCTTCTGATTCACCCTCCAGACTTCACCTTCTCCTTCTCCTTCTTCTGCTTCTTCTGATTCACCCTCCAGACTTCACCTTCTCCTTCTCCTTCTTCTACTTCTTCTGATTCACCCTCCAGACTTCATCTTCTCCTTCTCCTTCTTCTGCTTCTTCTGATTCACCCTCCAGTCTTCACCTTCTCCTTCTCCTTCTTCTGCTTCTTCTGATTCACGCTCCAGACTTCACCTTCTCCTTCTCCTTCTTCTACTTCTTCTGATTCACCCTCCAGACTTCACCTTCTCCTTCTCCTTCTTCTACTTCTTCTGATTCACCCTCCAGACTTCACCTTCTCCTTCTCCTTCTTCTGCTTCTTCTGATTCACCCGCCAGACTTCACCTTCTCCTTCTCCTTCTTCTGCTTCTTCTGATTCACCCTCCAGACTTCACCTTCTCCTTCTCCTTCTTCTGCTTCTTCTGATTCACCGTTCAGACTTCACCTTGTCCTTCTCCTTCTTCTGCTTCTTCTGATTCACCCTCCAGACCTCACCTTCTCCTTCTCCTTCTTCTGCATCTTCTGATTCACCCTCCTGACTTCACCTTCTCCTTCTACTTCTTCTGCTTCTTCTGATTCACCCTCCAGACTTCACCTTCTCCTTCTCCTTCTTCTGCTTCTTCTGATTCACCCTCCAGACTTCACCTTCTCCTTCTCCTTCTTCTGCTTCTTCTGATTCACCCTCCAGACTTCACCTTCTACTTCTCCTTCTGCTACTTGTTCTGATTCACCCTCCAGACTTCACCTTCTCCTTCTCCTTCTTCTGCTTCTTCTGATTCACCCTCCAGACTTCACCTTCTCCTTCTCCTTCGTCTACTTCTTCTGATTCACCCTCCAGACTACACCTTCTCCTTCTCCTTCTTCTACTTCTTCTGATTCACCCTCCAGACTTCACCTTCACCTTCTCCTTCTTCTGTTTCTTCTGATTCACCCTCCAGACTTCACCTTCTCCTTCTCCTTCTTCTACTTCTTCTGATTCACCCTCCAGAATTCACCTTCTCCTTCTCCTTCTTCTACTTCTTCTGATTCACCCTCCAGACTTCAACTTCTCCTTTTCCTTCTTATACTTCTTCTGCTTCTCCCTCCAGACTTCACCTTCTCCTTCTCCTTCTTCTGCTTCTTCTGCTTCACCCTCCTGACTTCACCTTCTCCTTCTCCTTCTTCTACTTCTTCTGCTTCACCCCCCTGACTTCACCTTCTCCTTCTCCTTCTTCTGCTTCTTCTGTTTCAAACTCCAGACTTCACCTTGTCCTTCTCCTTCTTCTACTTCTTCTGATTCACCCTCCAGACTTCACCTTCTCCTTCTCCTTCTTCTGATTCTTCTGTTTCACCCTCCAGACTTCACCTTCTCCTTCTCCTTCTTCTGCTTCTTCTGATTCACCCTCCTGACTTCACCTTCTCCTTCTCCTTCTTCTACTTCTTCTGATTCACCCTCCAGACTTCACCTTCTCCTTCTCCTTCTTCTGCTTCTTCTGATTCACCCTCCAGACTTCACCTTCTCCTTCTCCTTCTTCTGCTTCTTCTGATTCACCCTCCAGACTTCACCTTCTCCTTCTCCTTCTTCTGCTTCTTCTGATTCACCGTTCAGACTTCGCCTTGTCCTTCTCCTTCTTCTGCTTCTTCTGATTCACCCTCCAGACCTCACCTTCTCCTTCTCCTTCTTCTACTTCTTCTGATTCACCCTCCAGACTTCATCTTCTCCTTCTCCTTCTTCTGCTTCTTCTGATTCACCCTCCAGACTTCACCTCCTCCTGCTCCTTCTTCTGCTTCTTCTGATTCACCCTCCAGACTTCGCCTTCTCCTTCTCCTTCTTCTACTTCTTCTGATTCACCCTCCAGACTTCACCTTCTGCTTCTCCTTCTTCTACTTCTTCTGATTCACCCTCCAGTCTTCACCTTCTCCTTCTTCTGCTTCTTCTGATTCACCCTCCAGACTTCACCTTCTCCTTCTCCTTCTTCTGCATCTTCTGATTCACCCTCCTGACTTCACCTTCTCCTTCTCCTTCTTCTGCTTCTTCTGATTCACCCGCCAGACTTCACCTTCTCCTTCTCCTTTTCTGCTTCTTCTGATTCACCCTCCAGACTTCACCATCTCCTTCTCCTTCTACTTCTTCTTCTGATTCACCCTCCAGACTTCACCTTCTCCTTCTCCTTCTTCTGCTTCTTCTGATTCACCCTCCAGACATCACCTTCTCCTTCTACTTCTTCTGCTTCTTCTGATTCACCCTCCAGACTTCACCTTCTCCTTCTCCTTCTTCTGCTTCTTCTGATTCACCCTCCAGACTTCACCTTCCCTTCTCCTTCTTCTGCTTCTTCTGATTCACCCTCCAGACTTCACCTTCTCCTTCTCCTTCTTCTGCTTCTTCTGATTCACCCTCCAGACTTCACCTTCTGCTTCTCCTTCTTCTACTTCTTCTGATTCACCCTCCAGACTTCACCTTCTCCTTCTCCTTCTTCTGCTTCTTCTGATTCACCCTCCAGACTTCACATTCTCCTTCTCCTTCGTCTACTTCTTCTGATTCACCCTCCAGACTTCACCTCCTCCTGCTCTTTCTTCTGCTTCTTCTGATTCACCCTCCAGACTTCGCCTTCTCCTTCTCCTTCTTCTACTTCTTCTGATTCACCCTCCAGACTTCACCTTCTGCTTCTCCTTCTTCTACTTCTTCTGATTCACCCTCCAGTCTTCACCTTCTCCTTCTCCTTCTTCTGCTTCTTCTGATTCACCTCCAGACTTCACCTTCTCCTTCTCCTTCTTCTGCATCTTCTGATTCACCCTCCTGACTTCACCTTCTCCTTCTCCTTCTTCTGCTTCTTCTGATTCACCCGCCAGACTTCACCTTCTCCTTCTCCTTTTCTGCTTCTTCTGATTCACCCTCCAGACTTCACCATCTCCTTCTCCTTCTACTTCTTCTTCTGATTCACCCTCCAGACTTCACCTTCTCCTTCTCCTTCTTCTGCTTCTTCTGATTCACCCTCCAGACATCACCTTCTCCTTCTACTTCTTCTGCTTCTTCTGATTCACCCTCCAGACTTCACCTTCTCCTTCTCCTTCTTCTGCTTCTACTGATTCACCCTCCAGACTTCACCTTCCCTTCTCCTTCTTCTGATTCACCCTCCAGGCTTCACCTTCTCCTTCTCCTTCTTCTGCTTCTTCTGATTCACCCTCCAGACTTCACCTTCTGCTTCTCCTTCTTCTACTTCTTCTGATTCACCCTCCAGACTTCACCTTCTCCTTCTCCTTCTTCTGCTTCTTCTGATTCACCCTCCAGACTTCACATTCTCCTTCTCCTTCGTCTACTTCTTCTGATTCACCCTCCAGACTACACCTTCTCCTTCTCCTTCTTCTACTTCTTCTGATTCACCCTCCAGACTTCACCTTCACCTTCTCCTTCTTCTGCTTCTTCTGATTCACCCTCCAGACTTCACCTTCTCCTTCTCCTTCTTCTACTTCTTCTGATTCACCCTCCAGAATTCACCTTCTCCTTCTCCTTCTTCTACTTCTTCTGATTCACCCTCCAGACTTCACCTTCTCCTTTTCCTTCTTCTACTTCTTCTGCTTCTCCCTCCAGACTTCACCTTCTCCTTCTCCTTCTTCTGCTTCTTCTGCTTCACCCTCCTGACTTCACCTTCTCCTTCTCCTTCTTCTACTTCTTCTGCTTCACCCCCCTGACTTCACCTTCTCCTTCTCCTTCTTCTGCTTCTTCTGTTTCAAACTCCAGACTTCACCTTGTCCTTCTCCTTCTTCTACTTCTTCTGATTCACCCTCCAGACTTCACCTTCTCCTTCTCCTTCTTCTGATTCTTCTGATTCACCCTCCAGACTTCATCTTCTCCTTCTCCTTCTTCTGCTTCTTCTGATTCACCCTCCTGACTTCACCTTCTCCTTCTCCTTCTTCCACTTCTTCTGATTCACCCTCCTGACTTCACCTTCTCCTTCTCCTTCTTCTACTTCTTCTGCTTCACCCTCCAGACTTCACCTTCTGCTTCTCCTTCTTCTACTTCTTCTGATTCACCCTCCAGACTTCACCTTCTCCTTCTCCTTCTTCTGCTTCTTCTGATTCACCCTCCAGACTTCACCTTCTCCTTCTCCTTCTTCTGCTTCTTCTGCTTCACCCTCCAGACTTCACCTTCTCCTTCTCCTTCTTCTACTTCTTCTGATTCACCCTCCAGACTTCACCTTCTCCTTCTCCTTCTTCTGCTTCTTCTGATTCACCCTCCAGACTTCACCTTCTCCTTCTCCTTATTCTGCTTCTTCTGATTCACCCTCCAGACTTCACCTTCTCCTTCTCCTTCTTCTGCTTCTTCTGATTCACCCTCCAGACTTCACCTTCTCCTTCTCCTTCTTCTGCTTCTTCTGATTCACCCTCCAGACTTCACCTTCTCCTTCTCCTTCTTCTACTTCTTCTGATTCATCCTCCAGACTTCATCTTCTCCTTCTCCTTCTTCTGCTTCTTCTGATTCACCCTCCAGACTTCACCTTCTCCTTCTCCTTCTTCTGCTTCTTCTGATTCACCCTGCAGACTTCACCTTCTCCTTCTCCTTCTTCTACTTCTTCTGATTCACCCTCCAGACTTCACCTTCTCCTTCTCCTTCTTCTACTTCTTCTGATTCACCCTCCAGACTTCACCTTCTCCTTCTCCTTCTCCTGCTTCTTCTGATTCACCCTCCAGACTTCACCTTCTCCTTCTCCTTCTTCTGCTTCTTCTGATTCACCCTCCAGACTTCACCTTCTCCTTCTCCTTCTTCTGCTTCTTCTGATTCACCGTTCAGACTTCACCTTCCCCTTCTCCTTCTTCTGCTTCTTCTGATTCACCCTCCAGACCTCACCTTCTCCTTCTCCTTCTTCTACTTCTTCTGATTCACCCTCCAGACTTCATCTTCTCCTTCTCCTTCTTCTGCTTCTTCTGATTCACCCTCCAGACTTCACCTCCTCCTGCTCCTTCTTCTGCTTCTTCTGATTCACCCTCCAGACATCGCCTTCTCCTTCTCCTTCTTCTACTTCTTCTGATTCACCCTCCAGACTTCACCTTCTGCTTCTCCTTCTTCTCCTTCTTCTGATTCACCCTCCAGTCTTCACCTTCTCCTTCTCCTTCTTCTGCTTCTTCTGATTCACCCTCCAGACTTCACCTTCTCCTTCTCCTTCTTCTGCATCTTCTGATTCACTCTCCTGACTTCACCTTCTCCTTCTCCTTCTTCTGCTTCTTCTGATTCAACCTCCAGACTTCACCTTCTCCTTCTCCTTCTTCTTCTTCTTCTGATTCACCCTCCAGATTTCTCCTTCTCCTTCTACTTCTTCTGCTTCTTCTGATTCACCCTCCACACTTCACCTTCTCCTTCTCCTTCTTCTGCTTCTTCTGTTCACCCTCCAGACTTCACCTTCCCTTCTCCTTCTTCTGCTTCTTCTGATTCACCCTCCAGACTTCACCTTCTCCTTCTCCTTCTTCTGCTTCTTCTGATTCACCCTCCAGACTTCACCTTCTCCTACTCCTTCTTCTACTTCTTCTGATTCACCCTCCAGAGTTCACCTTCTCCTTCTCCTTCTTCTGCTTCTTCTGATTCACCCTCCAGACTTCACCTTCTCCTTCTCCTTCGTCGACTTCTTCTGATTCACCCTCCAGACTACACCTTCTCCTTCTCCTTCTTCTACTTCTTCTGATTCACCCTCCAGACTTCACCTTCACCTTCTCCTTCTTCTGCTTCTTCTGATTCACCCTCCAGACTTCACCTTCTCCTTCTCCTTCTTCTACTTCTTCTGATTCACCCTCCAGACTTCACCTTCTCCTTCTCCTTCTTCTCCTTCTTCTGATTCACCCTCCATACTTCACCTTCTCCTTCTCCTTCTTCTACTTCTTCTGCTTCTCCCTCCAGACTTCACCTTCTCCTTCTCCTTCTTCTGCTTCTTCTGATTCACCCTTCAGACTTCACCATCTCCTTCTCCTTCTTCTACTTCTTCTGATTCACCCTCCTGACTTCACCTTCTCCTTCTCCTTCTTCGACTTCTTCTGATTCACCCTCCAGACTTCACCTTCTCCTTCTCCTTCTTCTGCTTCTTCTGCTTCACCCTCCAATCTTCACCTTCTCCTTCTCCTTCTTCTGCTTCTTCTGCTGCGCCCTCCAGACTTCACCTTCTCCTTCTCCTTCTTCTGCTTCTTCTGCTTCACCCTCCTGACTTCACCTTCTCCTTCTCCTTCTTCTACTTCTTCTGCTTCACCCTCCAGACTTCACCTTCTCCTTCTCCTTCTTCTGCTTCTTCTGATTCACCCTCCCGACTTCACCTTCTCCTTCTCCTTCTTCTACTTCTTCTGATTCACCCTCCAGACTTCACCTTCTCCTTCTGCTTCTTCTGCTTCTTCTGATTCACCCTCCAGACCTCCCCATCTCCTTCTCCGTCTTCTGCTTCTTCAGCTTCACCCTCCAGACTTCACCTTCTCCTTCTCTTTCTTCTGCTTCTTCTGATTCACCCTCCAGACTTCACCTTCTCCTTCTCCTTCTTCTGATTCTTCTGATTCACCCTCCAGACTTCACCATCTCCTTCTCCTTCTTCTGCTTCTTCTGATACAGCCTCCTGACTTCACCTTCTCCTTCTCCTTCTTCTACTTCTTCTGCTTCACCCTCCAGGCTTCACCTTCTCCTTCTCCTTCTTCTACTTCTTCTGATTCACCCTCCAGACTTCACCTTCTCCTTCTCCTTCTTCTGCTTCTTCTGATTCACCCTCCAGACTTCACCTTCTCCTTCTCCTTATCCTGCTTCTTCTGATTCACCCTCCAGACTTCACCTTCTCCTTCTCCTTGTTCTGCTTCTTCTGATTCACACTTCAGACTTCACCTTCTCCTTCTCCTTCTTCTGCTTCTTCTGATTCACCCTCCAGACCACACCTTCTCCTTCTCCTTCTTCTACTTCTTCTGATTCACCCTCCAGAGTTCGTCTTCTCCTTCTCCTTCTTCTGCTTCTTCTGATTCATCCTCCACACTTCACCTTCTCCTTCTCCTTCTTCTGCTTCTTCTGATTCACCCTCCAGACTTCACCTTCTCCTTCTCCTTCTTCTGCTTCTTCTGATTCACCCTCCAGACTTCAACTTCTCCTTCTCCTTCTTCTACTTCTTCTGATTCACCCTCCAGACTTCACCTTCTCCTTCTCCTTCTTCTACTTCTTCTGATTCACCCTCCTGACTTCACCATCTCCTTCTCCTTCTTCTGCTTCTACTGCTTCACCCTCCAGACTTCACCTTCTCCTTCTCCTTCTTCTGCTTCTTCTGCTTCACCCTCCAGACTTCACCTTCTCTTTCTCCTTCTTCTGCTTCTTCTGCTTCACCCTCCAGACTTCATCTTCTCCTTCTCCTTCTTCTGCTTCTTCTGATTCACCCTCCAGACTTCACCTTCTCCTTCTCCTTCTTCTGCTTCTTCTGATTCACCCTCCAGACTTCACCTTCTCCTTCTCCTTCTTCTGCTTCTTCTGATTCACCCTCCAGACTTCTCCTTCTCCTTCTGCTTCTTCTGCTTCTTCTGATTCACCCTCCAGACCTCCCCATCTCCTTCTCCGTCTTCTGCTTCTTCAGCTTCACCCTCCAGACTTCACCTTCTCCTTCTCTTTCTTCTGCTTCTTCTGATTCACCCTCCAGACTTCACCTTCTCCTTCTCCTTCTTCTGATTCTTCTGATTCACCCTCCAGACTTCACCATCTCCTTCTCCTTCTTCTGCTTCTTCTGATACAGCCTCCTGACTTCACCTTCTCCTTCTCCTTCTTCTACTTCTTCTGCTTCACCCTCCAGACTTCACCTTCTCCTTCTCCTTCTTCTGCTTCTTCTGATTCACCCTCCAGACTTCACCTTCTCCTTCTCCTTATCCTGCTTCTTCTGATTCACCCTCCAGACTTCACCTTCTCCTTCTCCTTCTTCTGCTTCTTCTGATTCACACTTCAGACTTCACCTTCTCCTTCTCCTTCTTCTGCTGCTGCTGCTTCACCCTCCAGACCTCACCTTCTCCTTCTCCTTCTTCTACTTCTTCTGATTCACCCTCCAGACTTCGTCTTCTCCTTCTCCTTCTTCTGCTTCTTCTGATTCATCCTCCACACTTCAGCTTCTCCTTCTCCTTCTTCTGCTTCTTCTGATTCACCCTCCAGACTTCGCCTTCTCCTTCTTCTTCTTCTACTTCTTCTGATTCACCCTCCAGACTTCACCGTCTCCTTCTCCTTCTTCTACTTCTTCTGATTCACCCTCCAGTCTTCACCTTCTCCTTCTCCTTCTTCTGCTTCTTCTGATTCACCCTCCAGACTTCACCTTCTCCTTCTCCTTCTTCAGCTTCTTCTGATTCACCCTCCAGACTTCACCTTCTCCTTCTCCTTCTTCTACTTCTTCTGATTCACCCTCCAGACTTCACCTTCTCCTTCTCCTTCTTCTACTTCTTCTGATTCACCCTCCTGACTTCACCATCTCCTTCTCCTTCTTCTGCTTCTACTGCTTCACCCTCCAGACTTCACCTTCTCCTTCTTCTGCTTCTTCTGCTTCACCCTCCAGACTTCACCTTCTCCTTCTCCTTCTTCTGCTTCTTCTGCTTCACCCTCCTGACTTCACCTTCTCCTTCTCCTTCTTCTACTTCTACTGATTCACCCTACAGACTTCACCTAATCCTTCTCCTTCTTCTGCTTCTTCTGCTTCACCCTCCAGACATCACCTTCAACTTCTCCTTCTTCTGCTTCTTCTGCTTCGCCCTCCAGACTTCACCTTCTCCTTCTCCTTCTTCTGCTTCTTCTGCTTCACCCTCCAGACTTCACCTTCTCCTTCTCCTTCTTCTGCTGCTTCTGCTTCAACCTCCTGACTTCACCTTCTCCTTCTCCTTCTTCTACTTCTTCTGATTCACCCTCCAGACTTCACCTTCTCCTTCTCCTTCTTCTGCTTCTTCTGCTTCACCCTCCAATCTTCACCTTCTCCTTCTCCTTCTTCTGCTTCTTCTGCTGCGCCCTCCAGACTTCCCCTTCTCCTTCTCCTTCTTCTGCTTCACCCTGCTGACTTCACCTTCTCCTTCTCCTTCTTCTACTTCTTCTGCTTCACCCCCCTGACTTCACCTTCTCCTTCTCCTTCTTCTGCTTCTTCTGAACCACCCTCCTAACTTCACCTTCTCCTTCTCCTTCTTCTGCTTCTTCTGATTCACCCTCCTGACTTCACCTTCTCCTTCTCCTTCTTCTGCTTCTTCTGATTCACTTTCCAGACTTCACCTTCTCCTTCTCCTTCTTCTGCTTCTTTTGATTCACCCTCCAGACTTCACCTTCTCCTTCTCCTTCTTCTGCTTCTCCTGATTCACCCTCCAGACCTCACCATCTCCTTCTCCTTCTTCTACTTTTTCTGATTCACCCTCCAGACTTTATCTTCTCCTTCTCCTTCTTCTGCTTCTTCTGATTCACCCTCCAGACTTCACCTTCTCCTTCTCCTTCTTCTGCTTCTTCTGATTCACCCTCCAGACTTCACCTTCTCCTTCTCCTTCTTCTACTTCTTCTGATTCACCCTCCTGACTTCACCAGCTCCTTCTCCTTCTTCTGCTTCTACTGCTTCACCCTCCAGACTTCACCTTCTCCTTCTCCTTCTTCTGCTTCTTCTGCTTCACCCTCCAGACTTCACCTTCTCCTTCTCCTTCTTCTGCTTCTTCTGCTTCACCCTCCTGGCTTCACCTTCTCCTTCTCCTTCTTCTATTCTACTGATTCACCCTCCAGACTTCACCTACTCCTTCTCCTTCTTCTGCTTCACCCTCCAGACATCACCTTCAACTTCTCCTTCTTCTGCTTCTTCTGCTTCGCCCTCCAGACTTCACCTTCTACTTCTCCTTCTTCTGCTTCTTCTGCTTCACCCTCCAGACTTCACCTTCTCCTTCTCCTTCTTCTGCTTCTTCTGCTTCAACCTCCTGACTTCACCTTCTCCTTCTCCTTCTTCTACTTCTTCTGATTCACCCTCCAGACTTCACCTTCTCCTTCTCCATCTTCTGCTTCTTCTGCTTCACCCTCCAATCTTCACCTTCTCCTTCTCCTTCTTCTGCTTCTTCTGCTGCGCCCTCCAGACCTCACCTTCTCCTTCTCCTTCTTCTGCTTCTTCTGCTTCACCCTCCTGACTTCACCTTCTCCTTCTCCTTCTTCTACTTCTTCTGCTTCACCCCCCTGACTTCACCTTCTCCTTCTCCTTCTTCTGCTTCTTCTGATTCACCCTCCTAACTTCACCTTCTCCTTCTCCTTCTTCTGCTTCTTCTGATTCACCCTCCAGACTTCACCTCCTTCTTCTGTTTCTTCTGCTTCACCCTCCTGACTTCACCTTCTCCTTCTCCTTCTTCTACTTCTTCTGCTTCAGCCCCCTGACTTCACCTTCTCCTTCTCCTTCTTCTGCTTCTTCTGATTCACCCTCCAGACTTCACCTTCTCCTTCTCCTTCTTCTGCTTCTTCTGATTCACCCTCCAGACTTCACCTTCTCCTTCTCCTTCTTCTGCTTCTTCTGATTCACCCTCCAGACCTCACCACCTCCTTCTCCCTCTTCTACTTCTTCTGATTCACCCTCCAGACTTTATATTCTCCTCCTCCTTCTTCTGCTTCTTCTGATTCACCCTCCAGACTTCACCTTCTCCTTCTCCTTCTTCTGCTTCTTCTGATTCACCCTCCAGACTTCACCTTCTCCTTCTCCTTCTTCTACTTCTTCTGATTCACCCTCCAGACTTCACCTTCTCCTTCTCCTTCTTCTACTTCTTCTGATTCACCCTCCAGTCTTCACCTTCTCCTTCTCCTTCTTCTGCTTCTTATGCTTCACCCTCCAGACTTCACCTTCTCCTTCTCTTTCTTCTGCTTCTTCTGATTCTCCCTCCAGACTTCACCTTCTCCTTCTCCTTCTTCTGATTCTTCTGATTCACCCTCCAGACTTCACCTTCTCCTTCTCCTTCTTCTGCTTCTTCTGATTCACCCTCCTGACTTCACCTTCTCCTTCTCCTTCTTCTACTTCTTCTGATTCACCCTCCTGACTTCACCTTCTCCTTCTCCTTCTTCTACTTCTTCTGCTTCACCCTCCAGACTTCACCTTCTCCTTCTCCTTCTTCTACTTCTTCTGATTCACCCTCCAGACTTCACCTTCTCCTTCTCCTACTTCTGCTTCTTCTGATTCACCCTCCAGACTTCACCTTCTCCTTCTCCTTATTCTGCTTCTTCTGCTTCACCCTCCAGACTTCACCTTCTCCTCCTTCTACTTCTTCTGATCCACCCTCCAGAATTCACCTTCTCCTTCTCCTTCTTCTGCTTCTTCTGATTCACCCTCCAGACTTCACCTTCTCCTTCTCCTTATTCTGCTTCTTCTGATTCACGCTCAGACTTCACCTTCTCCTTCTCCTTCTTCTGCTTCTTCTGATTCTTCACCCTCCAGACTTCACCTTCTCCTTCTCCTTCTTCTGCTTCTTCTGATTCACCCTCCAGACTTCACGTTCTCCTTCTCCTTCTTCTACTTCTTCTGATTCACCCTCCAGACTTCATCTTCTCCTTCTCCTTCTTCTGCTTCTTCTGATTCACCCTCCAGACTTCACCTTCTCCTTCTCCTTCTTCTGCTTCTTCTGAATCACCCTCCAGACTTCACCTTCTCCTTCTCCTTCTTCTACTTCTTCTGATTCACCCTCCAGACTTCATCTTCTCCTTCTCCTCCTTCTGCTTCTTCTGATTCACCCTCCAGACTTCACCTTCTCCTTCTCCTTCTTCTGCTTCTTCTGATTCACCCTCCAGACTTCACCTTCTCCTTCTCCTTCTTCTGCTTCTTCTGATTCACCCTCCAGACTTCACCTTCTCCTCCTCCTTCTTCTGCTTCTTCTGATTCACCGTTCAGACTTCACCTTCTCCTTCTCCTTCTTCTGCTTCTTCTGATTCACCCTCCAGACCTCACCTTCTCCTTCTCCTTCTTCTACTTCTTCTGATTCACCCTCCAGACTTCATCTTCTCCTTCTCCTTCTTCTGCTTCTTCTGATTCACCCTCCAGACTTCACCTCCTCCTGCTCCTTCTTCTGCTTCTTCTGATTCACCCTCCAGACTTCGCCTTCTCCTTCTCCTTCTTCTACTTCTTCTGATTCACCCTCCAGACTTCACCTTCTGCTTCTCCTTCTTCTACTTCTTCTGATTCACCCTCCAGTCTTCACCTTCTCCTTCTCCTTCTTCTGCTTCTTCTGATTCACCCTCCAGACTTCACCTTCTCCTTCTCCTTCTTCTGCATCTTCTGATTCACCCTCCTGACTTCACCTTCTCCTTCTCCTTCTTCTGCTTCTTCTGATTCACCCTCCAGACTTCACCTTCTCCTTCTCCTTGTTCTACTTCTTCTGATTCACCCTCCAGATTTCACCTTCTCCTTCTACTTCTTCTGCTTCTTCTGATTCACCCTCGAGACTTCACCTTCTCCTTCTCCTTCTTCTGCTTCTTCTGATACACCCTCCAGACTTCACCTTCACTTCTCCTTCTTCTGCTTCTTCTGATTCACCCTCCAGACTTCACCTTCTCCTTCTCCTTCTTCTGCTTCTTCTGATTCACCCTCCAGACTTCACCTTCTCCTTATCCTTCTTCTACTTCTTCTGATTCACCCTCCAGACTTCACCTTCTCCTTCTCCTTCTTCTGCTTCTTCTGATTCACCCTCCAGACTTCACCTTCTCCTTCTCCTTCTTCTACTTCTTCTGATTCATCCTATAGACTTCACCTTCTCCTTCTCCTTCTTCTACTTCTTCTGATTCACCCTCCAGACTTCACCTTCTCCTTCTCCTTCTTCTACTTCTTCTGCTTCTCCCTCCAGACTTCACCTTCTCCTTCTCCTTCTTCTGCTTCTTCTGATTCACCCTCCAGACTTCACCTTCTCCTTCTCCTTCTTCTACTTCCTCTGATTCACCCTCCTGACTTCACCTTCTCCTTCTCCTTCTTCTACTTCTTCTGATTCACCCTCCAGACTTCACCTTCTCCTTCTCCTTCTTCTGCTTCTTCTGCTTCACCCTCCAATCTTCACCTTCTCCTTCTCCTTCTTCTGCTTCTTCTGCTGCGCCCTTCAGACTTCACCATCTCCTTCTCCTTCTTCTGCTTCTTCTGCTTCACCCTCCTGACTTCACCTTCTCCTTCTCCTTCTTCTACTTCTTCTGCTTCACCCCCCTGACTTCACCTTCTCCTTCTCCTTCTTCTGCTTCTTCTGATTCACCCTCCAGACTTCACCTTCTCCTTCTCCTTCTTCTACTTCTTCTGATTCACCCTCCAGACTTCACCTTCTCCTTCTTCTGATTCTTCTGATTCACCCTCCAGACTTCACCTTCTCCTTCTCCTTCTTCTGCTTCTTCTGATTCACCCTCCTGACTTCACCTTCTCCTTCTTCTACTTCTTCTGATTCACCCTCCTGACTTCACCTTCTCCTTCTCCTTCTTCTACTTCTTCTGCTTCACCCTCCAGACTTCACCATCTCCTTCTCCTTCTTCTACTTCTTCTGATTCACCCTCCAGACTTCACCTTCTCCTTCTCCTTCTTCTGCTTCTTCTGATTCACCCTCCAGACTTCACCTTCTCCTTCTCCTTATTCTGCTTCTTCTGCTTCACCCTCCAGACTTCACCTTCTCCTTCTCCTTCTTCTGCCTCTTCTGATTCACCCTCCAGACTTCACCTTCTCCTTCTCCTTATTCTGCTTCTTCTGATTCACGCTCCAGACTTCACCTTCTCCTTCTCCTTCTTCTGCTTCTTCTGATTCACCCTCCAGACTTCACCTTCTCCTTCTCCTTCTTCTGCTTCTTCTGATTCACCCTCCAGACTTCACGTTCTCCTTCTCCTTCTTCTACTTCTTCTGATTCACCCTCCAGGCTTCATCTTCTCCTTCTCCTTCTTCTGCTTCTTCTGATTCACACTCCAGACTTCACCTTCTCCTTCTCCTTCTTCTGCTTCTTCTGAATCACCCTCCAGACTTCACTTTCTCCTTCTCCTTCTTCTACTTCTTCTGATTCACCCTCCAGACTTCATCTTCTCCTTCTCCTTCTTCTGCTTCTTCTGATTCACCCTCCAGACTTCACCTTCTCCTTCTCCTTCTTCTGCTTCTTCTGATTCACCCTCCAGACTTCACCTTCTCCTTCTCCTTCTTCTGCTTCTTCTGATTCACCCTCCAGACTTCACCTTCTCCTTCTCCTTCTTCTGCTTCTTCTGATTCACCGTTCAGACTTCACCTTCTCCTTCTCCTTCTTCTGCTTCTTCTGATTCACCCTCCAGACCTCACCTTCTCCTTCTCCTTCTTCTACTTCTTCTGATTCACCCTCCAGACTTCATCTTCTCCTTCTCCTTCTTCTGCTTCTTCTGATTCACCCTCCAGACTTCACCTCCTCCTGCTCCTTCTTCTGCTTCTTCTGATTCACCCTCCAGACTTCGCCTTCTCCTTCTCCTTCTTCTACTTCTTCTGATTCACCCTCCAGACTTCACCTTCTGCTTCTCCTTCTTCTACTTCTTCTGATTCACCCTCCAGTCTTCACCTTCTCCTTCTCCTTCTTCTGCTTCTTCTGATTCACCCTCCAGACTTCACCTTCTCCTTCTCCTTCTTCTGCATCTTCTGATTCACCCTCCTGACTTCACCTTCTCCTTCTCCTTCTTCTGCTTCTTCTGATTCACCCTACAGACTTCACCTTCTCCTTCTCCTTCTTCTACTTCTTCTGATTCACCCTCCAGATTTCACCTTCTCCTTCTACTTCTTCTGCTTCTTCTGATTCACTCTCGAGACTTCACCTTCTCCTTCTCCTTCTTCTGCTTCTTCTGATACACCCTCCAGACTTCACCTTCCCTTCTCCTTCTTCTGCTTCTTCTGATTCACCCTCCAGACTTCACCTTCTCCTTCTCCTTCTTCTGCTTCTTCTGATTCACCCTCCAGACTTCACCTTCTCCTTCTCCTTCTTCTACTTCTTCTGATTCACCCTCCAGACTTCACCTTCTCCTTCTCCTTCTTCTGCTTCTTCTGATTCACCCTCCAGACTTCACCTTCTCCTTCTCCTTCTTCTACTTCTTCTGATTCACCCTATAGACTTCACCTTCTCCTTCTCCTTCTTCTACTTCTTCTGATTCACCCTCCAGACTTCACCTTCTCCTTCTCCTTCTTCTACTTCTTCTGCTTCTCCCTCCAGACTTCACCTTCTCCTTCTCCTTCTTCTGCTTCTTCTGATTCACCCTCCAGACTTCACCTTCTCCTTCTCCTTCTTCTACTTCTTCTGATTCACCCTCCTGACTTCACCTTCTCCTTCTCCTTCTTCTACTTCTTCTGATTCACCCTCCAGACTTCACCTTCTCCTTCTCCTTCTTCTGCTTCTTCTGCTTCACCCTCCAATCTTCACCTTCTCCTTCTCCTTCTTCTGCTTCTTCTGCTGCGCCCTTCAGACTTCACCATCTCCTTCTCCTTCTTCTGCTTCTTCTGCTTCACCCTCCTGACTTCACCTTCTCCTTCTCCTTCTTCTACTTCTTCTGCTTCACCCCCCTGACTTCACCTTCTCCTTCTCCTTCTTCTGCTTCTTCTGATTCACCCTCCAGACTTCACCTTCTCCTTCTCCTTCTTCTACTTCTTCTGATTCACCCTCCAGACTTCACCTTCTCCTTCTTCTGATTCTTCTGATTCACCCTCCAGACTTCACCTTCTCCTTCTCCTTCTTCTGCTTCTTCTGATTCACCCTCCTGACTTCACCTTCTCCTTCTTCTACTTCTTCTGATTCAACCTCCTGACTTCACCTTCTCCTTCTCCTTCTTCTACTTCTTCTGCTTCACCCTCCAGACTTCACCTTCTCCTTCTCCTTCTTCTACTTCTTCTGATTCACCCTCCAGACTTCACCTACTCCTTCTCCTTCTTCTGCTTCTTCTGATTCACCCTCCAGACTTCACCTTCTCCTTCTCCTTATTCTGCTTCTTCTGCTTCACCCTCCAGACTTCACCTTCTCCTTCTCCTTCTTCTACTTCTTCTGATTCACCCTCCAGACTTCACCTTCTCCTTCTCCTTCTTCTGCTTCTTCTGATTCACCCTCCAGACTTCACCTTCTCCTTCTCCTTATTCTGCTTCTTCTGATTCACCCTCCAGACTTCACCTTCTCCTTCTCCTTCTTCTACTTCTTCTGATTCACCCTCCAGATTTCACCTTCTCCTTCTACTTCTTCTGCTTCTTCTGATTCACCCTCCAGACTTCACCTTCTCCTTCTCCTTCTTCTGCTTCTTCTGATTCACCCTACAGACTTCACCTTCCATTCTCCTTCTTCTGCTTCTTCTGATTCACCCTCCAGACTTCACCTTCTCCTTCTCCTTCTTCTGCTTCTTCTGATTCACCCTCCAGACTTCACCTTCTCCTTCTTCTACTTCTTCTGATTCGCCCTCCAGACTTCACCTTCTCCTTCTCCTTCTTCTGCTTCTTCTGATTCACCCTCCAGACTTCACCTTCTCCTTCTCCTTCGTCTACTTCTTCTGATTCACCCTCCAGACTACACCTTCTCCTTCTCCTTCTTCTACTTCTTCTGATTCACCCTGCAGACTTCACCTTCTCCTTCTCCTTCTTCTACTTCTTCTGATTCACCCTCCAGACTTCACCTTCTCCTTCTCCTTCTTCTGCTTCTTCTGATTCACCCTCCAGGCTTCACCTTCTCCTTCTCCTTCGTCTACTTCTTCTGATTCACCCTCCAGACTACACCTTCTCCTTCTCCTTCTTCTACTTCTTCTGATTCACCCTCCAGACTTCACCTTCACCTTCTCCTTCTTCTGCTTCTTCTGATTCACCCTCCAGACTTCACCTTCTCCTTCTCTTTCTTCTACGTCTTCTGATTCACCCTCCAGACTTCACCTTCTCCTTCTCCTTCTTCTACTTCTTCTGATTCACCCTCCAGACTTCACCTTCTCCTTCTCCTTCTTCTACTTCTTCTGCTTCTCCCTCCAGACTTCACCTTCTCCTTCTCCTTCTTCTGCTTCTTCTGATTCACCCTCCAGACTTCACCTTCTCCTTCTCCTTCTTCTACTTCTTCTGATTCACCCTCCTGACTTCACCTTCTCCTTCTCCTTCTTCTACTTCTTCTGATTCACCCTCCAGACTTCACCTTCTCCTTCTCCTTCTTCTGCTTCTTCTGTTTCACCCTCCAGACTTCACCTTCTCCTTCTCTTTCTTCTACGTCTTCTGATTCACCCTCCAGACTTCACCTTCTCCTTCTCCTTCTTCTACTTCTTCTGATTCACCCTCCAGACTTCACCTTCTCCTTCTCCTTCTTCTACTTCTTCTGCTTCTCCCTCCAGACTTCACCTTCTCCTTCTCCTTCTTCTGCTTCTTCTGATTCACCCTCCAGACTTCACCTTCTCCTTCTCCTTCTTCTACTTCTTCTGATTCACCCTCCTGACTTCACCTTCTCCTTCTCCTTCTTCTACTTCTTCTGATTCACCCTCCAGACTTCACCTTCTCCTTCTCCTTCTTCTGCTTCTTCTGTTTCACCCTCCAATCTTCACCTTCTCCTTCTCCTTCTTCTGCTTCTTCTGCTGCGCCCTCCAGACTTCACCTTCTCCTTCTCCTTCTTCTGCTTCTTCTGCTTCACCCTCCTGACTTCACCTTCTCCTTCTCCTTCTTCTACTTCTTCTGCTTCACCCCCCTGACTTCACCTTCTCCTTCTCCTTCTTCTGCTTCTTCTGATTCACCCTCCAGACTTCACCTTCTCCTTCTCCTTCTTCTACTTCTTCTGATTCACCCTCCAGACCTCACCTTCTCCTTCTCCTTCTTCTGCTTCTTCTGATTCACCCTCCTGACTTCACCTTCTCCTTCTCCTTCTTCTACTTCTTCTGATTCACCCTCCTGACTTCACCTTCTCCTTCTCCTTCTTCTACTTCTGCTGCTTCACCCTCCAGACTTCACCTTCTCCTTCTCCTTCTTCTACTTCTTCTGATTCACCCTCCAGACTTCACCTTCTCCTTCTCCTTCTTCTGCTTCTTCTGATTCACCCTCCAGACTTCACCTTCTCCTTCTCCTTATTCTGCTTCTTCTGCTTCACCCTCCAGACTTCACCTTCTCCTTCTCCTTCTTCTACTTCTTCTGATTCACCCTCCAGACTTCACCTTCTCCTTCTCCTTCTTCTGCTTCTTCTGATTCACCCTCCAGAGTTCACCTTCTCCTTCTCCTTATTCTGCTTCTTCTGATTCACCCTCCAGACTTCACCTTCTCCTTCTCCTTCTTCTGCTTCTTCTGATTCACCCTCCAGACGTCACCTTCTCCTTCTCCTTCTTCTGCTTCTTCTGATTCACCCTCCAGACTTCACCTTCTTCTTCTCCTTCTTCTACTTCTTCTGATTCACCCTCCAGACTTCATCTTCTCCTTCTCCTTCTTCTGCTTCTTCTGATTCACCCTCCAGACTTCACCTTCTCCTTCTCCTTCTTCTGCTTCTTCTGATTCACCCTCCAGACTTCACCTTCTCCTTCTCCTTCTTCTAGTTCTTCTGATTCACCCTCCAGACTTCACCTTCTCCTTCTCCTTCTTCTACTTCTTCTGATTCACCCTCCAGACTTCACCTTCTCCTTCTCCTTCTTCTGCTTCTTCTGATTCACCCTCCAGACTTCACCTTCTCCTTCTGCTTGTTCTGCTTTTTCTGATTCACCCTCCAGACTTCACCTTCTCCTTCTCCTTTTCTGCTTCTTCTGAATCACCGTTCAGATTTCACCTTCTCCTTCTCCTTCTTCTGCTTCTTCTGATTCACCCTCCAGACCTCACCTTCTCTTTCTCCTTCTTCTACTTCTTCTGATTCACCCTCCAGACTTCATCTTCTCCTTCTCCTTCTTCTGCTTCTTCTGATTCACCCTCCAGACTTCACCTCCTCCTGCTCCTTCTTCTGCTTCTTCTGATTCACCCTCCAGACTTCGCCTTCTCCTTCTACTTCTTCTACTTCTTCTGATTCACTCTCCAGTCTTCACCTTCTGCTTCTCCTTCTTCTACTTCTCCTGATTCACCCTCCAGTCTTCACCTTCTCCTTCTCCTTCTTCTGCTTCTTCTGATTCACCCTCCAGACTTCACCTTCTCCTTCTCCTTCTTCTGCATCTTCTGATTCACCCTCCTGACTTCACCTTCTCCTTCTCCTTCTTCTGCTTCTTCTGATTCACCCTCCAGACTTCACCTTCTCCTTCTCCTTCTTCTACTTCTTCTGATTCACCCTCCAGATTTCACCTTCTCCTTCTACTTCTTCTGCTTCTTCTGATTCACCCTCCAGACTTCACCTTCTCCTTCTCCTTCTTCTGCTTCTTCTGATTCACCCTCCAGACTTCACCTTCCCTTCTCCTTCTTCTGCTTCTTCTGATTCACCCTCCAGACTTCACCTTCTCCTTCTCCTTCTTCTGCTTCTTCTGATTCACCCTCCAGACTTCACCTTCTCCTTCTCCTTCTTCTACTTCTTCTGATTCACCCTCCAGACTTCACCTTCTCCTTCTCCTTCTTCTGCTTCTTCTGATTCACCCTCCAGACTTCACCTTCTCCTTCTCCTTCGTCTACTTCTTCTGATTCACTCTCCAGACTACACCTTCTCCTTCTCCTTCTTCTACTTCTTCTGATTCACCCTCCAGACTTCACCTTCACCTTCTCCTTCTTCTGCTTCTTCTGATTCACCCTCCAGACTTCACCTTCTCCTTCTCCTTCTTCTGCTTCTTCTGATTCACCCTCCAGACTTCACCTTCTCCTTCTCCTTCTTCTACTTCTTCTGATTCACCCTCCAGACTTCACCTTCTCCTTCTCCTTCTTCTGCTTCTTCTGATTCACCCTCCAGACTTCACCTTCTCCTTCTCCTTCGTCTACTTCTTCTGATTCACTCTCCAGACTACACCTTCTCCTTCTCCTTCTTCTACTTCTTCTGATTCACCCTCCAGACTTCACCTTCACCTTCTCCTTCTTCTGCTTCTTCTGATTCACCCTCCAGACTTCACCTTCTCCTTCTCCTTCTTCTGCTTCTTCTGTTTCACCCTCCAATCTTCACCTTCTCCTTCTCCTTCTTCTGCTTCTTCTGCTGCGCCCTCCAGACTTCACCTTCTCCTTCTCCTGCTTCTGCTTCTTCTGCTTCACCCTCCTGACTTCACCTTCTCCTTCTCCTTCTTCTACTTCTTCTGCTTCACCCCCCTGACTTCACCTTCTCCTTCTCCTTCTTCTGCTTCTTCTGATTCACCCTCCAGACTTCACCTTCTCCTTCTCCTTCTTCTACTTCTTCTGATTCACCCTCCAGACCTCACCTTCTCCTTCTCCTTCTTCTGCTTCTTCTGATTCACCCTCCTGACTTCACCTTCTCCTTCTCCTTCTTCTACTTCTTCTGATTCACCCTCCTGACTTCACCTTCTCCTTCTCCTTCTTCTACTTCTGCTGCTTCACCCTCCAGACTTCACCTTCTCCTTCTCCTTCTTCTACTTCTTCTGATTCACCCTCCAGACTTCACCTTCTCCTTCTTCTGCTTCTTCTGATTCACCCTCCAGACTTCACCTTCTCCTTCTCCTTATTCTGCTTCTTCTGCTTCACCCTCCAGACTTCACCTTCTCCTTCTCCTTCTTCTACTTCTTCTGATTCACCCTCCAGACTTCACCTTCTCCTTCTCCTTCTTCTGCTTCTTCTGATTCACCCTCCAGAGTTCACCTTCTCCTTCTCCTTATTCTGCTTCTTCTGATTCACCCTCCAGACTTCACCTTCTCCTTCTCCTTCTTCTGCTTCTTCTGATTCACCCTCCAGACGTCACCTTCTCCTTCTCCTTCTTCTGCTTCTTCTGATTCACCCTCCAGACTTCACCTTCTTCTTCTCCTTCTTCTACTTCTTCTGATTCACCCTCCAGACTTCATCTTCTCCTTCTCCTTCTTCTGCTTCTTCTGATTCACCCTCCAGACTTCACCTTCTCCTTCTCCTTCTTCTGCTTCTTCTGATTCACCCTCCAGACTTCACCTTCTCCTTCTCCTTCTTCTAGTTCTTCTGATTCACCCTCCAGACTTCACCTTCTCCTTCTCCTTCTTCTACTTCTTCTGATTCACCCTCCAGACTTCACCTTCTCCTTCTCCTTCTTCTGCTTCTTCTGATTCACCCTCCAGACTTCACCTTCTCCTTCTGCTTGTTCTGCTTTTTCTGATTCACCCTCCAGACTTCACCTTCTCCTTCTCCTTTTCTGCTTCTTCTGAATCACCGTTCAGATTTCACCTTCTCCTTCTCCTTCTTCTGCTTCTTCTGATTCACCCTCCAGACCTCACCTTCTCTTTCTCCTTCTTCTACTTCTTCTGATTCACCCTCCAGACTTCATCTTCTCCTTCTCCTTCTTCTGCTTCTTCTGATTCACCCTCCAGACTTCACCTCCTCCTGCTCCTTCTTCTGCTTCTTCTGATTCACCCTCCAGACTTCGCCTTCTCCTTCTACTTCTTCTACTTCTTCTGATTCACTCTCCAGTCTTCACCTTCTGCTTCTCCTTCTTCTACTTCTCCTGATTCACCCTCCAGTCTTCACCTTCTCCTTCTCCTTCTTCTGCTTCTTCTGATTCACCCTCCAGACTTCACCTTCTCCTTCTCCTTCTTCTGCATCTTCTGATTCACCCTCCTGACTTCACCTTCTCCTTCTCCTTCTTCTGCTTCTTCTGATTCACCCTCCAGACTTCACCTTCTCCTTCTCCTTCTTCTACTTCTTCTGATTCACCCTCCAGATTTCACCTTCTCCTTCTACTTCTTCTGCTTCTTCTGATTCACCCTCCAGACTTCACCTTCTCCTTCTCCTTCTTCTGCTTCTTCTGATTCACCCTCCAGACTTCACCTTCCCTTCTCCTTCTTCTGCTTCTTCTGATTCACCCTCCAGACTTCACCTTCTCCTTCTCCTTCTTCTGCTTCTTCTGATTCACCCTCCAGACTTCACCTTCTCCTTCTCCTTCTTCTACTTCTTCTGATTCACCCTCCAGAATTCACCTTCTCCTTCTCCTTCTTCTGCTTCTTCTGATTCACCCTCCAGACTTCACCTTCTCCTTCTCCTTCGTCTACTTCTTCTGATTCACTCTCCAGACTACACCTTCTCCTTCTCCTTCTTCTACTTCTTCTGATTCACCCTCCAGACTTCACCTTCACCTTCTCCTTCTTCTGCTTCTTCTGATTCACCCTCCAGACTTCACCTTCTCCTTCTCCTTCTTCTACTTCTTTTGATTCACCCTCCAGACTTCACCTTCTCCTTCTCCTTCTTCTACTTCTTCTGATTCACCCTCCAGACTTCACCTTCTCCTTCTCCTTCTTCTACTTCTTCTGCTTCTCCCTCCAGACTTCACCTTCTCCTTCTCCTTCTTCTGCTTCTTCTGATTCACCCTCCAGACTTCACCTTCTCCTTCTCCTTCTTCTACTTGTTCTGATTCACCCTCCTGACTTCACCTTCTCCTTCTCCTTCTTCTACTTCTTCTGATTCACCCTCCAGACTTCACCTTCTCCTTCTCCACTTCTGCTGCTTCTGCTTCACCCTCCAATCTTCACCTTCTGCTTCTCCTTCTTCTGCTTCTTCTGCTGCGCCCTCCAGACTTCACCTTCTCCTTCTCCTTCTTCTGCTTCTTCTGCTTCACCCTCCTGACTTCACCTTCTCCTTCTCCTTCTTCTACTTCTTCTGCTTCACCCCCCTGACTTCACCTTCTCCTTCTCCTTCTTCTGCTTCTTCTGATTCACCCTCCTAACTTCACCTTCTCCTTTTCCTTCCTCTGCTTCTTCTGATTCACACTCCAGACTTCACCTTCTCCTTCTCCTTCTTCTGCTTCTTCTGATTCACACTCCAGACTTCACCTTCTCCTTCTCCTTCTTCTGCTTCTTCTGATTCACCCTCCAGACCTCACCATCTCCTTCTCCTTCTTCTAATTCTTCTGATTCACCCTCCAGACATCATCTTCTCCTTCTCCTTCTTCTACTGCTTCTGCTTCACCCCCCTGACTTCACCTTCTCCTTCTCCTTCTTCTGCTTCTTCTGATTCAACCTCCTAACTTCACCTTCTCCTTTTCCTTCCTCTGCTTCTTCTGATTCACCCTCCAGACTTCACCTTCTCCTTCTCCTGCTTCTTCTGATTCACACTCCAGACTTCACCTTCTCCTTCTCCTTCTTCTGCTTCTTCTGATTCACCCTCCAGACCTCACCATCTCCTTCTCCTTCTTCTACTTCTTCTGATTCACCCTCCAGACATCATCTTCTCCTTCTCCTTCTTCTGCTTCTTCTGATTCACCCTCCAGACTTCACCTTCTCCTTCTCCTTCTTCTGCTTCATCTGATTCATCCTCCAGACTTCACCTTCTCCTTCTCCTTCTTCTACTTCTTCTGATTCACCCTCCAGACTTCACCTTCTCCTTCTCTTTCTTCTGCTTCTTCTGATTCACCCTCCAGACGTCACCTTCTCCTTCTCCTTCTTCTGCTTCTTCTGATTCACCCTCCAGACTTCACCTTCTCCTTCTCCTTCTTCTACTTCTTCTGATTCACCCTCCAGACTTCACCTTCTCCTTCTCCTTCTTCTGATTCACCCTCCAGACTTCACCTTCTCCTTCTCCTTCTTCTGCTTCTTCTGATTCACCCTCCAGACTTCACCTTCTCCTTCTGCTTGTTCTGCTTTTTCTGATTCACCCTCCAGACTTCACCTTCTCCTTCTCCTTCTTCTGCTTCTTCTGAATCACCGTTCAGACTTCACCTTCTCCTTCTCCTTCTTCTGCTTCTTCTGATTCACCCTCCAGACCTCACCTTCTCCTTCTCCTTCTTCTACTTCTTCTGATTCACCCTCCAGACTTCATCTTCTCCTTCTCCTTCTTCTGCTTCTTCTGATTCACCCTCCAGACTTCACCTCCTCCTGCTCCTTCTTCTGCTTCTTCTGATTCACCCTCCAGACTTCGCCTTCTCCTTCTCCTTCTTCTACTTCTTCTGATTCACTCTCCAGTCTTCACCTTCTTCTTCTCCTTCTTCTACTTCTTCTGATTCACCCTCCAGTCTTCACCTTCTCCTTCTCCTTCTTCTGCTTCTTCTGATTCACCCTCCAGACTTCACCTTCTCCTTCTCCTTCTTCTGCATCTTCTGATTCACCCTCCTGACTTCACCTTCTCCTTCTTCTGCTTCTTCTGATTCACCCTCCAGACTTCACCTTCTCCTTCTCCTTCTTCTACTTCTTCTGATTCACCCTCCAGACTTCAGCTTCTCCTTCTACTTCTTCTGCTTCTTCTAATTCACCCTCCAGACTTCACCTTCCCTTCTCCTTCTTCTGCTTCTTCTGATTCACCCTCCAGACTTCACCTTCTCCTTCTCCTTCTTCTGCTTCTTCTGATTCACCCTCCAGACTTCACCTTCTCCTTCTCCTTCTTCTACTTCTTCTGATTCACCCTCCAGACATCACCTTCTCCTTCTCCTTCTTCTGCTTCTTCTGATTCACCCTCCAGACTTCACCTTCTCCTTCTCCTTCGTCTACTTCTTCTGATTCACTCTCCAGACTACAGCTTCTCCTTCTCCTTCTTCTACTTCTTCTGATTCACCCTCCAGACTTCACCTTCACCTTCTCCTTCTTCTGCTTCTTCTGATTCACCCTCCAGACTTCACATTCTCCTTCTCCTTCTTCTACTTCTTCTGATTCACCCTCCAGACTTCACCTTCTCCTTCTCCTTCTTCTACTTCTTCTGATTCACCCTCCAGACTTCACCTTCTCCTTCTCCTTCTTCTACTTCTTCTGCTTCTCCCTCCAGACTTCACCTTCTCCTTCTCCTTCTTCTGCTTCTTCTGATTCACCCTCCAGACTTCACCTTCTCCTTCTCCTTCTTCTACTTCTTCTGATTCACCCTCCTGACTTCACCTTCTCCTTCTCCTTCTTCTACTTCTTCTGATTCACCCTCCAGACTTCACCTTCTCCTTCTCCTTCTTCTGCTTCTTCTGCTTCACCCTCCAATCATCACCTTCTCCTTCTCCTTCTTCTGCTTCTTCTGCTGCGCCCTCCAGACTTCACCTTCTCCTTCTCCTTCTTCTGCTTCTTCTGCTTCACCCTCCTGACTTCACCTTCTCCTTCTCCTTCTTCTACTTCTTCTGCTTCACCCCCCTGACTTCACCTTCTCCTTCTACTTCTTCTGCTTCTTCTGATTCACCCTCCTAACGTCACCTTCTCCTTTTCCTTCCTCTGCTTCTTCTGATTCACCCTCCTGACTTCACCTTCTCCTTCTCCTTCTTCTGCTTCTTCTAATACACCCTCCAGACTTCACCTTCTCCTTCTCCTTCTTCTGCTTCTTCTGATTCACCCTCCAGACTTCACCTTCTCCTTCTCCTTCTTCTGCTTCTTCTGATTCACCCTCCAGACTTCACCTTCTCCTTCTCCTTCTTCTGCTTCTTCTGATTCACCCTCCAGACCTCACCATCTCCTTCTCCTTCTTCTACTTCTTCTGATTCACCCTCCAGACATCATCTTCTCCTTCTCCTTCTTCTGCTTCTTCTGATTCACCCTCCAGACTTCACCTTCTCCTTCTCCTTCTTCTGCTTCTTCTGATTCACCCTCCAGACTTCACCTTCTCCTTCTCCTTCTTCTACTTCTTCTGATTCACCCTCCAGACTTCACCTTCTCCTTCTGCTTCTTCTGCTTCTTCCGATTCACCCTCCAGACCTCCCCATCTCCTTCTCCTTCTTCTGCTTCTTCAGCTTCACCCTCCAGACTTCACCTTCTCCTTCTCTTTCTTCTGCTTCTTCTGATACAGCCTCAAGACTTCACCTTCTCCTTCTCCTTCTTCTGATTCTTCTGATTCACCCTCCAGACTTCACCATCTCCTTCTCCTTCTTCTGCTTCTTCCGATTCACCCTCCTGACTTCACCTTCTCCTTCTCCTTCTTCTACTTCTTCTGATACAGCCTCCTGACTTCACCTTCTCCTTCATCTTCTTCTACTTCTTCTGCTTCACCCTCCAGGCTTCACCTTCTCCTTTTCCTTCTTCTACTTCTTCTGATTCACCCTCCAGACTTCACCTTCTCCTTCTCCTTCTTCTGCTTCTTCTGATTCCCCCTCCAGACTTCACCTTCTCCTTCTCCTTATCCTGCTTCTTCTGATTCACCCTCCAGACTTCACCTTCTCCTTCTCCTTCTTCTGCTTCTTCTGCTTCACCCTCCTGACTTCACCTTCTCCTTCTCCTTCTTCTACTTCTTCTGCTTCACCCCCCTGACTTCACCTTCTCCTTCTCCTTCTTCTGCTTCTTCTGATTCACCCTCCAGACTTCACCTTCTCCTTCTCCTTATTCTGCTTCTTCTGCTTCACCCTCCAGACTTCACCTTCTCCTTCTCCTTCTTCTGCTTCTTCTGATTCACCCTCCAGACTTCACCTTCTCCTTCTCCTTCTTCTGCTTCTTCTGATTCACCCTCCAGAGTTCACCTTCTCCTTCTCCTTATTCTGCTTCTTCTGATTCACCCTCCAGACTTCACCTTCTCCTTCTCCTTCTTCTGCTTCTTCTGATTCACCCTCCAGACGTCACCTTCTCCTTCTCCTTCTTCTGCTTCTTCTGATTCACCCTCCAGACTTCACCTTCTCCTTCTCCTTCTTCTACTTCTTCTGATTCACCCTCCAGACTTCATCTTCTCCTTCTCCTTCTTCTGCTTCTTCTGATTCACCCTCCAGACTTCACCTTCTCCTTCTCCTTCTTCTACTTCTTCTGATACAGCCTCCTGACTTCACCTTCTCCTTCTCCTTCTTCTACTTCTTCTGCTTCACCCTCCAGGCTTCACCTTCTCCTTTTCCTTCTTCTACTTCTTCTGATTCACCCTCCAGACTTCATCTTCTCCTTCTCCTTCTTCTGCTTCTTCTGATTCCCCCTCCAGACTTCACCTTCTCCTTCTCCTTATCCTGCTTCTTCTGATTCACCCTCCAGACTTCACCTTCTCCTTCTCCTTCTTCTGCTTCTTCTGATTCACACTTCAGACTTCAACTTCTCCTTCTCCTTCTTCTGCTTCTTCTGATTCATCCTCCACACTTCACCTTCTCCTTCTCCTTCTTCTGCTTCTTCTGATTCACCCTCCAGACTTCGCCTTCTCCTTCTTCTTCTTCTACTTCTTCTGATTCACGCTACAGACTTCATCGTCTCCTTCTCCTTCTTCTACTTCTTCTGATTCACCCTCCAGTATTCACCTTCTCCTTCTCCTTCTTCTGCTTCTTCTGATTCACCCTCCAGACTTCACCTTCTCCTTCTCCTTCTTCTGCTTCTTCTGATTCACCCTCCTGACTTCACCTTCTCCTTCTCCTTCTTCTGCTTCTTCTGATTCACCCTCCAGACTTCACCTTCTCCTTCTCCTTCTTCTACTTCTTCTGATTCACCCTCCTGACTTCACCATCTCCTTCTCCTTCTTCTGCTTCGACTGCTTCACCCTCCAGACTTCAACTTCTCCATCTCCTTCTTCTGCTTCTTCTGCTTCACCCTCCAGACTTCACCTTCTCCTTCTCCTTCTTCTGCTTCTTCTGCTTCACCCTCCTGACTTCACCTTCTCCTTCTCCTTCTTCTACTTCTACTGATTCACCCTCCAGACTTCACCTACTCCTTCTCCTTCTTCTGCTTCTTCTGCTTCACCCTCCAGACTTCACCTTCAAATTCTCCTTCTTCTGCTTCTTCTGCTTCACCCTCCAGACTTCAGCGTCTCCTTCTCCTTCTTCTGCTTCTTCTGCTTCACCCTCCAGACTTCACCTTCTCCTTCTCCTTCTTCTGCTTCTTCTGCTTCAACCTCCTGACTTCACCTTCTCCTTCTCCTTCTTCTTCTTCTTCTGATTCACCCTCCAGACTTCACCTTCTCCTTCTCCTTCTTCTGCTTCTTCTGCTTCACCCTCCAATCTTCACCTTCTCCTTCTCCTTCTTCTGCTTCTTCTGCTGCGCCCTCCAGACTTCACCTTCTCCTTCTCCTTCTTCTGCTTCTTCTGATTCACCCTCCAGACTTCACCTTCTCCTTCTCCTTCTTCTGCTTCTTCTGATTCACCCTCCAGACTTCACCTTCTCCTTCTCCTTCTTCTGCTTCTTCTGATTCACCCTCCAGACCTCACCACCTCCTTCTCCTTCTTCTACTTCTTCTGATTCACCCTCCAGACTTTATCTTCTCCTTCTCCTTCTTCTGCTTCTTCTGATTCACCCTCCAGACTTCACCTTCTCCTTCTCCTTCTTCTGCTTCTTCTGATTCACCCTCCAGACTTCACCTTCTCCTTCTCCTTCTTCTACTTCTTCTGATTCACCCTCCAGACATCACCTTCTCCTTCTCCTTCTTCTACTTCTTCTGATTCACCCTCCAGACTTCACCTTCTCCTTCTCCTTCTTCTGCTTCTTCTGATTCACCCTCCAGGCTTCACCTTCTCCTTCTCCTTCGTCTACTTCTTCTGATTCACCCTCCAGACTACACCTTCTCCTTCTCCTTCTTCTACTTCTTCTGATTCACCCTCCAGACTTCACCTTCACCTTCTCCTTCTTCTGCTTCTTCTGATTCACCCTCCAGACTTCACCTTCTCCTTCTCCTTCTTCTACGTCTTCTGATTCACCCTCCAGACTTCACCTTCTCCTTCTCCTTCTTCTACTTCTTCTGATTCACCCTCCAGACTTCACCTTCTCCTTCTCCTTCTTCTACTTCTTCTGCTTCTCCCTCCAGACTTCACCTTCTCCTTCTCCTTCTTCTGCTTCTTCTGATTCACCCTCCAGACTTCACCTTCTCCTTCTCCTTCTTCTACTTCTTCTGATTCACCCTCCTGACTTCACCTTCTCCTTCTCCTTCTTCTACTTCTTCTGATTCACCCTCCAGACTTCACCTTCTCCTTCTCCTTCTTCTGCTTCTTCTGCTTCACCCTCCAATCTTCACCTTCTCCTTCTCCTTCTTCTGCTTCTTCTGCTACGCCCTCCAGACTTCACCTTCTCCTTCTCCTTCTTCTGCTTCTTCTGATTCACCCCCCTGACTTCACCTTCTCCTTCTCCTTCTTCTGCTTCTTCTGATTCACCCTCCAGACTTCACCTTCTCCTTCTCCTTCTTCTACTTCTTCTGATTCACCCTCCAGACTTCACCTTCTCCTTCTCCTTCTTCTGATTCTTCTGATTCACCCTCCAGACTTCACTTCTCCTTCTCCTTCTTCTGCTTCTTCTGATTCACCCTCCTGACTTCACCTTCTCCTTCTCCTTCTTCTACTTCTTCTGATTCACCCTCCTGACTTCACCTTCTCCTTCTCCTTCTTCTACTTCTGCTGCTTCACCCTCCAGACTTCACCTTCTCCTTCTCCTTCTTCTTCTTCTTTTGATTCAGCCTCCAGACTTCACCTTCTCCTTCTCCTTCTTCTGCTTCTTCTGATTCACCCTCCAGACTTCACCTTCTCCTTCTCCTTATTCTGCTTCTTCTGCTTCACCCTCCAGACTTCACCTTCTCCTTCTCCTTCTTCTACTTCTTCTGATTCACCCTCCAGACTTCACCTTCTCCTTCTCCTTCTTCTGCTTCTTCTGATTCACCCTCCAGAGTTCTCCTTCTCCTTCTCCTTATTCTGCTTCTTCTGATTCACCCTCCAGACTTCACCTTCTCCTTCTCCTTCTTCTGCTTCTTCTGATTCACCCTCCAGACGTCACCTTCTCCTTCTCCTTCTTCTGCTTCTTCTGATTCACCCTCCAGACTTCATCTTCTCCTTCTCCTTCTTCTGCTTCTTCTGATTCACCCTCCAGACTTCACCTTCTCCTTCTCCTTCTTCTGCTTCTTCTGATTCACCCTCCAGACTTCACCTTCTCCTTCTCCTTCTTCTACTTCTTCTGATTCACCCTCCAGATTTCACCTTCTCCTTCTCCTTCTTCTACTTCTTCTGATTCACCCTCCAGACTTCACCTTCTCCTTCTCCTTCTTCTGCTTCTTCTGATTCACCCTCCAGACTTCACCTTCTCCTTCTCCTTCTTCTGCTTCTTCTGAATCACCGTTCAGACTTTACCTTCTCCTTCTCCTTCTTCTGATTCACCCTCCAGACCTCACCTTCTCCTTCTCCTTCTTCTACTTCTTCTGATTCACCCTCCAGACTTCATCTTCTCCTTCTCCTTCTTCTGCTTCTTCTGATTCACCCTCCAGACTTCACCTCCTCCTGCTCCTTCTTCTGCTTCTTCTGATTCACCCTCCAGACTTCGCCTTCTCCTTCTACTTCTTCTACTTCTTCTGATTCACTCTCCAGTCTTCACCTTCTGCTTCTCCTTCTTCTACTTCTTCTGATTCACCCTCCAGTCTTCACCTTCTCCATCTCCTTCTTCTGCTTCTTCTGATTCACCCTCCAGACTTCACCTTCTCCTTCTCCTTCTTCTGCATCTTCTGATTCACCCTCCTGACTTCACCTTCTCCTTCTCCTTCTTCTGCTTCTTCTGATTCACCCTCCAGACTTCACCTTCTCCTTCTCCTTCTTCTACTTCTTCTGATTCACCCTCCAGATTTCACCTTCTCCTTCTACTTCTTCTGCTTCTTCTGATTCACACTCCAGACTTCACCTTCTCCTTCTCCTTCTTCTGCTTCTTCTGATTCACCCTCCAGACTTCACCTTCCCTTCTCCTTCTTCTGCTTCTTCTGATTCACCCTCCAGACTTCACCTTCTCCTTCTCCTTCTTCTGCTTCTTCTGATTCACCCTCCAGACTTCACCTTCTCCTTCTCCTTCTTCTACTTCTTCTGATTCACCCTCCAGACTTCACCTTCTCCTTCTCCTTCTTCTGCTTCTTCTGATTCACCCTCCAGACTTCACCTTCTCCTTCTCCTTCGTCTACTTCTTCTGATTCACTCTCCAGACTACACCTTCTCCTTCTCCTTCTTCTACTTCTTCTGATTCACCCTCCAGACTTCACCTTCACCTTCTCCTTCTTCTGCTTCTTCTGATTCACCCTCCAGACTTCACCTTCTCCTTCTCCTTCTTCTACTTCTTCTGATTCACCCTCCAGACTTCACCTTCTCCTTCTCCTTCTTCTACTTCTTCTGATTCACCTCCAGACTTCACCTTCTCCTTCTCCTTCTTCTACTTCTTCTGCTTCTCCCTCCAGACTTCACCTTCTCCTTCTCCTTCTTCTGCTTCTTCTGATTCACCCTCCAGACTTCACCTTCTCCTTCTCCTTCTTCTCCTTGTTCTGATTCACCCTCCTGACTTCACCTTCTCCTTCTCCTTCTTCTACTTCTTCTGATTCACCCTCCAGACTTCACCTTCTCCTTCTCCTTCTTCTGCTTCTTCTGCTTCACCCTCCAATCTTCACCTTCTCCTTCTCCTTCTTCTGCTTCTTCTGCTGCGCCCTCCAGACATAACCTTCTACTTCTCCTTCTTCTGCTTCTTCTGCTTCAACCTCCTGACTTCACCTTCTCTTCTCCTTCTTCTACTTCTTCTGCTTCACCCCCCTGACTTCACCTTCTCCTTCTCCTTCTTCTGCTTCTTCTGATTCACCCTCCTAACTTCACCTTCTCCTTTTCCTTCCTCTGCTTCTTCTGATTCACCCTCCTGACTTCACCTTCTCCTTCTCCTTCTTCTGCTTCTTCTAATTCACCCTCCAGACTTCACCTTCTCCTTCTCCTTCTTCTGCTTCTTCTGAATCACCCTCCAGACTTCACCTTCTCCTTCTCCTTCTTCTGCTTCTTCTGATTCACCCTCCAGACTTCACCTTCTCCTTCTCCTTCTTCTACTTCTTCTGATTCACCCTCCAGACTTCACCTTCTCCTTCTCCTTCTTCTACTTCTTCTGATTCACCCTCCAGACTTCACCTTCTCCTTCTCCTTCTTCTGCTTCTTCTGATTCACCCTGCAGACTTCACCTTCTCCTTCTCCTTCTTCTGCTTCTTCTGAATCACCGTTCAGACTTCACCTTCTCCTTCTCCTTCTTCTGCTTCTTCTGATTCACCCTCCAGACCTCACCTTCTCCTTCTCCTTCTTCTACTTCTTCTGATTCACCCTCCAGACTTCATCTTCTCCTTCTCCTTCTTCTGCTTCTTCTGATTCACCATCCAGACTTCACCTCCTCCTGCTCCTTCTGCTGCTTCTTCTGATTCACCCTCCAGACTTCGCCTTCTCCTTCTACTTCTTCTACTTCTTCTGATTCACTCTCCAGTCTTCACCTTCTGCTTCTCCTTCTTCTACTTCTTCTGATTCACCCTCCAGTCTTCACCTTCTCCTTCTCCTTCTTCTGCTTCTTCTGATTCACCCTCCAGACTTCACCTTCTCCTTCTCCTTCTTCTGCATCTTCTGATTCACCCTCCTGACTTCACCTTCTCCTTCTCCTTCTTCTGCTTCTTCTGATTCACCCTCCAGACTTCACCTTCTCCTTCTCCTTCTTCTACTTCTTCTGATTCACCCTCCAGATTTCACCTTCTCCTTCTACTTCCTCTGCTTCTTCTGATTCACCCTCCAGACTTCACCTTCTCCTTCTCCTTCTTCTGCTTCTTCTGATTCACCCTCCAGACTTCACCTTCCCTTCTCCTTCTTCTGCTTCTTCTGATTCACCCTCCAGACTTCACCTTCTCCTTCTCCTTCTTCTGCTTCTTCTGATTCACCCTCCAGACTTCACCTTCTCCTTCTCCTTCTTCTACTTCTTCTGATTCACCCTCCAGACTTCACCTTCTCCTTCTCCTTCTTCTGCTTCTTCTGATTCACCCTCCAGACTTCACCTTCTCCTTCTCCTTCGTCTACTTCTTCTGATTCACTCTTCAGACTACACCTTCTCCTTCTCCTTCTTCTACTTCTTCTGATTCACCCTCCAGACTTCACCTTTAGCTTCTCCTTCTTCTGCTTCTTCTGATTCACCCTCTAGACTTCACCTTCTCCTTCTCCTTCTTCAACTTCTTCTGATTCTCCCTCCAGACTTAACCTTCTCCTTCTCCTTCTTCTACTTCTTCTGATTCACCTCCAGACTTCACCTTCTTCTTCTCCTTCTTCTACTTCTTCTGCTTCTCCCTCCAGACTTCACCTTCTCCTTCTCCTTCTTCTGCTTCTTCTGATTCACCCTCCAGACTTCACCTTCTCCTTCTCCTTCTTCTCCTTGTTCTGATTCACCCTCCTGACTTCACCTTCTCCTTCTCCTTCTTCTACTTCTTCTGATTCACCCTCCAGACTTCACCTTCTCCTTCTCCTTCTTCTGCTTCTTCTGCTTCACCCTCCAATCTTCACCTTCTCCTTCTCCTTCTTCTGCTTCTTCTGCTGCGCCCTCCAGACTTCACCTTCTCCTTCTCCTTCTTCTGCTTCTTCTGCTTCAACCTCCTGACTTCACCTTCTCCTTCTCCTTCTTCTACTTCTTCTGCTTCACCCCCCTGACTTCACCTTCTCCTTCTCCTTCTTCTGCTTCTTCTGATTCACCCTCCAGACTTCACCTTCTCCTTCTCCTTCTTCTGCTTCTTCTGATTCACCCTCCAGACTTCACCTTCTCCTTCTCCTTCTTCTGCTTCTTCTGATTCACCTCCAGACCTCACCATCTCCTTCTCCTTCTTCTACTTCTTCTGATTCACCCTCCAGACATCATCTTCTCCTTCTCCTTCTTCTGCTTCTTTTGATTCACCCTCCAGACTTCACCTTCTCCTTCTCCTTCTTCTGCTTCTTCTGCTTCGCCCTCCAGACTTCACCTTCTCCTTCTCCTTCTTCTGCTTCTTCTGCTTCACCCTCCAGACTTCACCTTCTCCTTCTCCTTCTTCTGATTCTTCTGCTTCACCCTCCAGACCTCACCTTCTCCTTCTCCATCTTCTGCTTCTTCTGCTTCACACTCCTGACTTCACCTTCTCCTTCTCCTTCTTCTACTTCTTCTGATTCACCCTCCAGACTTCACCTTCTCCTTCTCCTTCTTCTGCTTCTTCTGCTTCACCCTCCAGACTTCACCTTCTCCTTCTCCTTCTTCTACTTCTTCTGATTCACCCTCCAGACTTCACCTTCTCCTTCTCCTTCTTCTGCTTCTTCTGATTCACCCTCCAGACTTCACCTTCTCCTTCTCCTTCTTCTGCTTCTTCTGATTCACCCTCCTGACTTCACCTTCTCCTTCTCCTTCTTCTGCTTCTTCTGATTCACCCTCCAGACTTCACCTTCTCCTTCTCCTTCTTCTACTTCTTCTGATTCACCCTCCAGACTTCACCTTCTCCTTCTACTTCTTCTGCTTCTTCTGATTCACCCTCCAGACTTCACCTTCTCCTTCTCCTTCTTCTGCTTCTTCTGATTCACCCTCCAGACTTCACCTTCTCCTTTTCCTTCTTCTGCTTCTTCTGATTCACCCTCCAGACTTCACCTTCTCCTTCTCCTTCTTCTGCTTCTTCTGATTCACCCTCCAGACTTCACCTTCTCCTTCTCCTTCTTCTGCTTCTTCTGATTCACCCTCCAGACCTCACCTTCTCCTTCTCCTTCTTCTACTTCTTCTGATTCACCCTCCTGACTTCACCTTCTCCTTCTCCTTCTTCTACTTCTTCTGATTCTCCCTCCAGACTTCACCTTCTCCTTCTTCTACTTCTTCTGATTCACCCTCCAGACTTCACCTTCTCCTTCTCCTTCTTCTACTTCTTCTGATTCACCCTCCAGACTTCACCTTCTCCTTCTCCTTCTTATACTTCTTCTGATTCACCCTCCAGTCTTCACCTTCTCCTTCTCCTTCTTCTGCTTCTTCTGCTTCACCCTCCAGACTTCACCTTCTCCTTCTCTTTCTTCTGCTTCTTCTGATTCACCCTCCAGACTTCACCTTCTCCTTCTTCTGATTCTTCTGATTCACCCTCCAGACTTCACCTTCTCCTTCTCCTTCTTGTGCTTCTTCTGATTCACCCTCCTGACTTCATCTTCTCCTTCTCCTTCTTCTACTTCTTCTGATTCACCCTCCTGACTTCACCTTCTCCTTCTCCTTCTACTACTTCTTCTGATTCATCCTCCAGACTTCACCTTCTCCTTCTACTTCTTCTACTTCTTCTGCTTCACCCTCCAGACTTCTCCTTCTCCTTCTCCTTCTTCTACTTCTTCTGATTCACCCTCCAGACTTCACCTTCTCCTTCTCATTCTTCTACTTCTTCTGCTTCTCCCTCCAGACTTCACCTTCTCCTTCTCCTTCTTCTGCTTCTTCTGATTCACCCTCCAGACTTCACCTTCTCCTTCTCCTTCTTCTACTTCTTCTGATACACCCTCCAGACTTCACCTTCTCCTTCTCCTTCTTCTACTTCTTCTGATTCACCCTCCAGACTTCACCTTCTCCTTCTCCTTCTTCTGCTTCTTCTGCTTCACCCTCCAATCTTCACCTTCTCCTTCTCCTTCTTCTGCTTCTTCTGCTACGCCCTCCAGACTTCACCTTCTCCTTCTCCTTCTTCTGCTTCTTCTGCTTCACCCTCCTGACTTCACCTTCTCCTTCTCCTTCTTCTACTCCTTCTGCTTCACCCCCCTGACTTCACCTTCTCCTTCTCCTTCTTCTGCTTCTTCTGATTCACCCTCCAGACTTCACCTTCTCCTTCTCCTTCTTCTACTTCTTCTGATTCACCCTCCAGACTTCACCTTCTCCTTCTCCTTCTTCTGATTCTTCTGATTCACCCTCCAGACTTCACTTCTCCTTCTCCTTCTTCTGCTTCTTCTGATTCACCCTCCTGACTTCACCTTCTCCTTCTCCTTCTTCTACTTCTTCTGATTCACCCTCCTGACTTCACCTTCTCCTTCTCCTTCTTCTACTTCTGCTGCTTCACCCTCCAGACTTCACCTTCTCCTTCTCCTTCTTCTACTTCTTCTGATTCACCCTCCAGACTTCACCTTCTCCTTCTCCTTCTTCTGCTTCTTCTGATTCACCCTCCAGACTTCACCTTCTCCTTCTCCTTATTCTGCTTCTTCTGCTTCACCCTCCATACTTCACCTTCTCCTTCTCCTTCTTCTACTTCTTCTGATTCACCCTCCAGACTTCACCTTCTCCTTCTCCTTCTTCTGCTTCTTCTGATTCACCCTCCAGAGTTCACCTTCTCCTTCTCCTTATTCTGCTTCTTCTGATTCACCCTCCAGACTTCACCTTCTCCTTCTCCTTCTTCTGCTTCTTCTGATTCACCCTCCAGACGTCACCTTCTCCTTCTCCTTCTTCTGCTTCTTCTGATTCACCCTCCAGACTTCACCTTCTCCTTCTCCTTCTTCTACTTCTTCTGATTCACCCTCCAGACTTCATCTTCTCCTTCTCCTTCTTCTGCTTCTTCTGATTCACCCTCCAGACTTCACCTTCTCCTTCTCCTTCTTCTGCTTCTTCTGATTCACCCTCCAGACTTCACCTTCTCCTTCTCCTTCTTCTACTTCTTCTGATTCACCCTCCAGACTTCACCTTCTGCTTCTCCTTCTTCTACTTCTTCTGATTCACTCTCCAGACTTCACCTTCTCCTTCTCCTTCTTCTGCTTCTTCTGATTCACCCTCCAGACTTCACCTTCTCCTTCTCCTTCTTCTGCTTCTTCTGAATCACCGTTCAGACTTCACCTTCTCCTTCTCCTTCTTCTGCTTTTTCTGATTCACCCTCCAGACCTCACCTTCTCCTTCTCCTTCTTCTACTTCTTCTGATTCACCCTCCAGACTTCATCTTCTCCTTCTCCTTCTTCTGCTTCTTCTGATTCACCCTCCAGACTTCACCTCCTCCTGCTCCTTCTTCTGCTTCTTCTGATTCACCCTCCAGACTTCGCCTTCTCCTTCTACTTCTTCTACTTCTTCTGATTCACTCTCCAGTCTTCACCTTCTGCTTCTCCTTCTTCTACTTCTTCTGATTCACCCTCCAGTCTTCACCTTCTCCTTCTCCTTCTTCTGCTTCTTCTGATTCACCCTCCAGACTTCACCTTCTCCTTCTCCTTCTTCTGCATCTTCTGATTCACCCTCCTGACTTCACCTTCTCCTTCTCCTTCTTCTGCTTCTTCTGATTCACCCTCCAGACTTCACCTTCTCCTTCTCCTTCTTCTACTTCTTCTGATTCACCCTCCAGATTTCACCTTCTCCTTCTACTTCTTCTGCTTCTTCTGATTCACCCTCCAGACTTCACCTTCTCCTTCTCCTTCTTCTGCTTCTTCTGATTCACCCTCCAGACTTCACCTTCCCTTCTCCTTCTTCTGCTTCTTCTGATTCACCCTCCAGACTTCACCTTCTCCTTCTCCTTCTTCTGCTTCTTCTGATTCACCCTCCAGACTTCACCTTCTCCTTCTCCTTCTTCTACTTCTTCTGATTCACCCTCCAGACTTCACCTTCTCCTTCTCCTTCTTCTGCTTCTTCTGATTCACCCTCCAGACTTCACCTTCTCCTTCTCCTTCGTCTACTTCTTCTGATTCACTCTCCAGACTACACCTTCTCCTTCTCCTTCTTCTACTTCTTCTGATTCACCCTCCAGACTTCACCTTCACCTTCTCCTTCTTCTGCTTCTTCTGATTCACCCTCCAGACTTCACCTTCTCCTTCTCCTTCTTCTACTTCTACTGATTCACCCTCCAGACTTCACCTTCTCCTTCTCCTTCTTCTACTTCTTCTGATTCACCTCCAGACTTCACCTTCTCCTTCTCCTTCTTCTACTTCTTCTGCTTCTCCCTCCAGACTTCACCTTCTCCTTCTCCTTCTTCTGCTTCTTCTGATTCACCCTCCAGACTTCACCTTCTCCTTCTCCTTCTTCTACTTGTTCTGATTCACCCTCCTGACTTCACCTTCTCCTTCTCCTTCTTCTACTTCTTCTGATTCACCCTCCAGACTTAATCTTCTCCTTCTCCTTCTTCTGCTTCTTCTGCTTCACCCTCCAATCTTCACCTTCTCCTTCTCCTTCTTCTGCTTCTTCTGCTGCGCCCTCCAGACTTCACCTTCTCCTTCTCCTTCTTCTGCTTCTTCTGCTTCAACCTCCTGACTTCACCTTCTCCTTCTCCTTCTTCTACTTCTTCTGCTTCACCCCCCTGACTTCACCTTCTCCTTCTCCTTCTTCTGCTTCTTCTGATTCACCCTCCTAACTTCACCTTCTCCTTTTCCTTCCTCTGCTTCTTCTGATTCACCCTCCTGACTTCACCTTCTCCTTCTCCTTCTTCTGCTTCTTCTAATTCACCCTCCAGACTTCACCTTCTCCTTCTCCTTCTTCTGCTTCTTCTGATTCACCCTCCAGACTTCACCTTCTCCTTCTCCTTCTTCTGCTTCTTCTGATTCACCCTCCAGACTTCACCTTCTCCTTCTCCTTCTTCTGCTTCTTCTGATTCACCTCCAGACCTCACCATCTCCTTCTCCTTCTTCTACTTCTTCTGATTCACCCTCCAGACATCATCTTCTCCTTCTCCTTCTTCTGCTTCTTTTGATTCACCCTCCAGACTTCACCTTCTCCTTCTCCTTCTTCTGCTTCTTCTGCTTCGCCCTTCAGACTTCACCTTCTCCTTCTCCTTCTTCTGCTTCTTCTGCTTCGCCCTCCAGACTTCACCTTCTCCTTCTCCTTCTTCTGATTCTTCTGCTTCACCCTCCAGACCTCACCTTCTGCTTCTTCTGCTTCACACTCCTGACTTCACCTTCTCCTTCTCCTTCTTCTACTTCTTCTGATTCACCCTCCAGACTTCACCTTCTCCTTCTCCTTCTTCTGCTTCTTCTGCTTCACCCTCCAGACTTCACCTTCTCCTTCTCCTTCTTCTACTTCTTCTGATTCACCCTCCAGACTTCACCTTCTCCTTCTCCTTCTTCTGCTTCTTCTGATTCACCCTCCAGACTTCACCTTCTCCTTCTCCTTCTTCTGCTTCTTCTGATTCACCCTCCTGACTTCACCTTCTCCTTCTCCTTCTTCTGCTTCTTCTGATTCACCCTCCAGACTTCACCTTCTCCTTCTCCTTCTTCTACTTCTTCTGATTCACCCTCCAGACTTCACCTTCTCCTTCTACTTCTTCTGCTTCTTCTGATTCACCCTCCAGACTTCACCTTCTCCTTCTCCTTCTTCTGCTTCTTCTGATTCACCCTCCAGACTTCACCTTCTCCTTCTCCTTCTTCTGCTTCTTCTGATTCACCCTCCAGACTTCACCTTCTCCTTCTCCTTCTTCTGCTTCTTCTGATTCACCCTCCAGACTTCACCTTCTCCTTCTCCTTCTTCTGCTTCTTCTGATTCACCCTTCAGACCTCACCTTCTCCTTCTCCTTCTTCTACTTCTTCTGATTCACCCTCCTGACTTCACCTTCTCCTTCTCCTTCTTCTACTTCTTCTGATTCTCCCTCCAGACTTCACCTTCTCCTTCTCCTTCTTCTACTTCTTCTGATTCACCCTCCAGACTTCACCTTCTCCTTCTCCTTCTTCTACTTCTTCTGATTCACCCTCCAGACTTCACCTTCTCCTTCTCCTTCTTATACTTCTTCTGATTCACCCTCCAGTCTTCACCTTCTCCTTCTCCTTCTTCTGCTTCTTCTGCTTCACCCTCCAGACTTCACCTTCTCCTTCTCTTTCTTCTGCTTCTTCTGATTCACCCTCCAGACTTCACCTTCTCCTTCTCCTTCTTCTGATTCTTCTGATTCACCCTCCAGACTTCACCTTCTCCTTCTCCTTCTTGTGCTTCTTCTGATTCACCCTCCTGACTTCATCTTCTCCTTCTCCTTCTTCTACTTCTTCTGATTCACCCTCCTGACTTCACCTTCTCCTTCTCCTTCTTCTACTTCTTCTGATTCATCCTCCAGACTTCACCTTCTCCTTCTACTTCTTCTACTTCTTCTGCTTCACCCTCCAGACTTCTCCTTCTCCTTCTCCTTCTTCTACTTCTTCTGATTCACCCTCCAGACTTCACCTTCTCCTTCTCATTCTTCTACTTCTTCTGCTTCTCCCTCCAGACTTCACCTTCTCCTTCTCCTTCTTCTGCTTCTTCTGATTCACCCTCCATACTTCACCTTCTAATTCTCCTTCTTCTACTTCTT
Source organism: Somniosus microcephalus (assembly GCF_052327205.1). Taxonomy (NCBI): domain Eukaryota; kingdom Metazoa; phylum Chordata; class Chondrichthyes; order Squaliformes; family Somniosidae; genus Somniosus; species Somniosus microcephalus. Next base: position 158,321 of record NW_028225552.1, on the reverse strand, counting down.
CTGATACACCCTCCAGACTTCACCTTCTCCTTCTCCTTCTTCTACTTCTTCTGATTCACCCTCCAGACTTCACCTTCTCCTTCTCCTTCTTCTACTTCTTCTGATTCACCCTCCTGACTTTAACTTCTCCTTCTCCTTCTTCTGCTTCCCTGATTCACCCTCCAGACTTCACCCTCTCCTTCTCCTTCTTCTGCTTCTTCTGATTCACCCTCCAGACTTCACCTTCTCCTTCTCCTTCTTCTGCTTCTTCTGATTCACCCTCCAGACTTCACCTTCTCCTTCTCCTTCGTCTACTTCTTCTGATTCACCCTCCAGACTAAACCTTCTCCTTCTCCTTCTTCTACTTCTTCTGATTCACCCTCCAGACTTCTCCTTCTCCTTCTCCTTCTTCTGCTTCTTCTGGTTCACCCTCCAGGCTTCACCTTCTCCTTCTCCTTCTTCTACTTCTTCTGATTCACCCTCCAGACTTCACCTTCTCCTTCTCCTTTTCTACTTCTTCTGATTCACCCTCCAGACTTCCCCTTCTCCTTCTCCTTCTTCTACTTCTTCTGCTTCTCCCTCCAGACTTCACCTTCTCCTTCTCCTTCTTCTGCTTCTTCTGATTCACCCTCCAGACTTCACCTTCTCCTTCTCCTTCTTCTACTTCTTCTGATTCACCCTCCAGACTTCACCTTCTCCTTCTCCTTCTTCTGCTTCTTCTGATTCACCCTCCAGAATTCACCTTCTCCTTCTCCTTCTTCTGCTTCTTCTGATTCACCCTCCAGACTTCACCCTCTCCTTCTCCTTCTTCGACTTCTTCTGATTCACCCTCCAGATTTCACCTTCTCCTTCTCCTTCTTCTACTTCTTCTGATTCACCCTCCAGACTTCACCTTCTCCTTCTCCTTCTTCTGCTTCTTCTGATTCACCCTCCAGACTTAACCTTCTCCTTCTCCTTCTTCTGCTTCTTCTGATTCACCCTCCAGACTTCACCTTCTCCTTCTCCTTCTTCTGCTTCTTCTGATTCACCCTTCAGACTTCACCTTCTCCTTCTCCTTCTTCTGCTTCTTCTGATTCACCCTCCAGACCTCACCTTCTCCTTCTCCTTCTTCTAATTCTTCTGATTCACCCTCCAGACTTCATCTTCTCCTTCTCCTTCTTCTGCTTCGTCTGATTCACCCTCCAGACTTCACCGTCTCCTTCTCCTTCTTCTGCTTCTTCTGATTCACCCTCCAGACTTCGCCTTCTCCTTCTCCTTCTTCAACTTCTTCTGATTCACCCTCCAGACTTCACCTTCTCCTTCTCCTTCTTCTACTTCTTCTGAATCACCCTCCAGTCTTCACCGTCTCCTTCTCCTTCTTCTGCTTCTTCTGATTCACCCTCCAGACTTCACCTTCTCCTTCTCCTTCTTCTGCTTCTTCTGATTCACCCTCCTGACTTCACCTTCTCCTTCTCCTTCTTCTGCTTCTTCTGATTCACCCTCCAGACTTCACCTTCTCCTTCTCCTTCTTCTACTTCTTCTGATTCACCCTCCAGACTTCACCTTCTCCTTCTACTTCTTCTGCTTCTGCTGATTCACCCTCCAGACTTCACCTTCTCCTTCTCCTTCTTCTGCTTCTTCTGATTCACCCTCCAGACTTCACCTTCTCCTTCTCCTTCTTCTGCTTCTTCTGATTCATCCTCCAGACTTCACCTTCTCCTTCTCCTTCTTCTGCTTCTTCTGATTCACCCTCCAGACTTCACCTTCTCCTTCTCCTTCTTCTGCTTCTTCTGATTCACCCTCCAGACCTCACCTGCTCCTTCTCCTTCTTCTACTTCCTCTGATTCACCCTCCTGACTTCACCTTCTCCTTCTCCTTCTTCTACTTCTTCTGATTCTCCCTCCAGACTTCACCTTCTCCTTCTCCTTCTTCTACTTCTTCTGATTCACCCTCCAGACTTCACCTTCTCCTTCTCCTTCTTCTACTTCTTCTGATTCACCCTCCAGACTTCACCTTCTCCTTCTCCTTCTTCTGCTTCTTCTGATTCACCCTCCAGACTTCACCTTCTCCTTCTCCTTCTTCTGCTTCTTCTGATTCACCCTCCAGACCTCACCTTCTCCTTCTCCTTCTTCTACTTCCTCTGATTCACCCTCCTGACTTCACCTTCTCCTTCTCCTTCTTCTACTTCTTCTGATTCTCCCTCCAGACTTCACCTTCTCCTTCTCCTTCTTCTACTTCTTCTGATTCACCCTCCAGACTTCACCTTCTCCTTCTCCTTCTTCTACTTCTTCTGATTCACCCTCCAGACTTCACCTTCTCCTTCTCCTTCTTATACTTCTTCTGATTCACCCTCCAGACTTCACCTTCTCCTTCTCCTTCTTCTGATTCTTCTGATTCACCCTCCAGACTTCATCTTCTCCTTCTCATTCTTCTACTTCTTCTGCTTCTCCCTCCAGACTTCACCTTCTCCTTCTCCTTCTTCTGCTTCTTCTGATTCACCCTCCAGACTTCACCTTCTCCTTCTCCTTCTTCTACTTCTTCTGATTCACCCTCCAGACTTCACCTTCTCCTTCTCCTTCTTCTACTTCTTCTGATTCACCCTCCTGACTTTAACTTCTCCTTCTCCTTCTTCTGCTTCCTCTGATTCACCCTCCAGACTTCACCCTCTCCTTCTCCTTCTTCTGCTTCTTCTGATTCACCCTCCAGACTTCGCCTTCTCCTTCTCCTTCTTCTGCTTCTTCTGATTCACCCTCCAGACTTCACCTTCTCCTTCTCCTTCGTCTACTTCTTCTGATTCACCCTCCAGACTAAACCTTCTCCTTCTCCTTCTTCTGCTTCTTCTGGTTCACCCTCCAGGCTTCACCTTCTCCTTCTCCTTCTTCTACTTCTTCTGATTCACCCTCCAGACTTCACCTTCTCCTTCTCCTTCTTCTACTTTTTCTGATTCACCCTCCAGACTTCACCTTCTCCTTCTCCTTCTTCTACTTCTTCTGCTTCTCCCTCCAGACTTCACCTTCTCCTTCTCCTTCTTCTGCTTCTTCTGATTCACCCTCCAGACTTCACCTTCTCCTTCTCCTTCTTCTACTTCTTCTGATTCACCCTCCAGACTTCACCTTCTGCTTCTCCTTCTTCTACTTCTTCTGATTCACCCTCCAGACTTCACCTTCTCCTTCTCCTTCTTCTACTTCTTCTGATTCATCCTCCTGACTTCACCTTCTCCTTCTCCTTCTTCTGCTTCTTCTGCTTCACCCTCCAGACTTCACCTTCTCCTTCTCCTTCTGCTGCTGCTGCTGCTTCACCCTCCAGACTTCACCTTCTCCTTCTTCTGCTTCTTCTGCTTCAACCTCCTGACTTCACCTTCTCCTTCTCCTTCTTCTGCTTCTTCTGCTTCGCCCTCCAGACTTCACCTTCTCCTTCTCCTTCTTCTGCTTCTTCTGCTTCACCCTCCAGACTTCACCTTCTCCTTCTCCTTCTTCTGCTTCTTCTGCTGCGCCCTCCAGACTTCACCATCTCCTTGTCCTTCTTCTGCTTCTTCTGCTTCACCCTCCTGACTTCACCTTCTCCTTCACCTTCTTCTACTTCTTCTGCTTCACCCCCCTGACTTCACGTTCTCCTTCTCCTTCTTCTGCTTCTTCTGATTCACCCTCCTAACTTCACCTTCTCCTTCTCCTTCTTCTGCTTCTTCTGATTCACCCTCCTGACTTCACCTTCTCCTTCTCCTTCTTCTGCTTCTTCTGATTCACCCTCCAGACTTCACCTTCTCCTTCTCCTTCTTCTGCTTCTTCTGATTCACCCTCCAGACTTCACCTTCTCCTTCTCCTTCTTCTGCTTCTTCTGATTCACCCTCCAGACCTCACCTTCTCCTTCTCTTTCTTCTACTTGTTCTGATTCACCCTCCAGACTTCATCTTCTCCTTCTCCTTCTTCTGCTTCTTCTGATTCACCCTCCAGCCTTCACCTTCTCCTTCTCCTTCTTCTGCTTCTTCTGATTCACCCTCCAGATCTCACCTTCTCCTTCTCCTTCTTCTACTTCTTCTGATTCACCCTCCAGACTTCACCTTCTCCTTCTCTTTCTTCTGCTTCTTCTGATTCACCCTCCAGACTTCACCTTCTCCTTCTACTTCTTTTGTTCTTCTGTTTCACGCTCCAGACTTCACCTTCTCCTTCTCCTTCTTCTGCTTCTTCTGATTCACCCTCCTGACTACACCTTCTCCTTCTCCTTCTTCTACTTCTTCTGATTCACCCTCCTGACTTCACGTTCTCCTTCTCCTTCTTCTACTTCTTCTGCTTCACCCTCCAGACTTCACCTTCTCCTTCTCCTTCTTCTACTTCTTCTGCTTCTCACTTCAGACTTCACCTTCTCCTTCTCCTTCTTCTGCTTCTTCTGATTCACCCTCCAGACTTCACCTTCTCCTTCTCCTTCTTCTACTTTTTCTGATTCACCCTCCAGACTTCACCTTCTCCTTCTCCTTCTTCTACTTCTTCTGATTCACCCTCGAGGCTTCACCTTCTCCTTCTCCTTTTTGTACTTCTGCTGATTCACCCTCCTGACTTCAGCTTTTCCTTCTCCTTCTTCTGCTTCTTCTGCTTCACCCTCCTGACTTCACCTTCTCCTTCTCCTTCTTCTACTTCTTCTGCTTCACCCCCCTGACTTCACCTTCTCCTTCTCCTTCTTCTACTTCTTCTGATTCACCCTCCAGACTTCACCTTCTCCTTCTCCTTCTTCTGCTTCTTCTCATTCACCCTCCAGACGTCACCTTCTCCTTTTCCTTCTTCTACTTCTTCTGATTCACCCTCCAGACTTCACCTTCTCCTTCTCCTTCTTCTACTTCTTCTGATTCACACTCCAGACTTCACCTTCTCCTTCTCCTTCTTCTACTTCTTCTGATTCATCCTCCTGACTTCACCTTCTCCTTCTCCTTCTTCTGCTTCTTCTGCTTCACCCTCCAGACTTCACCTTCTCCTTCTCCTTCTGCTGCTGCTGCTGCTTCACCCTCCAGACTTCACCTTCTCCTTCTTCTGCTTCTTCTGCTTCAACCTCCTGACTTCACCTTCTCCTTCTCCTTCTTCTGCTTCGCCCTCCAGACTTCACCTTCTCCTTCTCCTTCTTCTGCTTCTTCTGCTTCACCCTCCAGACTTCACCTTCTCCTTCTCCTTCTTCTGCTTCTTCTGCTGCGCCCTCCAGACTTCACCATCTCCTTGTCCTTCTTCTGCTTCTTCTGCTTCACCCTCCTGACTTCACCTTCTCCTTCACCTTCTTCTACTTCTTCTGCTTCACCCCCCTGACTTCACGTTCTCCTTCTCCTTCTTCTGCTTCTTCTGATTCACCCTCCTAACTTCACCTTCTCCTTCTCCTTCTTCTGCTTCTTCTGATTCACCCTCCTGACTTCACCTTCTCCTTCTCCTTCTTCTGCTTCTTCTGATTCACCCTCCAGACTTCACCTTCTCCTTCTCCTTCTTCTGCTTCTTCTGATTCACCCTCCAGACTTCACCTTCTCCTTCTCCTTCTTCTGCTTCTTCTGATTCACCCTCCAGACCTCACCTTCTCCTTCTCTTTCTTCTACTTGTTCTGATTCACCCTCCAGACTTCATCTTCTCCTTCTCCTTCTTCTGCTTCTTCTGATTCACCCTCCAGCCTTCACCTTCTCCTTCTCCTTCTTCTGCTTCTTCTGATTCACCCTCCAGATCTCACCTTCTCCTTCTCCTTCTTCTACTTCTTCTGATTCACCCTCCAGACTTCACCTTCTCCTTCTCTTTCTTCTGCTTCTTCTGATTCACCCTCCAGACTTCACCTTCTCCTTCTACTTCTTTTGTTCTTCTGTTTCACGCTCCAGACTTCACCTTCTCCTTCTCCTTCTTCTGCTTCTTCTGATTCACCCTCCTGACTACACCTTCTCCTTCTCCTTCTTCTACTTCTTCTGATTCACCCTCCTGACTTCACGTTCCCCTTCTCCTTCTTCTACTTCTTCTGCTTCACCCTCCAGACTTCACCTTCTCCTTCTCCTTCTTCTACTTCTTCTGCTTCTCCCTTCAGACTTCACCTTCTCCTTCTCCTTCTTCTGCTTCTTCTGATTCACCCTCCAGACTTCACCTTCTCCTTCTCCTTCTTCTACTTTTTCTGATTCACCCTCCAGACTTCACCTTCTCCTTCTCCTTCTTCTACTTCTTCTGATTCACCCTCGAGGCTTCACCTTCTCCTTCTCCTTTTTGTACTTCTGCTGATTCACCCTCCTGACTTCAGCTTTTCCTTCTCCTTCTTCTGCTTCTTCTGCTTCACCCTCCTGACTTCACCTTCTCCTTCTCCTTCTTCTACTTCTTCTGCTTCACCCCCCTGACTTCACCTTCTCCTTCTCCTTCTTCTACTTCTTCTGATTCACCCTCCAGACTTCACCTTCTCCTTCTCCTTCTTCTGCTTCTTCTCATTCACCCTCCAGACGTCACCTTCTCCTTTTCCTTCTTCTACTTCTTCTGATTCACCCTCCAGACTTCACCTTCTCCTTCTCCTTCTTCTACTTCTTCTGATTCACACTCCAGACTTCACCTTCTCCTTCTCCTTCTTCTACTTCTTCTGCTTCTCCCTCCAGACTTCACCTTCTCCGTCTCCTTCTTCTGCTTCTTCTGATTCACCCTCCAGACTTCACCTTCTCCTTCTCCTTCTTCTACTTCTTCTGATTCACCCTCCAGACTTCACCTTCTCCTTCTCCTTCTTCTACTTCTTCTGATTCACCCTCCAGGCTTCACCTTCTCCTTCTCCTTCTTGTACTTCTTCGGATTCACCCTCCTGACTTCAGCTTCTCCTTCTCCTTCTTCTGCTTCTTCTGCTTCACCCTCCTGACTTCACCTTCTCCTTCTCCTTCTTCTACTTCTTCTGCTTCACCCCCTGACTTCACCTTCTCCTTCTCCTTCTTCTGCTTCTTCTGATTCACCCTCCTAACTTCACCTTCTCCTTCTCCTTCTTCTGCTTCTTCTGATTCACCCTCCTGACTTCACCTTCTCCTACTCCTTCTTCTGCTTCTTCTGATTCACCCTCCTGACTTCACCTTCTCCTTCTCCTTCTTCTGCTTCTTCTGATTCACCCTCCAGACTTCACCTTCTCCTTCTGCTTCTTCTGCTTCTTCTGATTCACCCTCCAGACTTCACCTTCTCCTTCTCCTTCTTCTGCTTCTTCTGATTCACCCTCCAGACTTCACCTTCTCCTTCTCCTTCTTCTGCTTCTTCTGATTCACCCTGCAGACTTCACTTTCTCCTTCTCCTTATTCAGCTTCTTCTGATTGACCCTCCAGACTTCACCTTCTCCTTCTCCTTCTTCTGCTACTTCTGATTCACCCTCCAGACTTCACCTTCTCCTTCTCCTTCTTCTGCTTCTTCTGATTCACCCTCCAGACTTCACCTTCTCCTTCTCCTTCTTCTACTTCTTCTGATTCACCCTCCAGACTTCATCTTCTCCTTCTCCTTCTTCTGCTTCTTCTGATTCACCATCCAGACTTCATCATATCCTTCTTCTTCTTCTGCTTCTTCTGATTCACCCTCCAGACTTCACCTTCTCCTTCTCCTTCTTCTACTTCTTCTGATTCACCCTCCAGACTACACCTTCTCCTTCTCCTTCTTCTACTTCTTCTGATTCACCCTCCAGACTTAACCTTCTCCTTCTCCTTCTTCTGCTTCTTCTGATTCACCCTCCAGACTTCACCTTCTCCTTCTCCTTTTCTGCTTCTTCTGATTCACCCTCCAGACTTCACTTTCTCCTTCTCCTTCTTCTGCTTCTTCTGATTCACCCTCCAGACTTCACCTTCTCCTTCTACTTCTTCTGCTTCTTCTGATTCACCCTCCAGACCTCACCTTCTCCATCTCCTTCTTCTACTTCTTCTGATTCACCCTCCAGACTTCATCTTCACCTTCTCCTTCTTCTGCTTCTTCTGATTCACCCTCCAGACTTCACCATCTCCTTCTCCTTCTTCTGCTTCTTCTGATTCACCCTCCAGACTTCGCCTTCTCCTTCTCCTTCTTCTACTTCTTCTGATTCACCCTCCAGACTTCACCTTCTCCTTCTCCTTCTTCCACTTCTTCTGATTCACCCTCCAATCTTCACCTTCTCCTTCTCCTTCTTCTGCTTCTTCTGATTCACCCTCCAGACTTCACCTTCTCCTTCTCCTTCTTCTGCTTCTTATGATTCACCCTCCAGACTTCACCTTCTCCTTCTCCTTCTTCTACTTCTTCTGATTCACCCTCCAGACTTCACCTTCTCCTTCTACTTCTTCTGCTTCTTCTGATTCACCCTCCAGACTTCAATTTCTCCTTCTCCTTCTTCTGCTTCTTCTGATTCGCCCGCCAGACTTCACCTTCTCGTTCTCCTTCTTCTGCTTCTTCTGATTCACCCTCCAGACTTCACCTTCTCCTTCTCCTTCTTCTGCTTCTTCTGATTCACCCTCCAGACTTCACCTTCTCCTTCTCCTTCTTCTACTTCTTCTGATTCACCCTCCCTCCTTCTCCTTCTTCTGCTTCTTCTGCTTCACCCTCCAGACTTCACCTTCTCCTTCTCCTTCGTCTACTTCTTCTGATTCACCCTCCAGACTACACCTTCTCCTTCTCCTTCTTTACTTCTTCTGATTCACCCTCCAGACTTCACCTTCTCCTTCTCCTTCTTCTGCTTCTTCTCATTCACCCTCCAGACTTCACCTTCTCCTTCTCCTTCTTCTACTTCTTCTGATTCACCCTCCAGACTTCACCTTCTCCTTCTCCTTCTTCTACTTCTTCTGATTCACCCTCCAGACTTCACCTTCTCCTTCTCCTTCTTCTACTTCTTCTGCTTCTCCCTCCAGACTTCACCTTCTCCTTCTCCTTCTTCTGCTTCATCTGATTCACCCTCCAGACTTCACCTTCTCCTTCTCCTTCTACTTCTTCTGATTCACCCTCCAGACTTCACCTTCTCCTTCTCCTTCTTCTACTTCTTCTGATTCACCCTCCAGGCTTCACCTTCTCCTTCTCCTTTTTGTACTTCTTCTGATTCACCCTCCTGACTTCAGCTTTTCCTTCTCCTTCTTCTGCTTCTTCTGCTTCACCCTCCTGACTTCACCTTCTCCTTCTCCTTCTTCTACTTCTTCTGCTTCAACCCCCTGACTTCACCTTCTCCTTCTCCTTCTTCTGCTTCTTCTGATTCACCCTCCTAACTTTACCTTCTCCTTCTCCTTCTTCTGCTTCTTCTGATTCACCCTCCTGACTTCACCTTCTCCTTCTCCTTCTTCTGCTTCTTCTGATTCACCCTCCAGACTTCACCTTCTTCACCTTCTTCTGCTTCTTCTGATTCACCCTCCAGACTTCACCTTCTCCTTCTCCTTCTTCTGCTTCTTCTGATTCACCCTCCAGACTTCTCCTTCTCCTTCTCCTTCGTCTACTTCTTCTGATTCACCCTCCAGACTACACCATCTCCTTCTCGTTCTTCTACTTCTTCTGATTGACCCTCCAGACTTCACCTTCTCCTTCTCCTTCTTCTGATTCTTCTGATTCACCCTCAAGACTTCACCTTCTATATCTCCTTCTTCTGCTTCTTCTGATTCACCCTCCTGACTTCACCTTCTCCTTCTCCTTCTTCTACTTCTTCTGCTTCACCCTCCAGACTTCACCTTCTCCTTCTCCTTCTTCTTCTGATTCACCCTCCAGACTTCACCTTCTCCTTCTCCTTCTTTTGCTTCTTCTGCTTCACACTCCATACTTCACCTTCTCCTTCTCCTTCTTCTGCTTCTTCTGATTCACCCTCCAGACTTCACCTTCTCCTTCTCCTTCTTCTACTTCTTCTGATTCACCCTCCAGACTTCACCTTCTCCTTCTCCTTCTTCTGCTTCTTCTGCTTCACCCTCCAGACTTCACCTTCTCCTTCTCCTTCGTCTACTTCTTCTGATTCACCCTCCAGACTACACCTTCTCCTTCTCCTTCTTTACTTCTTCTGATTCACCCTCCAGACTTCACCTTCTCCTTCTCCTTCTTCTGCTTCTTCTCATTCACCCTCCAGACTTCACCTTCTCCTTCTCCTTCTTCTACTTCTTCTGATTCACCCTCCAGACTTCACCTTCTCCTTCTCCTTCTTCTACTTTTTCTGATTCACCCTCCAGACTTCACCTTCTCCTTCTCCTTCTTCTACTTCTTCTGCTTCTCCCTCCAGACTTCACCTTCTCCTTCTCCTTCTTCTGCTTCATCTGATTCACCCTCCAGACTTCACCTTCTCCTTCTCCTTCTTCTACTTCTTCTGATTCACCCTCCATGACTTCACCTTCTCCTTCTCCTTCTTCTACTTCTTCTGATTCACCCTCCAGGCTTCACCTTCTCCTTCTCCTTTTTGTACTTCTTCTGATTCACCCTCCTGACTTCAGCTTTTCCTTCTCCTTCTTCTGCTTCTTCTGCTTCACCCTCCTGACTTCACCTTCTCCTTCTCCTTCTTCTACTTCTTCTGCTTCAACCCCCTGACTTCACCTTCTCCTTCTCCTTCTTCTGCTTCTTCTGATTCACCCTCCTAACTTTACCTTCTCCTTCTCCTTCTTCTGCTTCTTCTGATTCACCCTCCTGACTTCACCTTCTCCTTCTCCTTCTTCTGCTTCTTCTGATTCACCCTCCAGACTTCACCTTCTTCTTCACCTTCTTCTGCTTCTTCTGATTCACCCTCCAGACTTCACCTTCTCCTTCTCCTTCTTCTGCTTCTTCTGATTCACCCTCCAGACTTCTCCTTCTCCTTCTCCTTCGTCTACTTCTTCTGATTCACCCTCCAGACTACACCATCTCCTTCTCGTTCTTCTACTTCTTCTGATTGACCCTCCAGACTTCACCTTCTCCTTCTCCTTCTTCTGATTCTTCTGATTCACCCTCAAGACTTCACCTTCTATATCTCCTTCTTCTGCTTCTTCTGATTCACCCTCCTGACTTCACCTTCTCCTTCTCCTTCTTCTACTTCTTCTGCTTCACCCTCCAGACTTCACCTTCTCCTTCTCCTTCTTCTTCTGATTCACCCTCCAGACTTCACCTTCTCCTTCTCCTTCTTTTGCTTCTTCTGCTTCACACTCCATACTTCACCTTCTCCTTCTCCTTCTTCTGCTTCTTCTGATTCACCCTCCTTACTTCACCTTCTCCTTCTCCTTCTTCTGCTTCTTCTGATTCACCCTCCTGACTTCACCTTCTCCTTCTCCTTATTCTGCTTCTTCTGTTTCACCCTCCAGACTTCACCTTCTCCTTCTCCTTCTTCTGCTTCTTCTGATTCACCCTCCAGACTTCACCTTCTCCTTCTCCTTCTTCTGCTTCTTCTGATTCACCCTCCAGACTTCACCTTCCACTTCTCCTTCTTCTACTTCTTCTGATTCACCCTCCAGACTTCCCATTCTCCTTCTCCTTCTTCTGCTTCTTCTGATTCACCCTCCAGACTTCACCTTCTCCTTCTCCTTCGTCTACTTCTTCTGATTCACCCTCCAGACTACACCTTCTCCTTCTCCTTCTTCTACTTCTTCTGATTCACCCTCCAGACTTCACCTTCTCCTTCTCCTTCTTCTGTTTCTTCTGATTCACCCTCCAGACTTCACCTTCTCCTTCTCCTTCTTCTACTTCTTCTGATTCACCCTCCAGACTTCACCTTCTCCTTCTCCTTCTTCTACTTCTTCTGATTCACCCTCCAGACTTCACCTTCTCCTTCTCCTTCTTCTACTTCTTCTGCTTCTCCCTCCAGACTTCACCTTCTCCTTCTCCTTCTTCTGCTTCTTCTGATTCACCCTCCAGACTTCACCTTCTCATTCTCCTTCTTCTACTTCTTCTGATTCACCCTCCAGACTTCACCTTCTCCTTCTCCTTCTTCTACTTCTTCTGATTCACCCTCCAGACTTCACCTTCTCCTTCTCCTTCTTCTACTTCTTCCGATTCACCCTCCTGACTTCACCTTCTCCTTCTACTTCTTCTGCTTCTTCTGCTTCACCCTCCTGACTTCACCTTCTCCTTCTCCTTCTTCTACTTCTTCTGATTCACCCTCCAGACTTCACCTTCTCCTTCTCCTTCTTCTGCTTCTTCTGCTTCACCCTCCAGACTTCACCTTCTCCTTCTCCTTCTTCTGCTTCTTCTGCTTCGCCCTCCAGACATCACCTTCTCCTTCTCCTTCTTCTGCTTCTTCTGCTTCACCCTCCAGACTTCACCTTCTCCTTCTCCTTCTTCTGCTTCTTCTGCTTCACTCTCCTGACTTCACCTTCTCCTTCACCTTCTTCTACTTCTTCTGATTCACCCTCCAGACTTCACCTTCTCCTTCTCCTTCTTCTGCTTCTTCTGCTTCACCCTCCAGACTTCACCTTCTCCTTCTCCTTCTTCTGCTTCTTCTGCTGCGCCCTCCAGACTTCACGTTCTCCTTCTCCTTCTTCTGCTTCTTCTGCTTCACCCTCCTGACTTCACCTTCTCCTTCTCCTTCTTCTGCTTCTTCTGCTTCACCCCCCTGACTTCACCTGCTCCTTCTCCTTCTTCTGCTTCTTCTGATTCACCCTCCTAACTTTACCTTCTCCTTCTCCTTCTTCTGCTTCTTCTGCTTCACCCTCCTGACTTCACCTTCTCCTTCTCCTTCTTCTACTTCTTCTGATTCACCCTCCAGACTTCACCTTCTCCTTCTCCTTCTTCTGCTTCTTCTGCTTCACCCTCCAGACTTCACCTTCTCCTTCTCCTTCTTCTGCTTCGCCCTCCAGACTTCACCTTCTCCTTCTCCATCTTCTGCTTCTTCTGCTTCACTCTCCTGACTTCACCTTCTCCTTCTCCTTCTTCTACTTCTTCTGATTCACCCTCCAGACTTCACCTTCTCCTTCTCCTTCTTCTGCTTCTTCTGCTTCACCCTCCAGACTTCAGCTTCTTCTTCTCCTTCTTCTGCTTCTTCTGCTGCGCCCTCCAGACTTCACCTTCTCCTTCTCCTTCTTCTGCTTCTTCTGCTTCGCCGTCCTGACTTCACCTTCTCCTTCTCCTTCTTCTGCTTCTTCTGCTGCGCCCTCCAGACTTCACCTTCTCCTTCTCCTTCTTCTGCTTCTTCTGCTTCGCCGTCCTGACTTCACCTTCTCCTTCCCCTTCTTCTACTTCTTCTGATTCACCCTCCAGACTTCACCTTCTCCTTTTCCTTCTTCTACTTCTTCCGATTCACCCTCCTGACTTCACCTTCTCCTTCTCCTTCTTCTGCTTCTTCTGCTTCACCCTCCTGACTTCACCTTCTCCTTCTCCTTCTTCTACTTCTTCTGATTCACCCTCCAGACTTCACCTTCTCCTTCTCCTTCTTCTGCTTCTTCTGCTTCACCCTCCAGACTTCACCTTCTCCTTCTCCTTCTTCTGCTTCTTCTGATTCGCCCTCCAGACATCACCTTCTCCTTCTCCTTCTTCTGCTTCTTCTGCTTCACCCTCCAGACTTCACCTTCTCCTTCTCCTTCTTCTGCTTCTTCTGCTTCACTCTCCTGACTTCACCTTCTCCTTCTCCTTCTTCTACTTCTTCTGATTCACCCTCCAGCCTTCACCTTCTCCTTCTCCTTCTTCTGCTTCTTCTGCTTCACCCTCCAGACTTCACCTTCTCCTTCTCCTTCTTCTGCTTCTTCTGCTGCGCCCTCCAGACTTCAACTTCTCCTTCTCCTTCTTCTGCTTCTTCTGCTTCACCCTCCTGACTTCACCTTCTCCTTCTCCTTCTTCTACTTCTTCTGTTTCACCCCCCTGACTTCACCTGCTCCTTCTCCTTCTTCTGCTTCTTCTGATTCACCCTCCTAACTTTACCTTCTCCTTCTCCTTCTTCTGCTTCTTCTGATTCACCCTCCTGACTTCACCTTCTCCTTCTCCTTCTTCTGCTTCTTCTAATTCACCCTCCAGACTTCACCTTCTCCTTCTCCTTCTTCTGCTTCTTCTGATTCACCCTCCAGACTTCACCTTCTCCTTCTCCTTCTTCTGCTTCTTCTGATTGACCCTCCAGACCTCACCTTCTCCTTCTCCTTCTTCTACTTCTTCTGATTCACCCTCCAGACTTCATCTTCTCCTTCTCCTTCTTCTGCTTCTTCTGATTCACCCTCCAGACTTCACCTTCTCCTTCTCCTTCTTCTACTTCTTCCGATTCACCCTCCTGACTTCACCTTCTCCTTCTCCGTCTTCTGCTTCTTCTGCTTCACCCTCCTGACTTCACCTTCTCCTTCTCCTTCTTCTACTTCTTCTGATTCACCCTACTAACTTTACCTTCTCCTTCTCCTTCTTCTGCTTCTTCTGATTCACCCTCCAGACTTCACCTTCTCCTGCTCCTTCTTCTGCTTCTTCTGCTTCACCCTCCAGACTTCACCTTCTCCTTCTCCTTCTTCTGCTTCTTCTGCTTCACCCTCCTGACTTCACCTTCTCCTTCTCCTTCTTCTACTTCTTCTGATTCACCCTCCAGACTTCACCTTCTCCTTCTCCTTCTTCTGCTTCTTCTGCTTCACCCTCCAGACTTCACCTTCTCCTTCTCCTTCTTCTGCTTCTTCTGCTTCGCCCTCCAGACTTCACCTTCTCCTTCTCCATCTTCTGCTTCTTCTGCTTCACTCTTCTGACTTCACCTTCTCCTTCTCCTTCTTCTACTTCTTCTGATTCACCCTCCAGACTTCACCTTCTACTTCTCCTTCTTCTGCTTCTTCTGCTTCACCCTCCAGACTTCAGCTTCTCCTTCTCCTTCTTCTGCTTCTTCTGCTGCGCCCTCCAGACTTCACCTTCTCCTTCTCCTTCTTCTGCTTCTTCTGCTTCACCGTCCTGACTTCACCTTCTCCTTCTCCTTCTTCTACTTCTTCTGCTTCACCCCCCTGACTTCACCTGCTCCTTCTCCTTCTTCTGCTTCTTCTGATTCACCCTCCGAACTTCACCTTCTCCTTCTCCTTTTCTGCTTCTTCTGATTCACCCTCCTGACTTCACCTTCTCCTTCTCCTTCTTCTGCTTCTTCTGATTCACTCACCAGACTTCACCTTCTCCTTCTCCTTCTTCTGCTTCTTCTGTTTCACCCTCCAGACTTCACCTTCTCCTTCTCCTTCTTCTGCTTCTTCTGATTCACCCTCCAGACTTCATCTTCTCCTTCTCCTTCTTCTGCTTCTTCTGATTCACCCTCCAGACTTCACCTTCTCCTTCTCCTTCTTCTGCTTCTTCTGATTCACACTCCAGACTTCACCTTCTCCTTCTCCTTCTTCTACTTCTTCTGATTCACCCTCCAGACTTCACCTTCTCCTTCTCCTTCTTCTACTTCTTCTGATTCACCCTCCAGTCTTCACCTTCTCCTTCTCCTTCTTCTGTTTCTTCTGCTTCACCCTCCAGACTTCACCTTCTCCTTCGCTTTCTTCTGCTTCTTCTGATTCACCCTCCAGACTTCAACTTCTCCTTCTCCTTCTTCTGATTCTTCTGATTCACCCTCCAGACTTCATCTTCTCCTTCTCCTTCTTCTGCTTCTTCTGATTCACCCTCCAGACTTCACCTTCTCCTTCTCCTTCTTCTGCTTCTTCTGATTCACCCTCCAGACTACACCTTCTCCTTCTCCTTCTTCTAATTCTTCTGATTCACCCTCCAGACTTCACCTTCTCCTTCTCCTTCTTCTACTTCTTCAGATTCACCCTCCAGTCTTCACCTTCTCCTTCTCCTTCTTCTGTTTCTTCTGCTTCACCCTCCAGACTTCACCTTCTCCTTCTCTTTCTTCTGCTTCTTCTGATTCACCCTCCAGACTTCACCTTCTCCTTCTCCTTCTTCTGATTCTTCTGATTCACCCTCCAGACTTCACCTTCTCCTTCTCCTTCTTCTGCTTCTTCTGATTCACCCTCCTGACTTCACCTTCTCCTTCTCCTTCTTCTACTTCTTCTGATTCACCCTCCTGACTTCACCTTCTCCTTCTCCTTCTTCTACTTCTTCTGCTTCACCCTCCAGACTTCACCTTCTCCTTCTTCTACTTCTTCTGATTCATCCTCCAGACTTCACCTTCTCCTTCTCCTTCTTTTGCTTCTTCTGCTTCACACTCCATACTTCACCTTCTCCTTCTCCTTCTTCTGCTTCTTCTGATTCACCCTCCTTACTTCACCTTCTCCTTCTCCTTCTTCTGCTTCTTCTGATTCACCCTCCTGACCTCACCTTCTCCTTCTCCTTCTTCTACTTCTTCTGATTCACCCTCCAGACTTCATCTTCTCCTTCTCCTTCTTCTGCTTCTTCTGATTCACCCTCCAGACTTCACCTTCTCCTTCTCCTTCTTCTACTTCTTCCGATTCACCCTCCTGACTTCACCTTCTCCTTCTCCGTCTTCTGCTTCTTCTGCTTCACCCTCCTGACTTCACCTTCTCCTTCTCCTTCTTCTACTTCTTCTGATTCACCCTACTAACTTTACCTTCTCCTTCTCCTTCTTCTGCTTCTTCTGATTCACCCTCCAGACTTCACCTTCTCCTGCTCCTTCTTCTGCTTCTTCTGCTTCACCCTCCAGACTTCACCTTCTCCTTCTCCTTCTTCTGCTTCTTCTGCTTCACCCTCCTGACTTCACCTTCTCCTTCTCCTTCTTCTACTTCTTCTGATTCACCCTCCAGACTTCACCTTCTCCTTCTCCTTCTTCTGCTTCTTCTGCTTCACCCTCCAGACTTCACCTTCTCCTTCTCCTTCTTCTGCTTCTTCTGCTTCGCCCTCCAGACTTCACCTTCTCCTTCTCCATCTTCTGCTTCTTCTGCTTCACTCTCCTGACTTCACCTTCTCCTTCTCCTTCTTCTACTTCTTCTGATTAACCCTCCAGACTTCACCTTCTCCTTCTCCTTCTTCTGCTTCTTCTGCTTCACCCTCCAGACTTCAGCTTCTCCTTCTCCTTCTTCTGCTTCTTCTGCTGCGCCCTCCAGACTTCACCTTCTCCTTCTCCTTCTTCTGCTTCTTCTGCTTCACCGTCCTGACTTCACCTTCTCCTTCTCCTTCTTCTACTTCTTCTGCTTCACCCCCCTGACTTCACCTGCTCCTTCTCCTTCTTCTGCTTCTTCTGATTCACCCTCCGAACTTCACCTTCTCCTTCTCCTTTTCTGCTTCTTCTGATTCACCCTCCTGACTTCACCTTCTCCTTCTCCTTCTTCTGCTTCTTCTGATTCACTCACCAGACTTCACCTTCTCCTTCTCCTTCTTCTGCTTCTTCTGTTTCACCCTCCAGACTTCACCTTCTCCTTCTCCTTCTTCTGCTTCTTCTGATTCACCCTCCAGACTTCATCTTCTCCTTCTCCTTCTTCTGCTTCTTCTGATTCACCCTCCAGACTTCACCTTCTCCTTCTCCTTCTTCTGCTTCTTCTGATTCACACTCCAGACTTCACCTTCTCCTTCTCCTTCTTCTACTTCTTCTGATTCACCCTCCAGACTTCACCTTCTCCTTCTCCTTCTTCTACTTCTTCTGATTCACCCTCCAGTCTTCACCTTCTCCTTCTCCTTCTTCTGTTTCTTCTGCTTCACCCTCCAGACTTCACCTTCTCCTTCTCTTTCTTCTGCTTCTTCTGATTCACCCTCCAGACTTCAACTTCTCCTTCTCCTTCTTCTGATTCTTCTGATTCACCCTCCAGACTTCATCTTCTCCTTCTCCTTCTTCTGCTTCTTCTGATTCACCCTCCAGACTTCACCTTCTCCTTCTCCTTCTTCTGCTTCTTCTGATTCACCCTCCAGACTACACCTTCTCCTTCTCCTTCTTCTACTTCTTCTGATTCACCCTCCAGACTTCACCTTCTCCTTCTCCTTCTTCTACTTCTTCAGATTCACCCTCCAGTCTTCACCTTCTCCTTCTCCTTCTTCTGTTTCTTCTGCTTCACCCTCCAGACTTCACCTTCTCCTTCTCTTTCTTCTGCTTCTTCTGATTCACCCTCCAGACTTCACCTTCTCCTTCTCCTTCTTCTGATTCTTCTGATTCACCCTCCAGACTTCACCTTCTCCTTCTCCTTCTTCTGCTTCTTCTGATTCACCCTCCTGACTTCACCTTCTCCTTCTCCTTCTTCTACTTCTTCTGATTCACCCTCCTGACTTCACCTTCTCCTTCTCCTTCTTCTACTTCTTCTGCTTCACCCTCCAGACTTCACCTTCTCCTTCTTCTACTTCTTCTGATTCATCCTCCAGACTTCACCTTCTCCTTCTCCTTCTTTTGCTTCTTCTGCTTCACACTCCATACTTCACCTTCTCCTTCTCCTTCTTCTGCTTCTTCTGATTCACCCTCCTTACTTCACCTTCTCCTTCTCCTTCTTCTGCTTCTTCTGATTCACCCTCCTGACTTCACCTTCTCCTTCTCCTTATTCTGCTTCTTCTGTTTCACCCTCCAGACTTCACCTTCTCCTTCTCCTTCTTCTGCTTCTTCTGATTCACCCTCCAGACTTCACCTTCTCCTTCTCCTTCTTCTGCTTCTTCTGATTCACCCTCCAGACTTCACCTTCCCCTTCTCCTTCTTCTACTTCTTCTGATTCACCCTCCAGACTTCCCATTCTCCTTCTCCTTCTTCTGCTTCTTCTGATTCACCCTCCAGACTTCACCTTCTCCTTCTCCTTCGTCTACTTCTTCTGATTCACCCTCCAGACTACACCTTCTCCTTCTCCTTCTTCTACTTCTTCTGCTTCACCCTCCAGACTTCACCTTCTCCTTCTCCTTCTTCTGCTTCTTCTGCTTCACCCTCCTGACTTCACCTTCTCCTTCTCCTTCTTCTACTTCTTCTGATTCACCCTCCAGACTTCACCTTCTCCTTCTCCTTCTTCTGCTTCTTCTGCTTCACCCTCCAGACTTCACCTTCTCCTTCTCCTTCTTCTGCTTCTTCTGCTTCGCCCTCCAGACTTCACCTTCTCCTTCTCCATCTTCTGCTTCTTCTGCTTCACTCTCCTGACTTCACCTTCTCCTTCTCCTTCTTCTACTTCTTCTGATTCACCCTCCAGACTTCACCTTCTCCTTCTCCTTCTTCTGCTTCTTCTGCTTCACCCTCCAGACTTCAGCTTCTCCTTCTCCTTCTTCTGCTTCTTCTGCTGCGCCCTCCAGACTTCACCTTCTCCTTCTCCTTCTTCTGCTTCTTCTGATTCACCCTCCAGACTACACCTTCTCCTTCTCCTTCTTCTACTTCTTCTGATTCACCCTCCAGACTTCACCTTCTCCTTCTCCTTCTTCTACTTCTTCAGATTCACCCTCCAGTCTTCACCTTCTCCTTCTCCTTCTTCTGTTTCTTCTGCTTCACCCTCCAGACTTCACCTTCTCCTTCTCTTTCTTCTGCTTCTTCTGATTCACCCTCCAGACTTCACCTTCTCCTTCTCCTTCTTCTGATTCTTCTGATTCACCCTCCAGACTTCACCTTCTCCTTCTCCTTCTTCTGCTTCTTCTGATTCACCCTCCTGACTTCACCTTCTCCTTCTCCTTCTTCTACTTCTTCTGATTCACCCTCCTGACTTCACCTTCTCCTTCTCCTTCTTCTACTTCTTCTGCTTCACCCTCCAGACTTCACCTTCTCCTTCTTCTACTTCTTCTGATTCATCCTCCAGACTTCACCTTCTCCTTCTCCTTCTTTTGCTTCTTCTGCTTCACACTCCATACTTCACCTTCTCCTTCTCCTTCTTCTGCTTCTTCTGATTCACCCTCCTTACTTCACCTTCTCCTTCTCCTTCTTCTGCTTCTTCTGATTCACCCTCCTGACTTCACCTTCTCCTTCTCCTTATTCTGCTTCTTCTGTTTCACCCTCCAGACTTCACCTTCTCCTTCTCCTTCTTCTGCTTCTTCTGATTCACCCTCCAGACTTCACCTTCTCCTTCTCCTTCTTCTGCTTCTTCTGATTCACCCTCCAGACTTCACCTTCCCCTTCTCCTTCTTCTACTTCTTCTGATTCACCCTCCAGACTTCCCATTCTCCTTCTCCTTCTTCTGCTTCTTCTGATTCACCCTCCAGACTTCACCTTCTCCTTCTCCTTCGTCTACTTCTTCTGATTCACCCTCCAGACTACACCTTCTCCTTCTCCTTCTTCTACTTCTTCTGCTTCACCCTCCAGACTTCACCTTCTCCTTCTCCTTCTTCTGCTTCTTCTGCTTCACCCTCCTGACTTCACCTTCTCCTTCTCCTTCTTCTACTTCTTCTGATTCACCCTCCAGACTTCACCTTCTCCTTCTCCTTCTTCTGCTTCTTCTGCTTCACCCTCCAGACTTCACCTTCTCCTTCTCCTTCTTCTGCTTCTTCTGCTTCGCCCTCCAGACTTCACCTTCTCCTTCTCCATCTTCTGCTTCTTCTGCTTCACTCTCCTGACTTCACCTTCTCCTTCTCCTTCTTCTACTTCTTCTGATTCACCCTCCAGACTTCACCTTCTCCTTCTCCTTCTTCTGCTTCTTCTGCTTCACCCTCCAGACTTCAGCTTCTCCTTCTCCTTCTTCTGCTTCTTCTGCTGCGCCCTCCAGACTTCACCTTCTCCTTCTCCTTCTTCTGCTTCTTCTGCTTCACCGTCCTGACTTCACCTTCTCCTTCTCCTTCTTCTACTTCTTCTGCTTCACCCCCCTGACTTCACCTGCTCCTTCTCCTTCTTCTGCTTCTTCTGATTCACCCTCCGAACTTCACCTTCTCCTTCTCCTTTTCTGCTTCTTCTGATTCACCCTCCTGACTTCACCTTCTCCTTCTCCTTCTTCTGCTTCTTCTGATTCACTCACCAGACTTCACCTTCTCCTTCTCCTTCTTCTGCTTCTTCTGTTTCACCCTCCAGACTTCACCTTCTCCTTCTCCTTCTTCTGCTTCTTCTGATTCACCCTCCAGACTTCATCTTCTCCTTCTCCTTCTTCTGCTTCTTCTGATTCACCCTCCAGACTTCACCTTCTCCTTCTCCTTCTTCTGCTTCTTCTGATTCACACTCCAGACTTCACCTTCTCCTTCTCCTTCTTCTACTTCTTCTGATTCACCCTCCAGACTTCACCTTCTCCTTCTCCTTCTTCTACTTCTTCTGATTCACCCTCCAGTCTTCACCTTCTCCTTCTCCTTCTTCTGTTTCTTCTGCTTCACCCTCCAGACTTCACCTTCTCCTTCTCTTTCTTCTGCTTCTTCTGATTCACCCTCCAGACTTCAACTTCTCCTTCTCCTTCTTCTGATTCTTCTGATTCACCCTCCAGACTTCATCTTCTCCTTCTCCTTCTTCTGCTTCTTCTGATTCACCCTCCAGACTTCACCTTCTCCTTCTCCTTCTTCTGCTTCTTCTGATTCACCCTCCAGACTACACCTTCTCCTTCTCCTTCTTCTACTTCTTCTGATTCACCCTCCAGACTTCACCTTCTCCTTCTCCTTCTTCTACTTCTTCAGATTCACCCTCCAGTCTTCACCTTCTCCTTCTCCTTCTTCTGTTTCTTCTGCTTCACCCTCCAGACTTCACCTTCTCCTTCTCTTTCTTCTGCTTCTTCTGATTCACCCTCCAGACTTCACCTTCTCCTTCTCCTTCTTCTGATTCTTCTGATTCACCCTCCAGACTTCACCTTCTCCTTCTCCTTCTTCTGCTTCTTCTGATTCACCCTCCTGACTTCACCTTCTCCTTCTCCTTCTTCTACTTCTTCTGATTCACCCTCCTGACTTCACCTTCTCCTTCTCCTTCTTCTACTTCTTCTGCTTCACCCTCCAGACTTCACCTTCTCCTTCTTCTACTTCTTCTGATTCATCCTCCAGACTTCACCTTCTCCTTCTCCTTCTTTTGCTTCTTCTGCTTCACACTCCATACTTCACCTTCTCCTTCTCCTTCTTCTGCTTCTTCTGATTCACCCTCCTTACTTCACCTTCTCCTTCTCCTTCTTCTGCTTCTTCTGATTCACCCTCCTGACTTCACCTTCTCCTTCTCCTTATTCTGCTTCTTCTGTTTCACCCTCCAGACTTCACCTTCTCCTTCTCCTTCTTCTGCTTCTTCTGATTCACCCTCCAGACTTCACCTTCTCCTTCTCCTTCTTCTGCTTCTTCTGATTCACCCTCCAGACTTCACCTTCCCCTTCTCCTTCTTCTACTTCTTCTGATTCACCCTCCAGACTTCCCATTCTCCTTCTCCTTCTTCTGCTTCTTCTGATTCACCCTCCAGACTTCACCTTCTCCTTCTCCTTCGTCTACTTCTTCTGATTCACCCTCCAGACTACACCTTCTCCTTCTCCTTCTTCTACTTCTTCTGATTCACCCTCCAGACTTCACCTTCTCCTTCTACTTCTTCTGTTTCTTCTGATTCACCCTCCAGACTTCACCTTCTCCTTCTCCTTCTTCTACTTCTTCTGATTCACCCTCCAGACTTCACCTTCTCCTTCTCCTTCTTCTACTTCTTCTGATTCACCCTCCAGACTTCACCTTCTCCTTCTCCTTCTTCTACTTCTTCTGCTTCTCCCTCCAGACTTCACCTTCTCCTTCTCCTTCTTCTGCTTCTTCTGATTCACCCTCCAGACTTCACCTTCTCATTCTCCTTCTTCTACTTCTTCTGATTCACCCTCCAGACTTCACCTTCTCCTTCTCCTTCTTCTACTTCTTCTGATTCACCCTCCAGACTTCACCTTCTCCTTCTCCTTCTTCTACTTCTTCCGATTCACCCTCCTGACTTCACCTTCTCCTTCTACTTCTTCTGCTTCTTCTGCTTCACCCTCCTGACTTCACCTTCTCCTTCTCCTTCTTCTACTTCTTCTGATTCACCCTCCAGACTTCACCTTCTCCTTCTCCTTCTTCTGCTTCTTCTGCTTCACCCTCCAGACTTCACCTTCTCCTGCTCCTTCTTCTGCTTCTTCTGCTTCGCCCTCCAGACATCACCTTCTCCTTCTCCTTCTTCTGCTTCTTCTGCTTCACCCTCCAGACTTCACCTTCTCCTTCTCCTTCTTCTGCTTCTTCTGCTTCACTCTCCTGACTTCACCTTCTCCTTCACCTTCTTCTACTTCTTCTGATTCACCCTCCAGACTTCACCTTCTCCTTCTCCTTCTTCTGCTTCTTCTGCTTCACCCTCCAGACTTCACCTTCTCCTTCTCCTTCTTCTGCTTCTTCTGCTGCGCCCTCCAGACTTCACGTTCTCCTTCTCCTTCTTCTGCTTCTTCTGCTTCACCCTCCTGACTTCACCTTCTCCTTCTCCTTCTTCTGCTTCTTCTGCTTCACCCCCCTGACTTCACCTGCTCCTTCTCCTTCTTCTGCTTCTTCTGATTCACCCTCCTAACTTTACCTTCTCCTTCTCCTTCTTCTGCTTCTTCTGATTCACCCTCCTGACTTCACCTTCTCCTTCTCCTTCTTCTGCTTCTTCTAATTCACCCTCCAGACTTCACCTTCTCCTTGTCCTTCTTCTGCTTCTTCTGATTCACCCTCCAGACTTCACCTTCTCCTTCTCCTTCTTCTGCTTCTTCTGATTGACCCTCCAGACCTCACCTTCTCCTTCTCCTTCTTCTACTTCTTCTGATTCACCCTCCAGACTTCATCTTCTCCTTCTCCTTCTTCTGCTTCTTCTGATTCACCCTCCAGACTTCACCTTCTCCTTGTCCTTCTTCTGCTTCTTCTGATTCACCCTCCAGACTTCACCTTCTCCTTCTCCTTCTTCTGCTTCTTCTGATTGACCCTCCAGACCTCACCTTCTCCTTCTCCTTCTTCTACTTCTTCTGCTTCACCCTCCTGACTTCACCTTCTCCTTCTCCTTCTTCTACTTCTTCTGATTCACCCTCCAGACTTCACCTTCTCCTTCTCCTTCTTCTGCTTCTTCTGCTTCACCCTCCAGACTTCACCTTCTCCTTCTCCTTCTTCTGCTTCTTCTGCTTCGCCCTCCAGACTTCACCTTCTCCTTCTCCATCTTCTGCTTCTTCTGCTTCACTCTCCTGACTTCACCTTCTCATTCTCCTTCTTCTACTTCTTCTGATTCACCCTCCAGACTTCACCTTCTCCTTCTCCTTCTTCTACTTCTTCTGATTCACCCTCCAGACTTCACCTTCTCCTTCTCCTTCTTCTACTTCTTCCGATTCACCCTCCTGACTTCACCTTCTCCTTCTACTTCTTCTGCTTCTTCTGCTTCACCCTCCTGACTTCACCTTCTCCTTCTCCTTCTTCTACTTCTTCTGATTCACCCTCCAGACTTCACCTTCTCCTTCTCCTTCTTCTGCTTCTTCTGATTCACCCTCCAGACTTCACCTTCTCCTTCTCCTTCTTCTGCTTCTTCTGATTCACCCTCCAGACTTCACCTTCCCCTTCTCCTTCTTCTACTTCTTCTGATTCACCCTCCAGACTTCCCATTCTCCTTCTCCTTCTTCTGCTTCTTCTGATTCACCCTCCAGACTTCACCTTCTCCTTCTCCTTCGTCTACTTCTTCTGATTCACCCTCCAGACTACACCTTCTCCTTCTCCTTCTTCTACTTCTTCTGATTCACCCTCCAGACTTCACCTTCTCCTTCTACTTCTTCTGTTTCTTCTGATTCACCCTCCAGACTTCACCTTCTCCTTCTCCTTCTTCTACTTCTTCTGATTCACCCTCCAGACTTCACCTTCTCCTTCTCCTTCTTCTACTTCTTCTGATTCACCCTCCAGACTTCACCTTCTCCTTCTCCTTCTTCTACTTCTTCTGCTTCTCCCTCCAGACTTCACCTTCTCCTCCTCCTTCTTCTGCTTCTTCTGATTCACCCTCCAGACTTCACCTTCTCCTTCTCCTTCTTCTGCTTCTTCTGCTTCACCCTCCAGACTTCACCTTCTCCTTCTCCTTCTTCTGCTTCTTCTGCTTCGCCCTCCAGACATCACCTTCTCCTTCTCCTTCTTCTGCTTCTTCTGCTTCACCCTCCAGACTTCACCTTCTCCTTCTCCTTCTTCTGCTTCTTCTGCTTCACTCTCCTGACTTCACCTTCTCCTTCACCTTCTTCTACTTCTTCTGATTCACCCTCCAGACTTCACCTTCTCCTTCTCCTTCTTCTGCTTCTTCTGCTTCACCCTCCAGACTTCACCTTCTCCTTCTCCTTCTTCTGCTTCTTCTGCTGCGCCCTCCAGACTTCACGTTCTCCTTCTCCTTCTTCTGCTTCTTCTGCTTCACCCTCCTGACTTCACCTTCTCCTTCTCCTTCTTCTGCTTCTTCTGCTTCACCCCCCTGACTTCACCTGCTCCTTCTCCTTCTTCTGCTTCTTCTGATTCACCCTCCTAACTTTACCTTCTCCTTCTCCTTCTTCTGCTTCTTCTGATTCACCCTCCTGACTTCACCTTCTCCTTCTCCTTCTTCTGCTTCTTCTAATTCACCCTCCAGACTTCACCTTCTCCTTGTCCTTCTTCTGCTTCTTCTGATTCACCCTCCAGACTTCACCTTCTCCTTCTCCTTCTTCTGCTTCTTCTGATTGACCCTCCAGACCTCACCTTCTCCTTCTCCTTCTTCTACTTCTTCTGATTCACCCTCCAGACTTCATCTTCTCCTTCTCCTTCTTCTGCTTCTTCTGATTCACCCTCCAGACTTCACCTTCTCCTTGTCCTTCTTCTGCTTCTTCTGATTCACCCTCCAGACTTCACCTTCTCCTTCTCCTTCTTCTGCTTCTTCTGATTGACCCTCCAGACCTCACCTTCTCCTTCTCCTTCTTCTACTTCTTCTGCTTCACCCTCCTGACTTCACCTTCTCCTTCTCCTTCTTCTACTTCTTCTGATTCACCCTCCAGACTTCACCTTCTCCTTCTCCTTCTTCTGCTTCTTCTGCTTCACCCTCCAGACTTCACCTTCTCCTTCTCCTTCTTCTGCTTCTTCTGCTTCGCCCTCCAGACTTCACCTTCTCCTTCTCCATCTTCTGCTTCTTCTGCTTCACTCTCCTGACTTCACCTTCTCATTCTCCTTCTTCTACTTCTTCTGATTCACCCTCCAGACTTCACCTTCTCCTTCTCCTTCTTCTACTTCTTCTGATTCACCCTCCAGACTTCACCTTCTCCTTCTCCTTCTTCTACTTCTTCCGATTCACCCTCCTGACTTCACCTTCTCCTTCTACTTCTTCTGCTTCTTCTGCTTCACCCTCCTGACTTCACCTTCTCCTTCTCCTTCTTCTACTTCTTCTGATTCACCCTCCAGACTTCACCTTCTCCTTCTCCTTCTTCTGCTTCTTCTGATTCACCCTCCAGACTTCACCTTCTCCTTCTCCTTCTTCTGCTTCTTCTGATTCACCCTCCAGACTTCACCTTCCCCTTCTCCTTCTTCTACTTCTTCTGATTCACCCTCCAGACTTCCCATTCTCCTTCTCCTTCTTCTGCTTCTTCTGATTCACCCTCCAGACTTCACCTTCTCCTTCTCCTTCGTCTACTTCTTCTGATTCACCCTCCAGACTACACCTTCTCCTTCTCCTTCTTCTACTTCTTCTGCTTCACCCTCCAGACTTCACCTTCTCCTTCTACTTCTTCTGTTTCTTCTGATTCACCCTCCAGACTTCACCTTCTCCTTCTCCTTCTTCTACTTCTTCTGATTCACCCTCCAGACTTCACCTTCTCCTTCTCCTTCTTCTACTTCTTCTGATTCACCCTCCAGACTTCACCTTCTCCTTCACCTTCTTCTACTTCTTCTGCTTCTCCCTCCAGACTTCACCTTCTCCTTCTCCTTCTTCTGCTTCTTCTGATTCACCCTCCAGACTTCACCTTCTCATTCTCCTTCTTCTACTTCTTCTGATTCACCCTCCAGACTTCACCTTCTCCTTCTCCTTCTTCTACTTCTTCTGATTCACCCTCCAGACTTCACCTTCTCCTTCTCCTTCTTCTACTTCTTCCGATTCACCCTCCTGACTTCACCTTCTCCTTCTACTTCTTCTGCTTCTTCTGCTTCACCCTCCTGACTTCACCTTCTCCTTCTCCTTCTTCTACTTCTTCTGATTCACCCTCCAGACTTCACCTTCTCCTTCTCCTTCTTCTGCTTCTTCTGCTTCACCCTCCAGACTTCACCTTCTCCTTCTCCTTCTTCTGCTTCTTCTGCTTCGCCCTCCAGACATCACCTTCTCCTTCTCCTTCTTCTGCTTCTTCTGCTTCACCCTCCAGACTTCACCTTCTTCTTCTCCTTCTTCTGCTTCTTCTGCTTCACTCTCCTGACTTCACCTTCTCCTTCACCTTCTTCTACTTCTTCTGATTCACCCTCCAGACTTCCCCTTCTCCTTCTCCTTCTTCTGCTTCTTCTGCTTCACCCTCCAGACTTCACCTTCTCCTTCTCCTTCTTCTGCTTCTTCTGCTGCGCCCTCCAGACTTCACGTTCTCCTTCTCCTTCTTCTGCTTCTTCTGCTTCACCCTCCTGACTTCACCTTCTCCTTCTCCTTCTTCTGCTTCTTCTGCTTCACCCCCCTGACTTCACCTGCTCCTTCTCCTTCTTCTGCTTCTTCTGATTCACCCTCCTAACTTTACCTTCTCCTTCTCCTTCTTCTGCTTCTTCTGATTCACCCTCCTGACTTCACCTTCTCCTTCTCCTTCTTCTGCTTCTTCTAATTCACCCTCCAGACTTCACCTTCTCCTTGTCCTTCTTCTGCTTCTTCTGATTCACCCTCCAGACTTCACCTTCTCCTTCTCCTTCTTCTGCTTCTTCTGATTGACCCTCCAGACCTCACCTTCTCCCTCTTCTTCTACTTCTTCTGATTCACCCTCCAGACTTCATCTTCTCCTTCTCCTTCTTCTGCTTCTTCTGATTCACCCTCCAGACTTCACCTTCTCCTTGTCCTTCTTCTGCTTCTTCTGATTCACCCTCCAGACTTCACCTTCTCCTTCTCCTTCTTCTGCTTCTTCTGATTGACCCTCCAGACCTCACCTTCTCCTTCTCCTTCTTCTACTTCTTCTGCTTCACCCTCCTGACTTCACCTTCTCCTTCTCCTTCTTCTACTTCTTCTGATTCACCCTCCAGACTTCACCTTCTCCTTCTCCTTCTTCTGCTTCTTCTGCTTCACCCCTCCAGACTTCACCTTCTCCTTCTCCTTCTTCTGCTTCTTCTGCTTCGCCCTCCAGACTTCACCTTCTCCTTCTCCATCTTCTGCTTCTTCTGCTTCACTCTCCTGACTTCACCTTCTCATTCTCCTTCTTCTACTTCTTCTGATTCACCCTCCAGACTTCACCTTCTCCTTCTCCTTCTTCTACTTCTTCTGATTCACCCTCCAGACTTCACCTTCTCCTTCTCCTTCTTCTACTTCTTCCGATTCACCCCTCCTCACTTCACCTTCTCCTTCTACTTCTTCTGCTTCTTCTGCTACACCCTCCTGACTTCACCTTCTCCTTCTCCTTCTTCTGCTTCTTCTGCTTCTCCCTCCAGACTTCACCTTCTCCTTCTCCTTCTTCTGCTTCTTCTGCTTCGCCCTCCAGACATCACCTTCTCCTTCTCCTTCTTCTGCTTCTTCTGCTTCACCCTCCAGACTCACCTTCTCCTTCTCCTTCTTCTGCTTCTTCTGCTTCACTCTCCTGACTTCACCTTCTCCTTCACCTTCTTCTACTTCTTCTGATTCACCCTCCAGACTTCACCTTCTCCTTCTCCTTCTTCTGCTTCTTCTGCTTCACCCTCCCAGACTTCACCTTCTCCTTCTCCTTCTTCTGCTTCTTCTGCTGCGCCCTCCAGACTTCACGTTCTCCTTCTCCTTCTTCTGCTTTCTTCTGCTTCACCCCTCCTGACTTCTACCTTCTCCTTCTCCTTCTTCTGCTTCTTCTGCTTCACCCCCCTGACTTCACCTGCTCCTTCTCCTTCTTCTGCTTCTTCTGATTCACCCTCCTAACTTTACCTTCTCCTTCTCCTTCTTCTGCTTCTTCTGATTCACCCCTCCTGACTTCACCTTCTCCTTCTCCTTCTTCTGCTTCTTCTAATTCACCCTCCAGACTTCACCTTCTCCTTGTCCTTCTTCTGCTTCTTCTGATTCACCCTCCAGACTTCACCTTCTCCTTCTCCTTCTTCTGCTTCTTCTGATTGACCCTCCAGACCTCACCTTCTCCTTCTCCTTCTTCTACTTCTTCTGATTCACCCTCAGACTTCATCTTCTCCTTCTCCTTCTTCTGCTTCTTCTGATTCACCCTCCAGACTTCACCTTCTCCTTCTCCTTCTTCTGCTTCTTCTGCTTCACCCTCTGACTTCACCTTCTCCTTCTCCTTCTTCTACTTCTTCTGATTCACCCTCCAGACTTCACCTTCTCCTTCTCCTTCTTCTGCTTCTTCTGCTTCACCCCTCCAGACTTCACCTTCTCCTTCTCCTTCTTCTGCTTCTTCAGCTTCGCCCTCCAGACTTCACCTTCTCCTTCTCCATCTTCTGCTTCTTCTGCTTCACTCTCCTGACTTCACCTTCTCCTTCTCCTTCTTCTACTTCTTCTGATTCACCCTCCAGACTTCACCTTCTCCTTCTCCTTCTTCTGCTTCTTCTGCTTCACCCTCCAGACTTCAGCTTCTCTTCTCCTTCTTCTGCTTCTTCTGCTGCGCCCTCCAGACTTCACCTTCTCCTTCTCCTTCTTCTGCTTCTTCTGCTTCGCCGTCCCTGACTTCACCTTCTCCTTCTCCTTCTTCTACTTCTTCTGCTTCACCCCCCTGACTTCTCCTGCTCTTCTCCTTCTTCTGCTTCTTCTGATTCACCCTCCTAACTACACCTTCTCCTTCTCCTTCTTCTGCTTCTTCTACTTCGCCGTCCTGACTTCACCTTCTCCTTCCCCTTCTTCTACTTCTTCTGATTCACCCTCCAGACTTCACCTTCTCCTTCTCCTTCTTCTACTTCTTCCGATTCACCCTCCTGACTTCACCTTCTCCTTCTCCTTCTTCTGCTTCTTCTGCTTCACCCTCCTGACTTCACCTTCTCCTTCTCCTTCTTCTACTTCTTCTGATTCACCCTCCAGACTTCACCTTCTCCTTCTCCTTCTTCTGCTTCTTCTGCTTCACCCTCCAGACTTCACCTTCTCCTTCTCCTTCTTCTGCTTCTTCTGATTCACCCTCCAGACATCACCTTCTCCTTCTCCTTCTTCTGCTTGTTCTGCTTCACCCTCCAGACTTCACCTTCTCCTTCTCCTTCTTCTGCTTCTTCTGCTTCACTCTCCTGACTTCACCTTCTCCTTCTCCTTCTTCTCCTTCTTCTGATTCACCCTCCAGACTTCACCTTCTCCTTCTCCTTCTTCTGCTTCTTCTGCTTCACCCTCCAGACTTCACCTTCTCCTTCTCCTTCTTCTGCTTCTTCTGCTGCGCCCTCCAGACTTCAACTTCTCCTTCTCCTTCTTCTGCTTCTTCTGCTTCACCCTCCTGACTTCACCTTCTCCTTCTCCTTCTTCTACTTCTTCTGTTTCACCCCCCTGACTTCACCTGCTCCTTCTCCTTCTTCTGCTTCTTCTGATTCACCCTCCTAACTTTACCTTCTCCTTCTCCTTCTTCTGCTTCTTCTGATTCACCCTCCTGACTTCACCTTCTCCTTCTCCTTCTTCTGCTTCTTCTAATTCACCCTCCAGACTTCACCTTCTCCTTCTCCTTCTTCTGCTTCTTCTGATTCACCCTCCAGACTTCACCTTCTCCTTCTCCTTCTTCTGCTTCTTCTGATTGTCCCTCCAGACCTCACCTTCTCCTTCTCCTTCTTCTACTTCTTCTGATTCACCCTCCAGACTTCATCTTCTCCTTCTCCTTCTTCTGCTTCTTCTGATTCACCCTCCAGACTTCACCTTCTCCTTCTCCTTCTTCTACTTCTTCCGATTCACCCTCCTGACTTCACCTTCTCCTTCTCCGTCTTCTGCTTCTTCTGCTTCACCCTCCTGACTTCACCTTCTCCTTCTCCTTCTTCTACTTCTTCTGATTCACCCTACTAACTTTACCTTCTCCTTCTCCTTCTTCTGCTTCTTCTGATTCACCCTCCAGACTTCACCTTCTCCTGCTCCTTCTTCTGCTTCTTCTGCTTCACCCTCCAGACTTCACCTTCTCCTTCTCCTTCTTCTGCTTCTTCTGCTTCACCCTCCTGACTTCACCTTCTCCTTCTTCTTCTTCTACTTCTTCTGATTCACCCTCCAGACTTCACCTTCTCCTTCTCCTTCTTCTGCTTCTTCTGCTTCACCCTCCAGACTTCACCTTCTCCTTCTCCTTCTTCTGCTTCTTCTGCTTCGCCCTCCAGACTTCACCTTCTCCTTCTCCATCTTCTGCTTCTTCTGCTTCACTCTCCTGACTTCACCTTCTCCTTCTCCTTCTTCTACTTCTTCTGATTCACCCTCCAGACTTCACCTTCTCCTTCTCCTTCTTCTGCTTCTTCTGCTTCACCCTCCAGACTTCAGCTTCTCCTTCTCCTTCTTCTGCTTCTTCTGCTGCGCCCTCCAGACTTCACCTTCTCCTTCTCCTTCTTCTGCTTCTTCTGCTTCACCGTCCTGACTTCACCTTCTCCTTCTCCTTCTTCTACTTCTTCTGCTTCACCCCCCTGACTTCACCTGCTCCTTCTCCTTCTTCTGCTTCTTCTGATTCACCCTCCGAACTTCACCTTCTCCTTCTCCTTTTCTGCTTCTTCTGATTCACCCTCCTGACTTCACCTTCTCCTTCTCCTTCTTCTGCTTCTTCTGATTCACCCACCAGACTTCACCTTCTCCTTCTCCTTCTTCTGCTTCTTCTGTTTCACCCTCCAGACTTCACCTTCTCCTTCTCCTTCTTCTGCTTCTTCTGCTTCACCCCCCTGACTTCACCTGCTCCTTCTCCTTCTTCTGCTTCTTCTGATTCACCCTCCGAACTTCACCTTCTCCTTCTCCTTTTCTGCTTCTTCTGATTCACCCTCCTGACTTCACCTTCTCCTTCTCCTTCTTCTGCTTCTTCTGATTCACCCACCAGACTTCACCTTCTCCTTCTCCTTCTTCTGCTTCTTCTGTTTCACCCTCCAGACTTCACCTTCTCCTTCTCCTTCTTCTGCTTCTTCTGATTCACCCTCCAGACTTCATCTTCTCCTTCTCCTTCTTCTGCTTCTTCTGATTCACCCTCCAGACTTCACCTTCTCCTTCTCCTTCTTCTGCTTCTTCTGATTCACACTCCAGACTTCACCTTCTCCTTCTCCTTCTTCTACTTCTTCTGATTCACCCTCCAGACTTCACCTTCTCCTTCTCCTTCTTCTACTTCTTCTGATTCACCCTCCAGTCTTCACCTTCTCCTTCTCCTTCTTCTGTTTCTTCTGCTTCACCCTCCAGACTTCACCTTCTCCTTCTCTTTCTTCTGCTTCTTCTGATTCACCCTCCAGACTTGAACTTCTCCTTCTCCTTCTTCTGATTCTTCTGATTCACCCTCCAAACTTCACCTTCTCCTTCTCCTTCTTCTGCTTCTTCTGATTCACCCTCCAGACTTCACCTTCTCCTTCTCCTTCTTCTGCTTCTTCTGATTCACCCTCCAGACTTCATCTTCTCCTTCTCCTTCTTCTGCTTCTTCTGATTCACCCTCCAGACTTCACCTTCTCCTTCTATTTCTTCTGCTTCTTCTGATTCACCCTCCAGACTTCACCTTCTCCTTCTCCTTCTTCTGTTTCTTCTGCTTCACCCTCCAGACTTCACCTTCTCCTTCTCCTTCTTCTGCTTCTTCTGATTCACCCTCCAGACTTCACCTTCTCCTTCTCCTTCTTCTGCTTCTTCTGATTCACACTCCAGACTTCACCTTCTCCTTCTCCTTCTTCTACTTCTTCTGATTCACCCTCCAGACTTCACCTTCTCCTTCTCCTTCTTCTACTTCTTCTGATTCACCCTCCAGTCTTCACCTTCTCCTTCTCCTTCTTCTGTTTCTTCTGCTTCACCCTCCAGACTTCACCTTCTCCTTCTCTTTCTTCTGCTTCTTCTGATTCACCCTCCAGACTTCAACTTCTCCTTCTCCTTCTTCTGATTCTTCTGATTCACCCTCCAAACTTCACCTTCTCCTTCTCCTTCTTCTGCTTCTTCTGATTCACCCTCCAGACTTCACCTTCTCCTTCTCCTTCTTCTGCTTCTTCTGATTCACCCTCCAGACTTCATCTTCTCCTTCTCCTTCTTCTGCTTCTTCTGATTCACCCTCCAGACTTCACCTTCTCCTTCTATTTCTTCTGCTTCTTCTGATTCACCCTCCAGACTACACCTTCTCCTTCTCCTTCTTCTACTTCTTCTGATTCACCCTCCAGACTTCACCTTCTCCTTCTCCTTCTTCTACTTCTTCAGATTCACCCTCCAGTCTTCACCTTCTCCTTCTCCTTCTTCTGTTTCTTCTGCTTCACCCTCCAGACTTCACCTTCTCCTTCTCTTTCTTCTGCTTCTTCTGATTCACCCTCCAGACTTCACCTTCTCCTTCTCCTTCTTCTGATTCTTCTGATTCACCCTCCAGACTTCACCTTCTCCTTCTCCTTCTTCTGCTTCATCTGATTCACCCTCCTGACTTCACCTTCTCCTTCTCCTTCTTCTATTTCTTCTGATTCACCCTCCTGACTTCACCTTCTCCTTCTCCTTCTTCTACTTCTTCTGCTTCACCCTCCAGACTTCACCTTCTCCTTCTTCTACTTCTTCTGATTCACCCTCCAGACTTCACCTTCTCCTTCTCCTTCTTTTGCTTCTTCTGCTTCACACTCCATACTTCACCTTCTCCTTCTCCTTCTTCTGCTTCTTCTGATTCACCCTCCTTACTTCACCTTCTCCTTCTCCTTCTTCTGCTTCTTCTGATTCACCCTCCTGACTTCACCTTCTCCTTCTCCTTATTCTGCTTCTTCTGTTTCACCCTCCAGACTTCACCTTCTCCTTCTCCTTCTTCTGCTTCTTCTGATTCACCCTCCAGACTTCACCTTCTCCTTCTCCTTCTTCTGCTTCTTCTGATTCACCCTCCAGACTTCACCTTCCCCTTCTCCTTCTTCTACTTCTTCTGATTCACCCTCCAGACTTCCCATTCTCCTTCTCCTTCTTCTGCTTCTTCTGATTCACCCTCCAGACTTCACCTTCTCCTTCTCCTTCGTCTACTTCTTCTGATTCACCCTCCAGACTACACCTTCTCCTTCTCCTTCTTCTACTTCTTCTGATTCACCCTCCAGACTTCACCTTCTCCTTCTCCTTCTTCTGTTTCTTCTGATTCACCCTCCAGACTTCACCTTCTCCTTCTCCTTCTTCTACTTCTTCTGATTCACCCTCCAGACTTCACCTTCTCCTTCTCCTTCTTCTACTTCTTCTGATTCACCCTCCAGACTTCACCTTCTCCTTCTCCTTCTTCTACTTCTTCTGCTTCTCCCTCCAGACTTCACCTTCTCCTTCTCCTGCTTCTTCTGATTCACCCTCCAGACTTCACCTTCTCATTCTCCTTCTTCTACTTCTTCTGATTCACCCTCCAGACTTCACCTTCTCCTTCTCCTTCTTCTACTTCTTCTGATTCACCCTCCAGACTTCACCTTCTCCTTCTCCTTCTTCTACTTCTTCCGATTCACCCTCCTGACTTCACCTTCTCCTTCTACTTCTTCTGCTTCTTCTGCTTCACCCTCCTGACTTCACCTTCTCCTTCTCCTTCTTCTACTTCTTCTGATTCACCCTCCAGACTTCACCTTCTCCTTCTCCTTCTTCTGCTTCTTCTGCTTCACCCTCCAGACTTCACCTTCTCCTTCTCCTTCTTCTGCTTCTTCTGCTTCGCCCTCCAGACATCACCTTCTCCTTCTCCTTCTTCTGCTTCTTCTGCTTCACCCTCCAGACTTCACCTTCTCCTTCTCCTTCTTCTGCTTCTTCTGCTTCACTCTCCTGACTTCACCTTCTCCTTCACCTTCTTCTACTTCTTCTGATTCACCCTCCAGACTTCACCTTCTCCTTCTCCTTCTTCTGCTTCTTCTGCTTCACCCTCCAGACTTCACCTTCTCCTTCTCCTTCTTCTGCTTCTTCTGCTGCGCCCTCCAGACTTCACGTTCTCCTTCTCCTTCTTCTGCTTCTTCTGCTTCACCCTCCTGACTTCACCTTCTCCTTCTCCTTCTTCTGCTTTTTCTGCTTCACCCCCCTGACTTCACCTGCTCCTTCTCCTTCTTCTGCTTCTTCTGATTCACCCTCCTAACTTTACCTTCTCCTTCTCCTTCTTCTGCTTCTTCTGATTCACCCTCCTGACTTCACCTTCTCCTTCTCCTTCTTCTGCTTCTTCTAATTCACCCTCCAGACTTCACCTTCTCCTTGTCCTTCTTCTGCTTCTTCTGATTCACCCTCCAGACTTCACCTTCTCCTTCTCCTTCTTCTGCTTCTTCTGATTGACCCTCCAGACCTCACCTTCTCCTTCTCCTTCTTCTACTTCTTCTGATTCACCCTCCAGACTTCATCTTCTCCTTCTCCTTCTTCTGCTTCTTCTGATTCACCCTCAAGACTTCACCTTCTCCTTGTCCTTCTTCTGCTTCTTCTGATTCACCCTCCAGACTTCACCTTCTCCTTCTCCTTCTTCTGCTTCTTCTGATTGACCCTCCAGACCTCACCTTCTCCTTCTCCTTCTTCTACTTCTTCTGCTTCACCCTCCTGACTTCACCTTCTCCTTCTCCTTCTTCTACTTCTTCTGATTCACCCTCCAGACTTCACCTTCTCCTTCTCCTTCTTCTGCTTCTTCTGCTTCACCCTCCAGACTTCACCTTCTCCTTCTCCTTCTTCTGCTTCTTCTGCTTCGCCCTCCAGACTTCACCTTCTCCTTCTCCATCTTCTGCTTCTTCTGCTTCACTCTCCTGACTTCACCTTCTCATTCTCCTTCTTCTACTTCTTCTGATTCACCCTCCAGACTTCACCTTCTCCTTCTCCTTCTTCTACTTCTTCTGATTCACCCTCCAGACTTCACCTTCTCCTTCTCCTTCTTCTACTTCTTCCGATTCACCCTCCTGACTTCACCTTCTCCTTCTACTTCTTCTGCTTCTTCTGCTTCACCCTCCTGACTTCACCTTCTCCTTCTCCTTCTTCTACTTCTTCTGATTCACCCTCCAGACTTCACCTTCTCCTTCTCCTTCTTCTGCTTCTTCTGCTTCTCCCTCCAGACTTCACCTTCTCCTTCTCCTTCTTCTGCTTCTTCTGCTTCGCCCTCCAGACATCACCTTCTCCTTCTCCTTCTTCTGCTTCTTCTGCTTCACCCTCCAGACTTCACCTTCTCCTTCTCCTTCTTCTGCTTCTTCTGCTTCACTCTCCTGACTTCACCTTCTCCTTCACCTTCTTCTACTTCTTCTGATTCACCCTCCAGACTTCACCTTCTCCTTCTCCTTCTTCTGCTTCTTCTGCTTCACCCTCCAGACTTCACCTTCTCCTTCTCCTTCTTCTGCTTCTTCTGCTGCGCCCTCCAGACTTCACGTTCTCCTTCTCCTTCTTCTGCTTCTTCTGCTTCACCCCCCTGACTTCACCTGCTCCTTCTCCTTCTTCTGCTTCTTCTGATTCACCCTCCTAACTTTACCTTCTCCTTCTCCTTCTTCTGCTTCTTCTGATTCACCCTCCTGACTTCACCTTCTCCTTCTCCTTCTTCTGCTTCTTCTAATTCACCCTCCAGACTTCACCTTCTCCTTGTCCTTCTTCTGCTTCTTCTGATTCACCCTCCAGACTTCACCTTCTCCTTCTCCTTCTTCTGCTTCTTCTGATTGACCCTCCAGACCTCACCTTCTCCTTCTCCTTCTTCTACTTCTTCTGATTCACCCTCCAGACGTCATCTTCTCCTTCTCCTTCTTCTGCTTCTTCTGATTCACCCTCCAGACTTCACCTTCTCCTTCTCCTTCTTCTGCTTCTTCTGCTTCACCCTCCTGACTTCACCTTCTCCTTCTCCTTCTTCTACTTCTTCTGATTCACCCTCCAGACTTCACCTTCTCCTTCTCCTTCTTCTGCTTCTTCTGCTTCACCCTCCAGACTTCACCTTCTCCTTCTCCTTCTTCTGCTTCTTCTGCTTCGCCCTCCAGACTTCACCTTCTCCTTCTCCATCTTCTGCTTCTTCTGCTTCACTCTCCTGACTTCACCTTCTCCTTCTCCTTCTTCTACTTCTTCTGATTCACCCTCCAGACTTCACCTTCTCCTTCTCCTTCTTCTGCTTCTTCTGCTTCACCCTCCAGACTTCAGCTTCTCCTTCTCCTTCTTCTGCTTCTTCTGCTGCGCCCTCCAGACTTCACCTTCTCCTTCTCCTTCTTCTGCTTCTTCTGCTTCGCCGTCCTGACTTCACCTTCTCCTTCTCCTTCTTCTACTTCTTCTGCTTCACCCCCCTGACTTCTCCTGCTCCTTCTCCTTCTTCTGCTTCTTCTGATTCACCCTCCTAACTACACCTTCTCCTTCTCCTTCTTCTGCTTCTTCTGATTCACCCTCCTGACTTCACCTTCTCCTTCTCCTTCTTCTGCTTCTTCTGATTCACCCTCCAGACTTCACCTTCTCCTTCTCCTTCTTCTGCTTCTTCTGATTCACCCTCCAGACTTCATCTTCTCCTTCTCCTTCTTCTGCTTCTTCTGATTCACCCTCCAGACTTCACCTTCTCCTTCTCCTTCTTCTGCTTCTTCTGATTCACCCTCCAGACTTCACCTTCTCCTTCTCCTTCTTCTACTTCTTCTGATTCACCCTCCAGACTTCACCTTCTCCTTCTCCTTCTTATACATCTTCAGATTCACCCTCCAGTCTTCACCTTCTCCTTCTCCTTCTTCTGTTTCTTCTGCTTCACCCTCCAGACTTCACCTTCTTCTTCTCTTTCTTCTGCTTCTTCTGCTGCGCCCTCCAGACTTCACGTTCTCCTTCTCCTTCTTCTGCTTCTTCTGCTTCACCCTCCTGACTTCACCTTCTCCTTCTCCTTCTTCTACTTCTTCTGCTTCACCCCCCTGGCTTCACCTGCTCCTTCTCCTTCTTCTGCTTCTTCTGATTCACCCTCCTAACTTTACCTTCTCCTTCTCCTTCTTCTGCTTCTTCTGATTCACCCTCCTGACTTCACCTTCTCCTTCTCCTTCTTCTGCTTCTTCTAATTCACCCTCCAGACTTCACCTTCTCCTTGTCCTTCTTCTGCTTCTTCTGATTCACCCTCCAGACTTCACCTTCTCCTTCTCCTTCTTCTGCTTCTTCTGATTGACCCTCCAGACCTCACCTTCTCCTTCTCCTTCTTCTACTTCTTCTGATTCACCCTCCAGACTTCATCGTCTCCTTCTCCTTCTTCTGCTTCTTCTGATTCACCCTCCAGACTTCATCTTCTCCTTCTCCTTCTTCTGCTTCTTCTGATTCACCCTCCAGACTTCACCTTCTCCTTCTCCTTCTTCTGCTTCTTCTGCTTCACCCTCCTGACTTCACCTTCTCCTTCTCCTTCTTCTGCTTCTTCTGCTTCACCCTCCAGACTTCACCTTCTCCTTCTCCTTCTTCTGCTTCTTCTGCTTCGCCCTCCAGACTTCACCTTCTCCTTCTCCATCTTCTGCTTCTTCTGCTTCACTCTCCTGACTTCACCTTCTCCTTCTCCTTCTTCTACTTCTTCTGATTCACCCTCCAGACTTCACCTTCTCCTTCTCCTTCTTCTGCTTCTTCTGCTTCACCCTCCAGACTTCAGCTTCTCCTTCTCCTTCTTCTGCTTCTTCTGCTGCGCCCTCCAGACTTCACCTTCTCCTTCTCCTTCTTCTGCTTCTTCTGCTTCGCCGTCCTGACTTCACCTTCTCCTTCTCCTTCTTCTACTTCTTCTGCTTCACCCCCCTGACTTCACCTGCTCCTTCTCCTTCTTCTGCTTCTTCTGATTCACCCTCTTAACTACACCTTCTCCTTCTCCTTCTTCTGCTTCTTCTGATTCACCCTCCTGACTTCACCTTCTCCTTCTCCTTCTTCTGCTTCTTCTGATTCACCCTCCAGACTTCACCTTCTCCTTCTCCTTCTTCTGCTTCTTCTGATTCACCCTCCAGACTTCACCTTCTCCTTCTCCTTCTTCTGCTTCTTCTGATTCACCCTCCAGACTTCATCTTCTCCTTCTCCTTCTTCTGCTTCTTCTGATTCACCCTCCAGACTTCACCTTCTCCTTCTCCTTCTTCTGCTTCTTCTGATTCACCCTCCCGACTTCACCTTCTCCTTCTCCTTCTTCTACTTCTTCTGATTCATCCTCCAGACTTCACCTTCTCCTTCTCCTTCTTATACTTCTTCAGATTCACCCTCCAGTCTTCACCTTCTCCTTCTCCTTCTTCTGTTTCTTCTGCTTCACCCTCCAGACTTCACCTTCTTCTTCTCTTTCTTCTGCTTCTTCTGATTCACCCTCCAGACTTCACCTTCTCCTTCTCCTTCTTCTGATTCTTCTGATTCACCCTCCTGACTTCACCTTCTCCTTCTCCTTCTTCTACTTCTTCTGATTCACCCTCCTGACTTCACCTTCTCCTTCTCCTTCTTCTACTTCTTCTGATTCACCCTCCAGACTTCACCTTCTCCTTCTCCTTCTTCTGCTTCTTCTGATTCACCCTCCAGACTTCACCTTCTCCTTCTCCTTATTCTGCTTCTTCTGATTCACCCTCCAGACTTCACCTTCTCCTTCTCCTTCTTCTGCTTCTTATGATTCACCCTCCAGACTTCACCTTCTCCTTCTCCTTCTTCTGCTTCTTCTGATTCACCCTCCAGACTTCACCTTCTCCTTCTCCTTCTTCTGCTTCTTCTGATTCACCCTCCAGACTTCACCTTCTCCTTCTCCTTCTTCTACTCCTTCTGATTCACCCTCCAGACTTCACCTTCTCCTTCTCCTTCTTCTGCTTCTTCTGATTCACCCTCCAGACTTCACCTTCTCCTTCTCCTTATTCTGCTTCTTCTGATTCACCCTCCAGACTTCACCTTCTCCTTCTCCTTCTTCTGCTTCTTCTGATTCACCCTGCAGACTTCACCTTCTCCTTCTCCTTCTTCTGCTTCTTCTGATTCACCCTCCAGTCTTCACCTTCTCCTTCTCCTTCTTCTGCTTCTTCTGATTCACCCTCCAGACTTCACCTTCTCCTTCTCCTTCTTCTACTTCTTCTGATTCACCCTCCAGACTTCACCTTCTCCTTCTCCTTCTTCTGCTTCTTCTGATTCACCCTCCAGACTTCACCTTCTCCTTCTCCTTCTTCTACTTCTTCTGCTTCACCCTCCAGACTACACCTTCTCCTTCTCCTTCTTCTACTTCTTCTGATTCACCCTCCAGACTTCACCTTCTCCTTCTCCTTCTTCTGCTTCTTCTGATTCACCCTCCAGACTTCACCTTCTCCTTCTCCTTATTCTGCTTCTTCTGATTCACCCTCCAGACTTCACCTTCTCCTTCTGCTTCTTCTGCTTCTTCTGATTCACCCTCCAGACTTCACCTTCTCCTTCTCCTTCTTCTGCTTCTTCTGATTCACCCTCCAGACTTCACCTTCTCCTTCTCCTTCTTCTACTTCTTCTGATTCACCCTCCAGACTTCACCTTCTCCTTCTCCTTCTTCTGCTTCTTCTGATTCACCCTCCTGACTTCACCTTCTCCTTCTCCTTCTTCTACATCTTCTGATTCACCCTCCTGACTTCACCTTCTCCTTCTCCTTCTTCTACTTCTTCTGCTTCACCCTCCAGACTTCACCTTCTCCTTCTCCTTATTCTGCTTCTTCTGAATCACCCTCCAGACTTCACCTTCTCCTTCTCCTTCTTCTGCTTCTTCTGATTCACCCTCCAGACTTCACCTTCTCCTTCTCCTTCTTCTACTTCTTCTGATTCACCCTCCAGACTTCACCTTCTCCTTCTCCTTCTTCTGCTTCTTCTGTTTCACCCTCCAGACTTCACCTTCTCCTTCTCCTTATTCTGCTTCTTCTGAATCACCCTCCAGACTTCACCTTCTCCTTCTCCTTCTTCTGCTTCTTCTGATTCACCCTCCAGACTTCACCTTCTCCTTCTCCTTCTTCTGCTTCTTCTGATTCACCCTCCAGACTTCACCTTCTCCTTCTCCTTCTTCTACTTCTTCTGATTCACCCTCCAGACTTCACCTTCTCCATCTCCTTCTTCTGCTTCTTCTGATTCACCCTCCAGACTTCACCTTCTCCTTCTCCTTCGTCTACTTCTTCTGATTCACCCTCCAGACTTCTCCTTCTCCTTCTCCTTCTTCTGCTTCTTCTGATTCACCCTCCAGACTTCACCTTCTCCTTCTCCTTCTTCTGTTTCTTCTGATTCACCCTCCAGACTTCACCTTCTCCTTCTCCTTCTTCTACTTCTTCTGATTCACCCTCCAGACTTCACCTTCTCCTTCTCCTTCTTCTACTTCTTCTGATTCACCCTCCAGACTTCACCTTCTCCTTCTCCTTCTTCTACTTCTTCTGCTTCTCCCTCCAGACTTCACCTTCTCCTTCTCCTTCTTCTGCTTCTTCTGATTCACCCTCCAGACTTCACCTTCCCCTTCTCCTTCTTCTACTTCTTCTGATTCACCCTCCAGACTTCACCTTCTCCTTCTCCTTCTTCTACTTCTTCTGATTCACCCTCCAGACTTCACCTTCTCCTTCTCCTTCTTCTACTTCTTCCGATTCACCCTCCTGACTTCACCTTCTCCTTCTCCTTCTTCTGCTTCTTCTGCTTCACCCTCCTGACTTCACCTTCTCCTTCTCCTTCTTCTACTTCTTCTGATTCACCCTCCAGACTTCACCTTCTCCTTCTCCTTCTTCTGCTTCTTCTGCTTCACCCTCCAGACTTCACCTTCTCCTTCTCCTTCTTCTGCTTCTTCTGATTCGCCCTCCAGACATCACCTTCTCCTTCTTCTGCTTCTTCTGCTTCACCCTCCAGACTTCACCTTCTCCTTCTCCTTCTTCTGCTTCTTCTGCTTCACTCTCCTGACTTCACCTTCTCCTTCTCCTTCTTCTACTTCTTCTGATTCACCCTCCAGACTTCACCTTCTCCTTCTCCTTCTTCTGCTTCTTCTGCTTCACCCTCCAGACTTCACCTTCTCCTTCTCCTTCTTCTGCTTCTTCTGCTGCGCCCTCCAGACTTCAACTTCTCCTTCTCCTTCTTCTGCTTCTTCTGCTTCACCCTCCTGACTTCACCTTCTCCTTCTCCTTCTTCTACTTCTTCTGTTTCACCCCCCTGACTTCACCTGCTCCTTCTACTTCTTCTGCTTCTTCTGATTCACCCTCCTAACTTTACCTTCTCCTTCTCCTTCTTCTGCTTCTTCTGATTCACCCTCCTGACTTCACCTTCTCCTTCTCCTTCTTCTGCTTCTTCTAATTCACCCTCCAGACTTCACCTTCTCCTTCTCCTTCTTCTGCTTCTTCTGATTCACCCTCCAGACTTCACCTTCTCCTTCTCCTTCTTCTGCTTCTTCTGATTGACCCTCCAGACCTCACCTTCTCCTTCTCCTTCTTCTACTTCTTCTGATTCACCCTCCAGACTTCATCTTCTCCTTCTCCTTCTTCTGCTTCTTCTGATTCACCCTCCAGACTTCACCTTCTCCTTCTCCTTCTTCTGCTTCTTCTGATTCACCCTCCAGACTTCACCTTCTCCTTCTCCTTCTTCTACTTCTTCTGATTCACCCTCCTGACTTCACCTTCTCCTTCTCCTTCTTCTGCTTCTTCTGCTTCACCCTCCAGACTTCACCTTCTCCTGCTCCTTCTTCTGCTTCTTCTGCTTCACCCTCCAGACTTCACCTTCTCCTTCTCCTTCTTCTGCTTCTTCTGCTTCACCCTCCTGACTTCACCTTCTCCTTCTCCTTCTTCTACTTCTTCTGATTCACCCTCCAGACTTCACCTTCTCCTTCTCCTTCTTCTGCTTCTTCTGCTTCACCCTCCAGACTTCACCTTCTCCTTCTCCTTCTTCTGCTTCTTCTGCTTCGCCCTCCAGACTTCACCTTCTCCTTCTCCATCTTCTGCTTCTTCTGCTTCACTCTCCTGACTTCACCTTCTCCTTCTCCTTCTTCTACTTCTTCTGATTCACCCTCCAGACTTCACCTTCTCCTTCTCCTTCTTCTGCTTCTTCTGCTTCACCCTCCAGACTTCAGCTTCTCCTTCTCCTTCTTCTGCTTCTTCTGCTGCGCCCTCCAGACTTCACCTTCTCCTTCTCCTTCTTCTGCTTCTTCTGCTTCACCGTCCTGACTTCACCTTCTCCTTCTCCTTCTTCTACTTCTTCTGCTTCACCCCCCTGACTTCACCTGCTCCTTCTCCTTCTTCTGCTTCTTCTGATTCACCCTCCGAACTTCACCTTCTCCTTCTCCTTCTTCTGCTTCTTCTGATTCACCCTCCTGACTTCACCTTCTCCTTCTCCTTCTTCTGCTTCTTCTGATTCACCCACCAGACTTCACCTTCTCCTTCTCCTTCTTCTACTTCTTCTGCTTCACCCTCCTGACTTCACCTTCTCCTTCTCCTTCTTCTGCTTCTTCTGATTCACCCTCCTAACTTCACCTTCTCCTTCTCCATCTTCTGCTTCTTCTGATTCACCCTCCTGACTTCACCTTCTTCTTCTCCTTCTTCTGCTTCTTCTGATTCACCCTCCAGACTTCAACTTCTCCTTCTCCTTCTTCTGCTTCTTCTGATTCACCCTCCAGACTTCACCTTCTCCTTCTCCTTCTTCTGCTTCTTCTGATTCACACTCCAGACCTCACCTTCTCCTTCTCCTTCTTCTACTTCTTCTGATTCACATTCCAGACTTCATCTTCTCCTTCTCCTTCTCCTGCTTCTTCTGATTCACCCTCCAGACTTCACCTTTTCCTTCTCCTTCTTCTGCTTCTTCTGAGTCACCCTCCAGACTTCACCTTCTCCTTCTCCTTCTTCTACTTCTTCTGATTCACCCTCCAGACTTCACCTTCTCCTTCTCCTTCTTCTACTTCTTCTGTTTCACCCTCCTGACTTCACCTTCTCCTTCTCCTTCTTCTACTTCTTCTGATTCACCCTCCTGACTTCACCTTCTCCTTCTCCTTATTCTACTTCTTCTGCTTCACCCTCCAGACTTCACCTTCTCTTTCTCCTTCTTCTACTTCTTCTGATTCACCCTCCAGACTTAACCTTCTCCTTCTCCTTCTTCTGCTTCTTCTGATTCACCCTCCAGACTTCACCTTCTCCTTCTCCTCATTCTGCTTCTTCTGATTCACCCTCCAGACTTCACCTTCTCCTTCTCCTTCTTCTGCATCTTCTGATTCACCCTCCAGACTTCAACTTCTCCTTCTCCTTCTTCTGCTTCTTCTGATTAACCCTCCAGACTTCATCTTCTCCTTCTCCTTCTTCTTCTTCTTCTGATTCACCCTCCAGACTTCACCTTCTCCTTCTCCTTCTTCTACTTCTTCTGATTCACTCTCCAGACTTCACCTTCTCCTTCTCCTTCTTCTGCTTCTTCTGATTCACCCTCCAGACTTCACTTTCTCCTTCTCCTTCTTCTGCTTCTTCTGATTCACCCTCCAGACTTCACCTTCTCCTTCACCTTCTTCTACTTCTTCTGATTCACCCTCCAGACTTCACCTTCTCCTTCTCCTTCTTCTACTTCTTCTGATTCACCCTCCAGACTTCACCTTCTCCATCTCCTTCTTCTGCTTCTTCTGATTCACCCTCCAGACTTCACCTTCTCCTTCTCCTTCGTCTACTTCTTCTGATTCACCCTCCAGACTTCTCCTTCTCCTTCTCCTTCTTCTGCTTCTTCTGATTCACCCTCCAGACTTCACCTTCTCCTTCTCCTTCTTCTGTTTCTTCTGATTCACCCTCCAGACTTCACCTTCTCCTTCTCCTT
This sequence comes from Somniosus microcephalus, assembly GCF_052327205.1. Taxonomy (NCBI): domain Eukaryota; kingdom Metazoa; phylum Chordata; class Chondrichthyes; order Squaliformes; family Somniosidae; genus Somniosus; species Somniosus microcephalus. The sequence goes on along the minus strand of NW_028225552.1, from coordinate 113,946 downwards.
CTTCTACTTCTTCTGATTCACCCTCCAGACTTCACCTTCTCCTTCTCCTTCTTCTACTTCTTCTGATTCACCCTCCAGACTTCACCTTCTCCTTCTCCTTCTTCTACTTCTTCTGCTTCTCCCTCCAGACTTCACCTTCTCCTTCTCCTTCTTCTGCTTCTTCTGATTCACGCTCCAGACTTCACCTTCCCCTTCTCCTTCTTCTACTTCTTCTGATTCACCCTCCAGACTTCACCTTCTCCTTCTCCTTCTTCTACTTCTTCTGATTCACCCTCCAGACTTCACCTTCTCCTTCTCCTTCTTCTACTTCTTCCGATTCACCCTCCTGACTTCACCTTCTCCTTCTCCTTCTTCTGCTTCTTCTGCTTCACCCTCCTGACTTCACCTTCTCCTTCTCCTTCTTCTACTTCTTCTGATTCACCCTCCAGACTTCACCTTCTCCTTCTCCTTCTTCTGCTTCTTCTGCTTCACCCTCCAGAATTCACCTTCTCCTTCTCCTTCTTCTGCTTCTTCTGATTCGCCCTCCAGACATCACCTTCTCCTTCTTCTGCTTCTTCTGCTTCACCCTCCAGACTTCACCTTCTCCTTCTCCTTCTTCTGCTTCTTCTGCTTCACTCTCCTGACTTCACCTTCTCCTTCTCCTTCTTCTACTTCTTCTGATTCACCCTCCAGACTTCACCTTCTCCTTCTCCTTCTTCTGCTTCTTCTGCTTCACCCTCCAGACTTCACCTTCTCCTTCTCCTTCTTCTGCTTCTTCTGCTGCGCCCTCCAGACTTCAACTTCTCCTTCTCCTTCTTCTGCTTCTTCTGCTTCACCCTCCTGACTTCACCTTCTCCTTCTCCTTCTTCTACTTCTTCTGTTTCACCCCCCTGACTTCACCTGCTCCTTCTACTTCTTCTGCTTCTTCTGATTCACCCTCCTAACTTTACCTTCTCCTTCTCCTTCTTCTGCTTCTTCTGATTCACCCTCCTGACTTCACCTTCTCCTTCTCCTTCTTCTGCTTCTTCTAATTCACCCTCCAGACTTCACCTTCTCCTTCTCCTTCTTCTGCTTCTTCTGATTCACCCTCCAGACTTCACCTTCTCCTTCTCCTTCTTCTGCTTCTTCTGATTGACCCTCCAGACCTCACCTTCTCCTTCTCCTTCTTCTACTTCTTCTGATTCACCCTCCAGACTTCATCTTCTCCTTCTCCTTCTTCTGCTTCTTCTGATTCACCCTCCAGACTTCACCTTCTCCTTCTCCTTCTTCTGCTTCTTCTGATTCACCCTCCAGACTTCACCTTCTCCTTCTCCTTCTTCTACTTCTTCTGATTCACCCTCCTGACTTCACCTTCTCCTTCTCCTTCTTCTGCTTCTTCTGCTTCACCCTCCAGACTTCACCTTCTCCTGCTCCTTCTTCTGCTTCTTCTGCTTCACCCTCCAGACTTCACCTTCTCCTTCTCCTTCTTCTGCTTCTTCTGCTTCACCCTCCTGACTTCACCTTCTCCTTCTCCTTCTTCTACTTCTTCTGATTCACCCTCCAGACTTCACCTTCTCCTTCTCCTTCTTCTGCTTCTTCTGCTTCACCCTCCAGACTTCACCTTCTCCTTCTCCTTCTTCTGCTTCTTCTGCTTCGCCCTCCAGACTTCACCTTCTCCTTCTCCATCTTCTGCTTCTTCTGCTTCACTCTCCTGACTTCACCTTCTCCTTCTCCTTCTTCTACTTCTTCTGATTCACCCTCCAGACTTCACCTTCTCCTTCTCCTTCTTCTGCTTCTTCTGCTTCACCCTCCAGACTTCAGCTTCTCCTTCTCCTTCTTCTGCTTCTTCTGCTGCGCCCTCCAGACTTCACCTTCTCCTTCTCCTTCTTCTGCTTCTTCTGCTTCACCGTCCTGACTTCACCTTCTCCTTCTCCTTCTTCTACTTCTTCTGCTTCACCCCCCTGACTTCACCTGCTCCTTCTCCTTCTTCTGCTTCTTCTGATTCACCCTCCGAACTTCACCTTCTCCTTCTCCTTCTTCTGCTTCTTCTGATTCACCCTCCTGACTTCACCTTCTCCTTCTCCTTCTTCTGCTTCTTCTGATTCACCCACCAGACTTCACCTTCTGCTTCTCCTTCTTCTACTTCTTCTGCTTCACCCTCCTGACTTCACCTTCTCCTTCTCCTTCTTCTGCTTCTTCTGATTCACCCTCCTAACTTCACCTTCTCCTTCTCCATCTTCTGCTTCTTCTGATTCACCCTCCTGACTTCACCTTCTTCTTCTCCTTCTTCTGCTTCTTCTGATTCACCCTCCAGACTTCAACTTCTCCTTCTCCTTCTTCTGCTTCTTCTGATTCACCCTCCAGACTTCACCTTCTCCTTCTCCTTCTTCTGCTTCTTCTGATTCACACTCCAGACCTCACCTTCTCCTTCTCCTTCTTCTACTTCTTCTGATTCACATTCCAGACTTCATCTTCTCCTTCTCCTTCTCCTGCTTCTTCTGATTCACCCTCCAGACTTCACCTTTTCCTTCTCCTTCTTCTGCTTCTTCTGAGTCACCCTCCAGACTTCACCTTCTCCTTCTCCTTCTTCTACTTCTTCTGATTCACCCTCCAGACTTCACCTTCTCCTTCTCCTTCTTCTACTTCTTCTGATTCACCCTCCAGACTTCACCTTCTCCTTCACCTTCTTCTGCTTCTTCTGTTTCACCCTCCTGACTTCACCTTCTCCTTCTCCTTCTTCTACTTCTTCTGATTCACCCTCCTGACTTCACCTTCTCCTTCTCCTTATTCTACTTCTTCTGCTTCACCCTCCAGACTTCACCTTCTCTTTCTCCTTCTTCTACTTCTTCTGATTCACCCTCCAGACTTAACCTTCTCCTTCTCCTTCTTCTGCTTCTTCTGATTCACCCTCCAGACTTCACCTTCTCCTTCTCCTCATTCTGCTTCTTCTGATTCACCCTCCAGACTTCACCTTCTCCTTCTCCTTCTTCTGCATCTTCTGATTCACCCTCCAGACTTCAACTTCTCCTTCTCCTTCTTCTGCTTCTTCTGATTAACCCTCCAGACTTCATCTTCTCCTTCTCCTTCTTCTTCTTCTTCTGATTCACCCTCCAGACTTCACCTTCTCCTTCTCCTTCTTCTACTTCTTCTGATTCACTCTCCAGACTTCACCTTCTCCTTCTCCTTCTTCTGCTTCTTCTGATTCACCCTCCAGACTTCACTTTCTCCTTCTCCTTCTTCTGCTTCTTCTGATTCACCCTCCAGACTTCACCTTCTCCTTCACCTTCTTCTACTTCTTCTGATTCACCCTCCAGACTTCACCTTCTCCTTCTCCTTCTTCTACTTCATCTGATTCACCCTCCAGTCTTCACCTTCTCCTTCTCCTTCTTCTGCTTCTTCTGATTCACCCTCCAGACTTCACCTTCTCCTACTCCTTCTTCTGCTTCTTCTGATTCACCCTCCAGACTTCACCTTCTCCTTCTCCTTCTTCTGCTTCTTCTGATTCACCCTCCAGACTTCACCTTCTCCTTCTCCTTCTTCTGCTTCTTCTGATTCACCCTCCAGACTTCACCTTCTCCTTCTCCTTCTTCTGCTTCTTCTGATTCACCCTCCAGACTTCACCTTCTCCTTCTCCTTCTTCTGCTTCTTCTGATTCACCCTCCAGACTTCACCTTCTCCTTCTCCTTCTTCTGCTTCTTCTGATTCACCCTCCAGACATCGCCTTCTCCTTCTCCTTCTTCTACTTCTTCTGATTCACCCTCCAGACTTCACCTTCTCCTTCTTCTGCTTCTTCTGATTCACCCTCCAGACTTCACCTTCTCCTTCTCCTTCGTCTACTTCATCTGATTCACCCTCCAGACTACACCTTCTCCTTCTCCTTCTTCTACTTCTTCTGATTCACCCTCCAGACTTCACCTTCTCCTTCTCCTTCTTCTGCTTCTTCTGATTCACCCTCCAGACTTCACCTTCTCCTTCTCCTTCTTCTACTTCTTCTGATTCACCCTCCAGACTTCACCTTCTCCTTCTTCTACTTCTTCTGATTCACCCTCCAGACTTCACCTTCTCCTTCTCCTTCTTCTACTTCTTCTGATTCACCCTCCAGACTTCACCTTCTCCTTCTCCTTCTTCTACTTCTTCTGATTCACCCTCCTGACTTCACCTTCTCCTTCTCCTTCTTCTGCTTCTTCTGCTTCACCCTCCAGACTTCACCTTCTACTTCTCCTTCTTCTGCTTCTTCTGCCTCACCCTCCTGACTTCACCTTCTCCTTCCCCTTCTTCTACTTCTTCTGATTCACCCTCCAGACTTCACCTTCTCCTTCTCCTTCTTCTGCTTATTCTGCTTCACCCTCCAGACTTCACCTTCTCCTTCCCCTTCTTCTGCTACTTCTGCTGCGCCCTCCAGACTTCACCTTCACCTTCTCCTTCTTCTGCTTCTTCTGCTTCACCCTCCTGACTTCACCTTCTCCTTCTCCTTCTTCTACTTCTTCTGCTTCACCCTCCTGACTTCACCTTCTCCTTCTCCTTCTTCTGCTTCTTCTGATTCACCCTCCTAACTTCACCTTCTCCTTCTCCATCTTCTGCTTCTTCTGATTCACCCTCCTGACTTCACCTTCTTCTTCTCCTTCTTCTGCTTCTTCTGATTCACCCTCCAGACTTCAACTTCTCCTTCTCCTTCTTCTGCTTCTTCTGATTCACCCTCCAGACTTCACCTTCTCCTTCTCCTTCTTCTGCTTCTTCTGATTCACACTCCAGACCTCACCTTCTCCTTCTCCTTCTTCTACTTCTTCTGATTCACCCTCCAGACTTCATCTTCTCCTTCTCCTTCTCCTGCTTCTTCTGATTCACCCTCCAGACTTCACCTTTTCCTTCTCCTTCTTCTGCTTCTTCTGAGTCACCCTCCAGACTTCACCTTCTCCTTCTCCTTCTTCTACTTCTTCTGATTCACCCTCCAGACTTCACCTTCTCCTTCTCCTTCTTCTACTTCTTCTGATTCACCCTCCAGACTTCACCTTCTCCTTCACCTTCTTCTGCTTCTTCTGTTTCACCCTCCTGACTTCACCTTCTCCTTCTCCTTCTTCTACATCTTCTGATTCACCCTCCTGACTTCACCTTCTCCTTCTCCTTCTTCTGCTTCTTCTGATTCACCCTCCAGACTTCACTTTCTCCTTCTCCTTCTTCTGCTTCTTCTGATTCACCCTCCAGACTTCACCTTCTCCTTCTCCTTCTTCTACTTCTTCTGATTCACCCTCCAGACTTCACCTTCTCCTTCTCCTTCTTCTACTTCATCTGATTCACCCTCCAGTCTTCACCTTCTCCTTCTCCTTCTTCTGCTTCTTCTGATTCACCCTCCAGACTTCACCTTCTCCTACTCCTTCTTCTGCTTCTTCTGATTCACCCTCCAGACTTCACCTTCTCCTTCTCCTTCTTCTGCTTCTTCTGATTCACCCTCCAGACTTCACCTTCTCCTTCTCCTTCTTCTGCTTCTTCTGATTCACCCTCCAGACTTCACCTTCTCCTTCTCCTTCTTCTGCTTCTTCTGATTCACCCTCCAGACTTCACCTTCTCCTTCTCCTTCTTCTGCTTCTTCTGATTCACCCTCCAGACTTCACCTTCTCCTTCTCCTTCTTCTGCTTCTTCTGATTCACCCTCCAGACATCGCCTTCTCCTTCTCCTTCTTCTACTTCTTCTGATTCACCCTCCAGACTTCACCTTCTCCTTCTTCTGCTTCTTCTGATTCACCCTCCAGACTTCACCTTCTCCTTCTCCTTCGTCTACTTCTTCTGATTCACCCTCCAGACTACACCTTCTCCTTCTCCTTCTTCTACTTCTTCTGATTCACCCTCCAGACTTCACCTTCTCCTTCTCCTTCTTCTGCTTCTTCTGATTCACCCTCCAGACTTCACCTTCTCCTTCTCCTTCTTCTACTTCTTCTGATTCACCCTCCAGACTTCACCTTCTCCTTCTTCTACTTCTTCTGATTCACCCTCCAGACTTCACCTTCTCCTTCTCCTTCTTCTACTTCTTCTGATTCACCCTCCAGACTTCACCTTCTCCTTCTCCTTCTTCTACTTCTTCTGATTCACCCTCCTGACTTCACCTTCTCCTTCTCCTTCTTCTCCTTCTTCTGCTTCACATTCCAGACTTCACCTTCTACTTCTCCTTCTTCTGCTTCTTCTGCCTCACCCTCCTGACTTCACCTTCTCCTTCCCCTTCTTCTACTTCTTCTGATTCACCCTCCAGACTTCACCTTCTCCTTCTCCTTCTTCTGCTTCTTCTGCTTCACCCTCCAGACTTCACCTTCTCCTTCCCCTTCTTCTGCTTCTTCTGCTGCGCCCTCCAGACTTCACCTTCACCTTCTCCTTCTTCTGCTTCTTCTGCTTCACCCTCCTGACTTCACCTTCTCCTTCTCCTTCTTCTACTTCTTCTGCTTCACCCTCCTGACTTCACCTTCTCCTTCTCCTTCTTCTGCTTCTTCTGATTCACCCTCCTAACTTCACCTTCTCCTTCTCCATCTTCTGCTTCTTCTGATTCACCCTCCTGACTTCACCTTCTTCTTCTCCTTCTTCTGCTTCTTCTGATTCACCCTCCAGACTTCAACTTCTCCTTCTCCTTCTTCTGCTTCTTCTGATTCACCCTCCAGACTTCACCTTCTCCTTCTCCTTCTTCTGCTTCTTCTGATTCACACTCCAGACCTCACCTTCTCCTTCTCCTTCTTCTACTTCTTCTGATTCACCCTCCAGACTTCATCTTCTCCTTCTCCTTCTCCTGCTTCTTCTGATTCACCCTCCAGACTTCACCTTTTCCTTCTCCTTCTTCTGCTTCTTCTGAGTCACCCTCCAGACTTCACCTTCTCCTTCTCCTTCTTCTACTTCTTCTGATTCACCCTCCAGACTTCACCTTCTCCTTCTCCTTCTTCTACTTCTTCTGATTCACCCTCCAGACTTCACCTTCTCCTTCACCTTCTTCTGCTTCTTCTGTTTCACCCTCCTGACTTCACCTTCTCCTTCTCCTTCTTCTACATCTTCTGATTCACCCTCCTGACTTCACCTTCTCCTTCTCCTTATTCTACTTCTTCTGCTTCACCCTCCAGACTTCACCTTCTCTTTCTCCTTCTTCTACTTCTTCTGATTCACCCTCCAGACTTCACCTTCTCCTTCTCCTTCTTCTGCTTCTTCTGCTTCGCCCTCCAGACTTCACCTTCTCCTTCTCCATCTTCTGCTTCTTCTGCTTCACTCTCCTGACTTCACCTTCTCATTCTCCTTCTTCTACTTCTTCTGATTCACCCTCCAGACTTCACCTTCTCCTTCTCCTTCTTCTACTTCTTCTGATTCACCCTCCAGACTTCACCTTCTCCTTCTCCTCATTCTGCTTCTTCTGATTCACCCTCCAGACTTCACCTTCTCCTTCTCCTTCTTCTGCATCTTCTGATTCACCCTCCAGACTTCAACTTCTCCTTCTCCTTCTTCTACTTCTTCTGATTAACCCTCCAGACTTCATCTTCTCCTTCTCCTTCTTCTTCTTCTTCTGATTCACCCTCCAGACTTCACCTTCTCCTTCTCCTTCTTCTACTTCTTCTGATTCACTCTCCAGACTTCACCTTCTCCTTCTCCTTCTTCTGCTTCTTCTGATTCACCCTCCAGACTTCACTTTCTCCTTCTCCTTCTTCTGCTTCTTCTGATTCACCCTCCAGACTTCACCTTCTCCTTCTCCTTCTTCTGCTTCTTCTGATTCACCCTTCAGACTTCACCTTCTTCTTCTCCTTCTTCTGCTTCTTCTGATTCACCCTCCAGACCTCACCTTTTCCTTCTCCTTCTTCTACTTCTTCTGATTCACCCTCCAGACTTCATCTTCTCCTTCTCCTTCTTCTGCTTCTTCTGATTCACCCTCCAGACTTCACCTTCTCCTTCTCCTTCTTCTGCTTCTTCTGATTCACCATCCAGACTTCGCATTCTCCTTCTCCTTCTTCTACTTCTTCTGATTCACCCTCCAGACTTCACCTTCTCCTTCTCCTTCTTCTACTTCTTCTGATTCACCCTCCAGTCTTCACCTTCTCCTTCTCCTTCTTCTGCTTCTTCTGATTCACCCTCCAGACTTCACCTTCTCCTACCCCTTCTTCTGCTTCTTCTGATTCACCCTCCAGACTTCACCTTCTCCTTCTCCTTCTTCTGCTTCTTCTGATTCACCCTCCAGACTTCACCTTCTCCTTCTCCTTCTTCTGCTTCTTCTGATTCACCCTCCAGACTTCACCTTCTCCTTCTCCTTCTTCTGCTTCTTCTGATTCACCCTCCAGACTTCACCTTCTCCTTCTCCTTCTTCTGCTTCTTCTGATTCACCCTCCAGACTTCACCTTCTCCTTCTCCTTCTTCTGCTTCTTCTGATTCACCCTCCAGACATCGCCTTCTCCTTCTCCTTCTTCTACTTCTTCTGATTCACCCTCCAGACTTCACCTTCTCCTTCTTCTGCTTCTTCTGATTCACCCTCCAGACTTCACCTTCTCCTTCTCCTTCGTCTACTTCTTCTGATTCACCCTCCAGACTACACCTTCTCCTTCTCCTTCTTCTACTTCTTCTGATTCACCCTCCAGACTTCACCTTCTCCTTCTCCTTCTTCTGCTTCTTCTGATTCACCCTCCAGACTTCACCTTCTCCTTCTCCTTCTTCTACTTCTTCTGATTCACCCTCCAGACTTCACCTTCTCCTTCTTCTTCTTCTACTTCTTCTGATTCACCCTCCAGACTTCACCTTCTCCTTCTCCTTCTTCTACTTCTTCTGCTTCTCCCTCCAGACTTCACCTTCTCCTTCTCCTTCTTCTGCTTCTTCTTATTCACCCTCCAGATTTCACCTTCTCCTTCTCCTTCTTCTACTTCTTCTGATTCACCCTCCAGACTTCACCTTCTCCTTCTCCTTCTTCTACTTCTTCTGATTCACCCTCCAGACTTCACCTTCTCCTTCTCCTTCTTCTACTTCTTCTGATTCACCCTCCAGACTTCACCTTCTCCTTCTCCTTCTTCTACTTCTTCTGATTCACCATCCTGACTTCACCTTCTCCTTCTCCTTCTTCTGCTTCTTCTGCTTCACCCTCCAGACTTCACCTTCTCCTTCTCCTTCTTCTGCTTCTTCTGCTTCACCCTCCAGACTTCACCTTCTACTTCTCCTTCTTCTGCTTCTTCTGCCTCACCCTCCTGACTTCACCTTCTCCTTCCCCTTCTTCTACTTCTTCTGATTCACCCTCCAGACTTCACCTTCTCCTTCTCCTTCTTCTGCTTCTTCTGCTTCACCCTCCGGACTTCACCTTCTCCTTCCCCTTCTTCTGCTTCTTCTGCTTCGCCCTCCAGACTTCACCTTCTCCTTCTCCTTCTTCTGCTTCTTCTGCTTCACCCTCCTGACTTCACCTTCTCCTTCTCCTTCTTCTACTTCTTCTGATTCACCCTCCAGACTTCACCTTCTCCTTCTCCTTCTTCTGCTTCTTCTGTTTCACCCTCCAGACTTCACCTTCTACTTCTCCTTCTTCTGCTTCTTCTGCTTCACCCTCCTGACTTCACCTTCTCCTTCCCCTTCTTCTACTTCTTCTGTTTCACCCTCCAGACTTCACCTTCTACTTCTCCTTCTTCTGCTTCTTCTGCTTCACCCTCCTGACTTCACCTTCTCCTTCCCCTTCTTCTACTTCTTCTGCTTCGCCCTCCAGACTTCACCTTCTCCTTCTCCTTCTTCTGCTTCTTCTGATTCACCTTCCAGACTTCACCTTCTCCTTCTCCTTCTTCTGCTTCTTCTGCTTCTCCCTCCTGACTTCACCTTCTCCTTCTCCTTCTTCTACTTCTTCTGATTCACCCTCCAGACTTCACCTTCTCCTTCTCCTTCTTCTGCTCCTTCTGCTTCACCCTCCAGACTTCACCTTCTCCTTCTCCTTCTTCTGCTTCTTCTGCTGCGCCCTCCAGACTTCACCTTCTCCTTCTCCTTCTTCTGCTTCTTCTGATTCACACTCCAGACCTCACCTTCTCCTCCTCCTTCTTCTACTACTTCTGATTCACCCTCCAGACTTCACCTTTTCATTCTCCTTCTTCTGCTTCTTCTGAGTCACCCTCCAGACATCACCTTCTCCTTCTCCTTCTTCTGCTTCTTCTGATTCACCCTCCAGACTTCACCTTCTCCTTCTCCTTCTTCTGCTTCTTCTGATTCATCCTCCAGTCTTCACCTTCTCCTTCTCCTTCTTCTGCTTCTTCTGATTCACCATTCAGACTTCACCTTCTCCTTCTCCTTCTTCTACTTCTTCTGATTCACGCTCCAGACTTCATCATCTCCTTCTCCATCTACTGCTTCTTCTGATTCACCCTCCAGACTTCACCTTCTCCTTCTCCTTCTTCTGCTTCTTCTGATTCACCCTCCAGACTTCACCTTCTCCTTCTCCTTCTTCTACTTCTTCTGATTCACCCTCCAGACTTCACCTTCTCCTTCTCCTTCTTCTACTTCTTCTGATTCACCCTCCAGACTTCACCTTCTCCTTCTCCTTCTTCTACTTCTTCTGCTTCTCCCTCCAGACTTCACCTTCTCCTTCTCCTTCTTCTGCTTCTTCTGATTCACCCTCCGGATTTCACCTTCTCCTTCTCCTTCTTCTACTTCTTCTGATTCACCCTCCAGACTTCACCTTCTCCTTCTCCTTCTTCTACTTCTTCTGATTCACCCTCCAGACTTCACCTTCTCCTTCACCTTCTTCTACTTCTTCTGATTCACCCTCCTGACTTCACCTTCTCCTTCTCCTTCTTCTGCTTCTTATGCTTCACCCTCCAGACTTCACCTTCTCCTTCTCCTTCTTCTGCTTCATCTGCTTCACCCTCCAGACTTCACCTTCTACTTCTCCTTCTTCTGCTTCTTCTGCTTCACCCTCCTGACTTCACCTTCTCCTTCCCCTTCTTCTACTTCTTCTGATTCACCCTCCAGACTTCACCTTCTCCTTCTTCTGCATCTTCTGATTCACCCTCCAGACTTCAACTTCTCCTTCTCCTGTTTCTGCTTCTTCTGATTCACCCTCCAGACTTCACCTTCTCCTTCTCCTTCTTCTACTTCTTCTGATTCACCCTCCAGACTTCACCTTCTCCTTCTCCTTCTTCTACTTCTTCTGATTCACCCTCCAGACTTCACCTTCTCCTTCTCCTTCTTCTGCTTCTTCTGATTCACCCTCCAGACTTCACCTTCTTCTTCTCCTTCTTCTGCTTCTTCTGATTCACCCTCCAGACATCACCTTCTCCTTCTCCTTCTTCTACTTCTTCTGATTCACCCTCCAGACTTCACCTTCTCCTTCTCCTTCTTCTGCTTCTTCTGAGTCACCATCCAGACTTCGCATTCTCCTTCTCCTTCTTCTACTTCTTCTGATTCACCCTCCAGACTTCACCTTCTCCTTCTCCTTCTTCTACTTCTTCTGATTCACCCTCCAGTCTTCACCTTCTCCTTCTCCTTCTTCTGCTTCTTCTGATTCACCCTCCAGACTTCACCTTCTCCTACTCCTTCTTCTGCTTCTTCTGATTCACCCTCCAGACTTCACCTTCTCCTTCTCCTTCTTCTGCTTCTTCTGATTCACCCTCCAGACTTCACCTTCTCCTTCTCCTTCTTCTGCTTCTTCTGATTCACCCTCCAGACTTCACCTTCTCCTTCTCCTTCTTCTGCTTCTTCTGATTCACCCTCCAGACTTCACCTTCTCCTTCTCCTTCTTCTGCTTCTTCTGATTCACACTCCAGACTTCACCTTCTCCTTCTCCTTCTTCTGCTTCTTCTGATTCACCCTCCAGACATCGCCTTCTCATTCTCCTTCTTCTACTTCTTCTGATTCACCCTCCAGACTTCACCTTCTCCTTCTTCTGCTTCTTCTGATTCACCCTCCAGACTTCACCTTCTCCTTCTCCTTCGTCTACTTCTTCTGATTCACCCTCCAGACTACACCTTCTCCTTCTCCTTCTTCTACTTCTTCTGATTCACCCTCCAGACTTCACCTTCTCCTTCTCCTTCTTCTGCTTCTTCTGATTCACCCTCCAGACTTCACCTTCTCCTTCTCCTTCTTCTACTTCTTCTGATTCACCCTCCAGACTTCACCTTCTCCTTCTCCTTCTTCTACTTCTTCTGATTCACCCTCCAGACTTCACCTTCTCCTTCTCCTTCTTCTACTTCTTCTGCTTCTCCCTCCAGACTTCACCTTCTCCTTCTCCTTCTTCTGCTTCTTCTGATTCACCCTCCAGACTTCACCTTCTCCTTCTCCTTCTTCTACTTCTTCTGATTCACCTTCCAGACTTCACCTTCTCCTTCTATTTCTTCTACTTCTTCTGATTCACCCTCCTGACTTCACCTTCTCCTTCTCCTTCTTCTGCTTCTTCTGCTTCACCCTCCAGACTTCACCTTCTCCTTCTCCTTCTTCTGCTTCTTCTGCTTCACCCTCCAGACTTCACCTTCTACTTCTCCTTCTTCTGCTTCTTCTGCTTCACCCTCCTGACTTCACCTTCTCCTTCCCCTTCTTCTACTTCTTCTGATTCACCCTCCAGACTTCACCTTCTCCATCTCCTTCTTCTGCTTCTTCTGCTTCACCCTCCAGACTTCACCTTCTCCTTCCCCTTCTTCTGCTTCTTCTGCTTCGCCCTCCAGACTTCACCTTCTCCTTCTCCTTCTTCTGCTTCTTCTGCTTCACCCTCCTGACTTCACCTTCTCCTTCCCCTTCTTCTACTTCTTCTGCTTCGCCCTCCAGACTTCACCTTCTCCTTCTCCTTCTTCTGCTTCTTCTGATTCACCTTCCAGACTTCACCTTCTCCTTCTCTTTCTTCTGCTTCTTCTGCTTCTCCCTCCTGACTTCACCTTCTCCTTCTCCTTCTTCTACTTCTTCTGATTCACCCTCCAGACTTCACCTTCTCCTTCTCCTTCTTCTGCTCCTTCTGCTTCACCCTCCAGACTTCACCTTCTCCTTCTCCTTCTTCTGCTTCTTCTGCTGCGCCCTCCAGACTTCACCTTCTCCTTCTCCTTCTTCTGCTTCTTCTGATTCACACTCCAGACCTCACCTTCTCCTTCTCCTTCTTCTACTACTTCTGATTCACCCTCCAGACTTCACCTTTTCATTCTCCTTCTTCTGCTTCTTCTGAGTCACCCTCCAGACATCACCTTCTCCTTCTCCTTCTTCTGCTTCTTCTGATTCACCCTCCAGACTTCACCTTCTCCTTCTCCTTCTTCTGCTTCTTCTGATTCATCCTCCAGTCTTCACCTTCTCCTTCTCCTTCTTCTGCTTCTTCTGATTCACCATTCAGACTTCACCTTCTCCTTCTCCTTCTTCTACTTCTTCTGATTCACCCTCCAGACTTCATCATCTCCTTCTCCTTCTTCTACTTCTTCTGATTCACCCTCCAGACTTCACCTTCTCCTTCTCCTTCTTCTACTTCTTCTGATTCACCCTCCAGACTTCACCTTCTCCTTCTCCTTCTTCTACTTCTTCTGCTTCTCCCTCCAGACTTCACCTTCTCCTTCTCCTTCTTCTGCTTCTTCTGATTCACCCTCCGGATTTCACCTTCTCCTTCTCCTTCTTCTACTTCTTCTGATTCACCCTCCAGACTTCACCTTCTCCTTCTCCTTCTTCTACTTCTTCTGATTCACCCTCCAGACTTCACCTTCTCCTTCTCCTTCTTCTACTTCTTCTGATTCACCCTCCTGACTTCACCTTCTCATTCTCCTTCTTCTGCTTCTTATGCTTCACCCTCCAGACTTCACCTTCTCCTTCTCCTTCTTCTGCTTCATCTGCTTCACCCTCCAGACTTCACCTTCTACTTCTCCTTCTTCTGCTTCTTCTGCTTCACCCTCCTGACTTCACCTTCTCCTTCCCCTTCTTCTACTTCTTCTGATTCACCCTCCAGACTTCACCTTCTCCTTCTTCTGCATCTTCTGATTCACCCTCCAGACTTCAACTTCTCCTTCTCCTGTTTCTGCTTCTTCTGATTCACCCTCCAGACTTCACCTTCTCCTTCTCCTTCTTCTACTTCTTCTGATTAACCCTCCAGACTTCAGCTTCTCCTTCTCCTTCTTCTTCTTCTTCTGATTCACCCTCCAGACTTCACCTTCTCATTCTCCTTCTTCTACTTCTTCTGATTCACCCTCCAGACTTCACCTTCTCCTTCTCCTTCTTCTGCTTCTTCTGATTCACCCTCCAGACTTCACCTTCTTCTTCTCCTTCTTCTGCTTCTTCTGATTCACCCTCCAGACATCACCTTCTCCTTCTCCTTCTTCTACTTCTTCTGATTCACCCTCCAGACTTCACCTTCTCCTTCTTCTTCTTCTGCTTCTTCTGAGTCACCATCCAGACTTCGCATTCTCCTTCTCCTTCTTCTACTTCTTCTGATTCACCCTCCAGACTTCACCTTCTCCTTCTCCTTCTTCTACTTCTTCTGATTCACCCTCCAGTCTTCACCTTCTCCTTCTCCTTCTTCTGCTTCTTCTGATTCACCCTCCAGACTTCACCTTCTCCTACTCCTTCTTCTACTTCTTCTGATTCACCCTCCAGACTTCACCTTCTCCTTCTCCTTCTTCTGCTTCTTCTGATTCACCCTCCGGACTTCACCTTCTCCTTCTCCTTCTTCTGCTTCTTCTGATTCACCCTCCAGACTTCGCCTTCTCCTTCTCCTTCTTCTGCTTCTTCTGATTCACCCTCCAGACTTTACCTTCTCCTTCTCCTTCTTCTGCTTCTTCTGATTCACCCTCCAGACTTCACCTTCTCCTTCTCCTTCTTCTGCTTCTTCTGATTCACCCTCCAGACATCGCCTTCTCATTCTCCTTCTTCTACTTCTTCTGATTCACCCTCCAGACTCCACCTTCTCCTTCTTCTGCTTCTTCTGATTCACCCTCCAGACTTCACCTTCTCCTTCTCCTTCGTCTACTTCTTCTGATTCACCCTCCAGACTACACCTTCTCCTTCTCCTTCTTCTACTTCTTCTGATTCACCCTCCAGACTTCACCTTCTCCTTCTCCTTCTTCTGCTTCTTCTGATTCACCCTCCAGACTTCACCTTCTCCTTCTCCTTCTTCTACTTCTTCTGATTCACCCTCCAGACTTCACCTTCTCCTTCTCCTTCTTCTACTTCTTCTGATTCACCCTCCAGACTTCACCTTCTCCTTCTCCTTCTTCTACTTCTTCTGCTTCTCCCTCCAGACTTCAGCTTCTCCTTCTCCTTCTTCTGCTTCTTCTGCTTCACCCTCCAGACTTCACCTTCTCCTTCTCCTTCTTCTGCTTCTTCTGCTTCACCCTCCAGACTTCACCTTCTACTTCTCCTTCTTCTGCTTCTTCTGCTTCACCCTCCTGACTTCACCTTCTCCTTCCCCTTCTTCTACTTCTTCTGATTCACCCTCCAGACTTCACCTTCTCCTTCTCCTTCTTCTGCTTCTTCTGCTTCACCCTCCAGACTTCACCTTCTCCTTCCCCTTCTTCTGCTTCTTCTGCTTCGCCCTCCAGACTTCACCTTCTCCTTCTCCTTCTTCTGCTTCTTCTGCTTCACCCTCCTGACTTCACCTTCTCCTTCTCCTTCTTCTACTTCTTCTGATTCACCCTCCAGACTTCACCTTCTCCTTCTCCTTCTTCTGCTTCTTCTGCTTCACCCTCCAGACTTCACCTTCTCCTTCTCCTTCTTCTGCTTCTTCCGCTGCGCCCTCCAGACTTCACCTTCACCTTCTCCTTCTTCTGCTTCTTCTGCTTCACCCTCCTGACTTCACCTTCTCCTTCTCCTTCTTCTACTTCTTCTGCTTCACCCTCCTGACTTCACCTTCTCCTTCTCCTTCTTCTGCTTCTTCTGATTCACCCTCCTAACTTCACCTTCTCCTTCTCCATCTTCTGCTTCTTCTGATTCACCCTCCTGACTTCACCTTCTCCTTCTCCTTCTTCTGCTTCTTCTGATTCACCCTCCAGACTTCAACTTCTCCTTCTCCTTCTTCTGCTTCTTCTGATTCACACTCCAGACCTCACCTTCTCCTTCTCCTTCTTCTACTTCTTCTGATTCACCCTCCAGACTTCACCTTTTCCTTCTCCTTCTTCTGCTTCTTCTGAGTCACCCTCCAGACTTCACCTTCTCCTTCTCCTTCTTCTACTTCTTCTGATTCACCCTCCAGACTTCACCTTCTCCTTCTCCTTCTTCTACTTCTTCTGATTCACCCTCCAGTCTTCACCTTCTCCTTCTCCTTTTTCTGCTTCTTCTGCTTCACCCTCCAGACTTCAGCTTCTCCTTCTCCTTCTTCTGATTCTTCTGATTCAACCTCCAGACTTCACCTTCTCCTTCTCCTTCTTCTGCTTCTTCTGATTCACCCTCCTGACTTCACCTTCTCCTTCTCCTTCTTCTACTTCTTCTGATTCACCCTCCTGACTTCACCTTCTCCTTCTCCTTCTTCTACTTCTTCTGCTTCACCCTCCAGACTTCACCTTCTCCTTCTCCTTCTTCTACTTCTTCTGATTCACCCTCCAGACTTCACCTTCTCCTTCTCCATCTTCTGCTTCTTCTGATTCACCCTCCAGACTTCAACTTCTCCTTCTCCTTATTCTGCTTCTTCTGATTCACCCTCCAGACTTCACCTTCTCCTTCTCCTTCTTCTGCTTCTTCTGATTCACCCTCCAGACTTCACCTTCTCCTTCTCCTTCTTCTGCTTCTTCTGAATCACCCTCCAGACTTCACCTTCTCCTGCTCCTTCTTCTGCTTCTTCTGATTCACCCTGCAGACTTCACCTTCTCCTTCTCCTTATTCTACTTCTTCTGATTCACCCTCCAGACATCACCTTCTCGTTCTCCTTCTTCTACTTCTTCTGATTCACCCTCCAGGCTTCACCTTCTCCTTCTCCTTCTTCTGCTTCTTCTGATTCACCCTCCAGGCTTCACCTTCTCCTTCTCCTTCTTCTGCTTCTTCTGATTCACCCTCCAGACTTCACCTTCTCCTTCTCCTTCTTCTGCTTCTTCTGCTTCTCCCTCCTGACTTCACCTTCTCCTTCTCCTTCTTCTACTTCTTCTGATTCACCCTCCAGACTTCACCTTCTCCTTCTCCTTCTTCTGCTCCTTCTGCTTCACCCTCCAGACTTCACCTTCTCCTTCTCCTTCTTCTGCTTCTTCTGCTGCGCCCTCCAGACTTCACCTTCTCCTTCTCCTTCTTCTGCTTCTTCTGATTCACACTCCAGACCTCACCTTCTCCTTCTCCTTCTTCTACTACTTCTGATTCACCCTCCAGACTTCACCTTTTCATTCTCCTTCTTCTGCTTCTTCTGAGTCACCCTCCAGACATCACCTTCTCCTTCTCCTTCTTCTGCTTCTTCTGATTCATTCTCCAGTCTTCACCTTCTCCTTCTCCTTCTTCTGCTTCTTCTGATTCACCATTCAGACTTCACCTTCTCCTTCTCCTTCTTCTACTTCTTCTGATTCACCCTCCAGACTTCATCTTCTCCTTCTCCATCTACTGCTTCTTCTGATTCACCCTCCAGACTTCACCTTCTCCTTCTCCTTCTTCTGCTTCTTCTGATTCACCCTCCAGACTTCACCTTCTCCTTCTCCTTCTTCTACTTCTTCTGATTCACCCTCCAGACTTTACCTTCTCCTTCTCCTTCTCATACTTCTTCTGATTCACCCTCCAGACTTCACCTTCTCCTTCTCCTTCTTCTACTTCTTCTGCTTCTCCCTCCAGACTTCACCTTCTCCTTCTCCTTCTTCTGCTTCTTCTGATTCACCCTCCAGATTTCACCTTCTCCTTCTCCTTCTTCTACTTCTTCTGATTCACCCTCCAGACTTCGCCTTCTCCTTCTCCTTCTTCTACTTCTTCTGATTCACCCTCCAGACTTCACCTTCTCCTTCTCCTTCTTCTACTTCTTCTGATTCACCCTCCTGACTTCACCTTCTCCTTCTCCTTCTTCTGCTTCTTATGCTTCACCCTCCAGACTTCACCTTCTCCTTCTCCTTCTTCTGCTTCTTCTGCTTCACCCTCCAGACTTCACCTTCTACTTCTCCTTCTTCTGCTTCTTCTGCTTCACCCTCCTGACTTCACCTTCTCCTTCCCCTTCTTCTACTTCTTCTGAGTCACCCTCCAGACTTCACCTTCTCCATCTCCTTCTTCTGCATCTTCTGATTCACCCTCCAGACTTCAACTTCTCCTTCTCCTGTTTCTGCTTCTTCTGATTCACCCTCCAGACTTCACCTTCTCCTTCTCCTTCTTCTACTTCTTCTGATTAACCCTCCAGACTTCATCTTCTCCTTCTCCTTCTTCTACTACTTCTGATTCACCCTCCAGACTTCACCTTCTCCTTCTCCTTCTTCTACTTCTTCTGATTCACCCTCCAGACTTCACCTTCTCCTTCTCCTTCTTCTGCTTCTTCTGATTCACCCTCCAGACTTCACCTTCTTCTTCTCCTTCTTCTGCTTCTTCTGATTCACCCTCCAGACATCACCTTCTCCTTCTCCTTCTTCTACTTCTTCTGTTTCACCCTCCAGACTTCACCTTCTCCTTCCCCTTCTTCTGCTTCTTCTGATTCACGATCCAGACTTTGCATTCTCCTTCTCCTTCTTCTACTTCTTCTGATTGACCCTCCAGACTTCACCTTCTCCTTCTCCTTCTTCTACTTCTTCTGATTCACCCTCCAGTCTTCACCTTCTCCTTCTCCTTCTTCTGCTTCTTCTGATTCACCCTCCAGACTTCACCTTCTCCTACTCCTTCTTCTGCTTCTTCTGATTCACCCTCCAGACTTCACCTTCTCCTTCTCCTTCTTCTGCTTCTTCTGATTCACCCTCCAGACTTCACCTTCTCCTTCTCCTTCTTCTGCTTCTTCTGATTCACCCTCCAGACTTCACCTTCTCCTTCTCCTTCTTCTGCTTCTTCTGATTCACCCTCCAGACTTCACCTTCTCCTTCTCCTTCTTCTGCTTCTTCTGATTCACCCTCCAGACTTCACCTTCTCCTTCTCCTTCTTCTGCTTCTTCTGATTCACCCTCCAGACATCGCCTTCTCCTTCTCCTTCTTCTACTTCTTCTGATTCACCCTCCAGACTTCACCTTCTCCTTCTCCTTCATCTACTTCTTCTGATTCACCCTCCAGACTACACTTTCTCCTTCTCCTTCGTCTACTTCTTCTGATTCACCCTCCAGACTACACCTTCTCCTTCTCCTTCTTCTGCTTCTTCTGATTCACCCTCCAGACTTCACCTTCTCCTTCTCCTTTTCTACTTCTTCTGATTCACCCTCCAGACTTCACCTTCTCCTTCTCCTTCTTCTACTTCTTCTGATTCACCCTCCAGACTTCACCTTCTCCTTCTCCTTCTTCTACTTCTTCTGCTTCTCCCTCCAGACTTCACCTTCTCCTTCTCCTTCTTCTGCTTCTTCTGATTCACCCTCCAGACTTCACCTTCTCCTTCTCCTTCTTCTACTTCTTCTGATTCACCCTCCAGACTTCACCTTCTCCTTCTATTTCTTCTACTTCTTCTGATTCACCCTCCTGACTTCACCTTCTCCTTCTCCTTCTTCTGCTTCTTCTGCTTCACCCTCCAGACTTCACCTTCTCCTTCTCCTTCTTCTGCTTCTTCTGCTTCACCCTCCAGACTTCACCTTCTATTTCTCCTTCTTCTGCTTCTTCTGCTTCACCCTCCTGACTTCACCTTCTCCTTCCCCTTCTTCTACTTCTTCTGATTCACCCTCCAGACTTCACCTTCTCCTTCTCCTTCTTCTGCTTCTTCTGCTTCACCCTCCAGACTTCACCTTCTCCTTCCCCTTCTTCTCCTTCTTCTGCTTCGCCCTCCAGACTTCACCTTCTCCTTCTCCTTCTTCTGCTTCTTCTGCTTCACCCTCCTGACTTCACCTTCTCCTTCTCCTTCTTCTACTTCTTCTGATTCACCCTCCAGACTTCACCTTCTCCTTCTCCTTCTTCTGCTTCTTCTGCTTCACCCTCCAGACTTCACCTTCTCCTTCTCCTTCTTCTGCTTCTTCTGCTTCACCCTCCAGACTTCACCTTCTCCTTCCCCTTCTTCTGCTTCTTCTGCTTCGCCCTCCAGACTTCACCTTCTCCTTCTCCTTCTTCTGCTTCTTCTGCTTCACCCTCCTGACTTCACCTTCTCCTTCTCCTTCTTCTACTTCTTCTGATTCACCCTCCAGACTTCACCTTCTCCTTCTCCTTCTTCTGCTTCTTCTGCTTCACCCTCCAGACTTCACCTTCTCCTTCTCCTTCTTCTGCTTCTTCCGCTGCGCCCTCCAGACTTCACCTTCACCTTCTCCTTCTTCTGCTTCTTCTGCTTCACCCTCCTGACTTCACCTTCTCCTTCTCCTTCTTCTACTTCTTCTGCTTCACCCTCCTGACTTCACCTTCTCCTTCTCCTTCTTCTGCTTCTTCTGATTCACCCTCCTAACTTCACCTTCTCCTTCTCCATCTTCTGCTTCTTCTGATTCACCCTCCTGACTTCACCTTCTCCTTCTCCTTCTTCTGCTTCTTCTGATTCACCCTCCAGACTTCAACTTCTCCTTCTCCTTCTTCTGCTTCTTCTGATTCACACTCCAGACCTCACCTTCTCCTTCTCCTTCTTCTACTTCTTCTGATTCACCCTCCAGACTTCACCTTTTCCTTCTCCTTCTTCTGCTTCTTCTGAGTCACCCTCCAGACTTCACCTTCTCCTTCTCCTTCTTCTACTTCTTCTGATTCACCCTCCAGACTTCACCTTCTCCTTCTCCTTCTTCTACTTCTTCTGATTCACCCTCCAGTCTTCACCTTCTCCTTCTCCTTTTTCTGCTTCTTCTGCTTCACCCTCCAGACTTCAGCTTCTCCTTCTCCTTCTTCTGATTCTTCTGATTCAACCTCCAGACTTCACCTTCTCCTTCTCCTTCTTCTGCTTCTTCTGATTCACCCTCCTGACTTCACCTTCTCCTTCTCCTTCTTCTACTTCTTCTGATTCACCCTCCTGACTTCACCTTCTCCTTCTCCTTCTTCTACTTCTTCTGCTTCACCCTCCAGACTTCACCTTCTCCTTCTCCTTCTTCTACTTCTTCTGATTCACCCTCCAGACTTCACCTTCTCCTTCTCCATCTTCTGCTTCTTCTGAT
Source organism: Somniosus microcephalus (assembly GCF_052327205.1). Lineage (NCBI taxonomy): Eukaryota > Metazoa > Chordata > Chondrichthyes > Squaliformes > Somniosidae > Somniosus > Somniosus microcephalus. Next base: position 92,940 of record NW_028225552.1, on the reverse strand, counting down.
TCACCCTCCAGACTTCAACTTCTCCTTCTCCTTATTCTGCTTCTTCTGATTCACCCTCCAGACTTCACCTTCTCCTTCTCCTTCTTCTGCTTCTTCTGATTCACCCTCCAGACTTCACCTTCTCCTTCTCCTTCTTCTGCTTCTTCTGAATCACCCTCCAGACTTCACCTTCTCCTGCTCCTTCTTCTGCTTCTTCTGATTCACCCTGCAGACTTCACCTTCTCCTTCTCCTTATTCTACTTCTTCTGATTCACCCTCCAGACATCACCTTCTCGTTCTCCTTCTTCTACTTCTTCTGATTCACCCTCCAGGCTTCACCTTCTCCTTCTCCTTCTTCTGCTTCTTCTGATTCACCCTCCAGGCTTCACCTTCTCCTTCTCCTTCTTCTGCTTCTTCTGATTCACCCTCCAGACTTCACCTTCTCCTTCTCCTTCTTCTGCTTCTTCTGCTTCTCCCTCCTGACTTCACCTTCTCCTTCTCCTTCTTCTACTTCTTCTGATTCACCCTCCAGACTTCACCTTCTCCTTCTCCTTCTTCTGCTCCTTCTGCTTCACCCTCCAGACTTCACCTTCTCCTTCTCCTTCTTCTGCTTCTTCTGCTGCGCCCTCCAGACTTCACCTTCTCCTTCTCCTTCTTCTGCTTCTTCTGATTCACACTCCAGACCTCACCTTCTCCTTCTCCTTCTTCTACTACTTCTGATTCACCCTCCAGACTTCACCTTTTCATTCTCCTTCTTCTGCTTCTTCTGAGTCACCCTCCAGACATCACCTTCTCCTTCTCCTTCTTCTGCTTCTTCTGATTCATTCTCCAGTCTTCACCTTCTCCTTCTCCTTCTTCTGCTTCTTCTGATTCACCATTCAGACTTCACCTTCTCCTTCTCCTTCTTCTACTTCTTCTGATTCACCCTCCAGACTTCATCTTCTCCTTCTCCATCTACTGCTTCTTCTGATTCACCCTCCAGACTTCACCTTCTCCTTCTCCTTCTTCTGCTTCTTCTGATTCACCCTCCAGACTTCACCTTCTCCTTCTCCTTCTTCTACTTCTTCTGATTCACCCTCCAGACTTTACCTTCTCCTTCTCCTTCTCATACTTCTTCTGATTCACCCTCCAGACTTCACCTTCTCCTTCTCCTTCTTCTACTTCTTCTGCTTCTCCCTCCAGACTTCACCTTCTCCTTCTCCTTCTTCTGCTTCTTCTGATTCACCCTCCAGATTTCACCTTCTCCTTCTCCTTCTTCTACTTCTTCTGATTCACCCTCCAGACTTCGCCTTCTCCTTCTCCTTCTTCTACTTCTTCTGATTCACCCTCCAGACTTCACCTTCTCCTTCTCCTTCTTCTACTTCTTCTGATTCACCCTCCTGACTTCACCTTCTCCTTCTCCTTCTTCTGCTTCTTATGCTTCACCCTCCAGACTTCACCTTCTCCTTCTCCTTCTTCTGCTTCTTCTGCTTCACCCTCCAGACTTCACCTTCTACTTCTCCTTCTTCTGCTTCTTCTGCTTCACCCTCCTGACTTCACCTTCTCCTTCCCCTTCTTCTACTTCTTCTGAGTCACCCTCCAGACTTCACCTTCTCCATCTCCTTCTTCTGCATCTTCTGATTCACCCTCCAGACTTCAACTTCTCCTTCTCCTGTTTCTGCTTCTTCTGATTCACCCTCCAGACTTCACCTTCTCCTTCTCCTTCTTCTACTTCTTCTGATTAACCCTCCAGACTTCATCTTCTCCTTCTCCTTCTTCTACTACTTCTGATTCACCCTCCAGACTTCACCTTCTCCTTCTCCTTCTTCTACTTCTTCTGATTCACCCTCCAGACTTCACCTTCTCCTTCTCCTTCTTCTGCTTCTTCTGATTCACCCTCCAGACTTCACCTTCTTCTTCTCCTTCTTCTGCTTCTTCTGATTCACCCTCCAGACATCACCTTCTCCTTCTCCTTCTTCTACTTCTTCTGTTTCACCCTCCAGACTTCACCTTCTCCTTCCCCTTCTTCTGCTTCTTCTGATTCACGATCCAGACTTTGCATTCTCCTTCTCCTTCTTCTACTTCTTCTGATTCACCCTCCAGACTTCACCTTCTCCTTCTCCTTCTTCTACTTCTTCTGATTCACCCTCCAGTCTTCACCTTCTCCTTCTCCTTCTTCTGCTTCTTCTGATTCACCCTCCAGACTTCACCTTCTCCTACTCCTTCTTCTGCTTCTTCTGATTCACCCTCCAGACTTCACCTTCTCCTTCTCCTTCTTCTGCTTCTTCTGATTCACCCTCCAGACTTCACCTTCTCCTTCTCCTTCTTCTGCTTCTTCTGATTCACCCTCCAGACTTCACCTTCTCCTTCTCCTTCTTCTGCTTCTTCTGATTCACCCTCCAGACTTCACCTTCTCCTTCTCCTTCTTCTGCTTCTTCTGATTCACCCTCCAGACTTCACCTTCTCCTTCTCCTTCTTCTGCTTCTTCTGATTCACCCTCCAGACATCGCCTTCTCCTTCTCCTTCTTCTACTTCTTCTGATTCACCCTCCAGACTTCACCTTCTCCTTCTCCTTCGTCTACTTCTTCTGATTCACCCTCCAGACTACACTTTCTCCTTCTCCTTCGTCTACTTCTTCTGATTCACCCTCCAGACTACACCTTCTCCTTCTCCTTCTTCTGCTTCTTCTGATTCACCCTCCAGACTTCACCTTCTCCTTCTCCTTTTCTACTTCTTCTGATTCACCCTCCAGACTTCACCTTCTCCTTCTCCTTCTTCTACTTCTTCTGATTCACCCTCCAGACTTCACCTTCTCCTTCTCCTTCTTCTACTTCTTCTGCTTCTCCCTCCAGACTTCACCTTCTCCTTCTCCTTCTTCTGCTTCTTCTGATTCACCCTCCAGACTTCACCTTCTCCTTCTCCTTCTTCTACTTCTTCTGATTCACCCTCCAGACTTCACCTTCTCCTTCTATTTCTTCTACTTCTTCTGATTCACCCTCCTGACTTCACCTTCTCCTTCTCCTTCTTCTGCTTCTTCTGCTTCACCCTCCAGACTTCACCTTCTCCTTCTCCTTCTTCTGCTTCTTCTGCTTCACCCTCCAGACTTCACCTTCTATTTCTCCTTCTTCTGCTTCTTCTGCTTCACCCTCCTGACTTCACCTTCTCCTTCCCCTTCTTCTACTTCTTCTGATTCACCCTCCAGACTTCACCTTCTCCTTCTCCTTCTTCTGCTTCTTCTGCTTCACCCTCCAGACTTCACCTTCTCCTTCCCCTTCTTCTCCTTCTTCTGCTTCGCCCTCCAGACTTCACCTTCTCCTTCTCCTTCTTCTGCTTCTTCTGCTTCACCCTCCTGACTTCACCTTCTCCTTCTCCTTCTTCTACTTCTTCTGATTCACCCTCCAGACTTCACCTTCTCCTTCTCCTTCTTCTGCTTCTTCTGCTTCACCCTCCAGACTTCACCTTCTCCTTCTCCTTCTTCTGCTTCTTCCGCTGCGCCCTCCAGACTTCACCTTCACCTTCTCCTTCTTCTGCTTCTTCTGCTTCACCCTCCTGACTTCACCTTCTCCTTCTCCTTCTTCTACTTCTTCTGCTTCACCCTCCTGACTTCACCTTCTCCTTCTCCTTCTTCTGCTTCTTCTGATTCACCCTCCTAACTTCACCTTCTCCTTCTCCATCTTCTGCTTCTTCTGATTCACCCTCCTGACTTCACCTTCTTCTTCTCCTTCTTCTGCTTCTTCTGATTCACCCTCCAGACTTCAACTTCTCCTTCTCCTTCTTCTGCTTCTTCTGATTCACCCTCCAAACTTCACCTTCTCCTTCTCCTTCTTCTGCTTCTTCTGATTCACACTCCAGATCTCACCTTCTCCTTCTCCTTCTTCTACTTCTTCTGATTCACCCTCCAGACTTCATCTTCTCCTTCTCCTTCTTCTGCTTCTTCTGATTCACCCTCCAGACTTCACCTTTTCCTTCTCCTTCTTCTGCTTCTTCTGAGTCACCCTCCAGACTTCACCTTCTCCTTCTCCTTCTTCTACTTCTTCTGATTCACCCTCCAGACTTCACCTTCTCCTTCTCCTTCTTCTACTTCTTCTGATTCACCCTCCAGACTTCACCTTCTCCTTCTCCTTTTTCTGCTTCTTCTGCTTCACCCTCCAGACTTCAGCTTCTCCTTCTCCTTCTTCTGATTCTTCTGATTCAACCTCCAGACTTCACCTTCTCCTTCTCCTTCTTCTGCTTCTTCTGATTCACCCTCCTGACTTCACCTTCTCCTTCTCCTTCTTCTACTTCTTCTGATTCATCCTCCTGACTTCAACTTCTCCTTCTCCTTCTTCTACTTCTTCTGCTTCACCCTCCAGACTTCACCTTCTCCTTCTCCTTCTTCTACTTCTTCTGATTCACCCTCCAGACTTCACCTTCTCCTTCTCCATCTTCTGCTTCTTCTGATTCACCCTCCAGACTTCACCTTCTCCTTCTCCTTATTCTGCTTCTTCTGATTCACCCTCCAGACTTCACCTTCTCCTTCTCCTTCTTCTGCTTCTTCTGATTCACCCTCCAGACTTCACCTTCTCCTTCTCCTTCTTCTGCTTCTTCTGAATCACCCTCCAGACTTCACCTTCTCCTGCTCCTTCTTCTGCTTCTTCTGATTCACCCTGCAGACTTCACCTTCTCCTTCTCCTTATTCTGCTTCTTCTGATTCACCCTCCAGACATCACCTTCTCGTTCTCCTTCTTCTACTTCTTCTGATTCACCCTCCAGGCTTCACCTTCTCCTTCTCCTTCTTCTGCTTCTTCTGATTCACCCTCCAGACTTCACCTTCTCCTTCTCCTTCTTCTGCTTCTTCTGATTCATCCTCCAGACTTCACCTTCTCCTTCTCCTTCTTCTGCTTCTTCTGATTCACCATTCAGACTTCACCTTCTCCTTCTCCTTCTTCTGCTTCTTCTGATTCACCCTCCAGACCTCACCTTCTCCTTCTCCTTCTTCTACTTCTTCTGATTCACCCTCCAGACTTCATCTTCTCCTTCTCCTTCTGCTGCTTCTTCTGATTCACCCTCCAGACTTCATCTTCTCCTTCTCCTTCTTCTGCTTCTTCTGATTCACCCTCCAGACTTCACCTTCTCCTTCTCCTTCGTCTACTTCTTCTGATTCACCCTCCAGACTTCACCTTCTCCTTCTCCTTCTTCTGCTTCTTCTGAATCACCCTCCAGACTTCACCTTCTCCTGCTCCTTCTTCTGCTTCTTCTGATTCACCCTGCAGACTTCACCTTCTCCTTCTCCTTATTCTACTTCTTCTGATTCACCCTCCAGACATCACCTTCTCGTTCTCCTTCTTCTACTTCTTCTGATTCACCCTCCAGGCTTCACCTTCTCCTTCTCCTTCTTCTGCTTCTTCTGATTCACCCTCCAGGCTTCACCTTCTCCTTCTCCTTCTTCTGCTTCTTCTGATTCACCCTCCAGACTTCACCTTCTCCTTCTCCTTCTTCTGCTTCTTCTGCTTCTCCCTCCTGACTTCACCTTCTCCTTCTCCTTCTTCTACTTCTTCTGATTCACCCTCCAGACTTCACCTTCTCCTTCTCCTTCTTCTGCTCCTTCTGCTTCACCCTCCAGACTTCACCTTCTCCTTCTCCTTCTTCTGCTTCTTCTGCTGCGCCCTCCAGACTTCACCTTCTCCTTCTCCTTCTTCTGCTTCTTCTGATTCACACTCCAGACCTCACCTTCTCCTTCTCCTTCTTCTACTACTTCTGATTCACCCTCCAGACTTCACCTTTTCATTCTCCTTCTTCTGCTTCTTCTGAGTCACCCTCCAGACATCACCTTCTCCTTCTCCTTCTTCTGCTTCTTCTGATTCATTCTCCAGTCTTCACCTTCTCCTTCTCCTTCTTCTGCTTCTTCTGATTCACCATTCAGACTTCACCTTCTCCTTCTCCTTCTTCTACTTCTTCTGATTCACCCTCCAGACTTCATCTTCTCCTTCTCCATCTACTGCTTCTTCTGATTCACCCTCCAGACTTCACCTTCTCCTTCTCCTTCTTCTGCTTCTTCTGATTCACCCTCCAGACTTCACCTTCTCCTTCTCCTTCTTCTACTTCTTCTGATTCACCCTCCAGACTTTACCTTCTCCTTCTCCTTCTCATACTTCTTCTGATTCACCCTCCAGACTTCACCTTCTCCTTCTCCTTCTTCTACTTCTTCTGCTTCTCCCTCCAGACTTCACCTTCTCCTTCTCCTTCTTCTGCTTCTTCTGATTCACCCTCCAGATTTCACCTTCTCCTTCTCCTTCTTCTACTTCTTCTGATTCACCCTCCAGACTTCGCCTTCTCCTTCTCCTTCTTCTACTTCTTCTGATTCACCCTCCAGACTTCACCTTCTCCTTCTCCTTCTTCTACTTCTTCTGATTCACCCTCCTGACTTCACCTTCTCCTTCTCCTTCTTCTGCTTCTTATGCTTCACCCTCCAGACTTCACCTTCTCCTTCTCCTTCTTCTGCTTCTTCTGCTTCACCCTCCAGACTTCACCTTCTACTTCTCCTTCTTCTGCTTCTTCTGCTTCACCCTCCTGACTTCACCTTCTCCTTCCCCTTCTTCTACTTCTTCTGAGTCACCCTCCAGACTTCACCTTCTCCATCTCCTTCTTCTGCATCTTCTGATTCACCCTCCAGACTTCAACTTCTCCTTCTCCTGTTTCTGCTTCTTCTGATTCACCCTCCAGACTTCACCTTCTCCTTCTCCTTCTTCTACTTCTTCTGATTAACCCTCCAGACTTCATCTTCTCCTTCTCCTTCTTCTACTACTTCTGATTCACCCTCCAGACTTCACCTTCTCCTTCTCCTTCTTCTACTTCTTCTGATTCACCCTCCAGACTTCACCTTCTCCTTCTCCTTCTTCTGCTTCTTCTGATTCACCCTCCAGACTTCACCTTCTTCTTCTCCTTCTTCTGCTTCTTCTGATTCACCCTCCAGACATCACCTTCTCCTTCTCCTTCTTCTACTTCTTCTGTTTCACCCTCCAGACTTCACCTTCTCCTTCCCCTTCTTCTGCTTCTTCTGATTCACGATCCAGACTTTGCATTCTCCTTCTCCTTCTTCTACTTCTTCTGATTCACCCTCCAGACTTCACCTTCTCCTTCTCCTTCTTCTACTTCTTCTGATTCACCCTCCAGTCTTCACCTTCTCCTTCTCCTTCTTCTGCTTCTTCTGATTCACCCTCCAGACTTCACCTTCTCCTACTCCTTCTTCTGCTTCTTCTGATTCACCCTCCAGACTTCACCTTCTCCTTCTCCTTCTTCTGCTTCTTCTGATTCACCCTCCAGACTTCACCTTCTCCTTCTCCTTCTTCTGCTTCTTCTGATTCACCCTCCAGACTTCACCTTCTCCTTCTCCTTCTTCTGCTTCTTCTGATTCACCCTCCAGACTTCACCTTCTCCTTCTCCTTCTTCTGCTTCTTCTGATTCACCCTCCAGACTTCACCTTCTCCTTCTCCTTCTTCTGCTTCTTCTGATTCACCCTCCAGACATCGCCTTCTCCTTCTCCTTCTTCTACTTCTTCTGATTCACCCTCCAGACTTCACCTTCTCCTTCTCCTTCGTCTACTTCTTCTGATTCACCCTCCAGACTACACTTTCTCCTTCTCCTTCGTCTACTTCTTCTGATTCACCCTCCAGACTACACCTTCTCCTTCTCCTTCTTCTGCTTCTTCTGATTCACCCTCCAGACTTCACCTTCTCCTTCTCCTTTTCTACTTCTTCTGATTCACCCTCCAGACTTCACCTTCTCCTTCTCCTTCTTCTACTTCTTCTGATTCACCCTCCAGACTTCACCTTCTCCTTCTCCTTCTTCTACTTCTTCTGCTTCTCCCTCCAGACTTCACCTTCTCCTTCTCCTTCTTCTGCTTCTTCTGATTCACCCTCCAGACTTCACCTTCTCCTTCTCCTTCTTCTACTTCTTCTGATTCACCCTCCAGACTTCACCTTCTCCTTCTATTTCTTCTACTTCTTCTGATTCACCCTCCTGACTTCACCTTCTCCTTCTCCTTCTTCTGCTTCTTCTGCTTCACCCTCCAGACTTCACCTTCTCCTTCTCCTTCTTCTGCTTCTTCTGCTTCACCCTCCAGACTTCACCTTCTATTTCTCCTTCTTCTGCTTCTTCTGCTTCACCCTCCTGACTTCACCTTCTCCTTCCCCTTCTTCTACTTCTTCTGATTCACCCTCCAGACTTCACCTTCTCCTTCTCCTTCTTCTGCTTCTTCTGCTTCACCCTCCAGACTTCACCTTCTCCTTCCCCTTCTTCTCCTTCTTCTGCTTCGCCCTCCAGACTTCACCTTCTCCTTCTCCTTCTTCTGCTTCTTCTGCTTCACCCTCCTGACTTCACCTTCTCCTTCTCCTTCTTCTACTTCTTCTGATTCACCCTCCAGACTTCACCTTCTCCTTCTCCTTCTTCTGCTTCTTCTGCTTCACCCTCCAGACTTCACCTTCTCCTTCTCCTTCTTCTGCTTCTTCCGCTGCGCCCTCCAGACTTCACCTTCACCTTCTCCTTCTTCTGCTTCTTCTGCTTCACCCTCCTGACTTCACCTTCTCCTTCTCCTTCTTCTACTTCTTCTGCTTCACCCTCCTGACTTCACCTTCTCCTTCTCCTTCTTCTGCTTCTTCTGATTCACCCTCCTAACTTCACCTTCTCCTTCTCCATCTTCTGCTTCTTCTGATTCACCCTCCTGACTTCACCTTCTTCTTCTCCTTCTTCTGCTTCTTCTGATTCACCCTCCAGACTTCAACTTCTCCTTCTCCTTCTTCTGCTTCTTCTGATTCACCCTCCAAACTTCACCTTCTCCTTCTCCTTCTTCTGCTTCTTCTGATTCACACTCCAGATCTCACCTTCTCCTTCTCCTTCTTCTACTTCTTCTGATTCACCCTCCAGACTTCATCTTCTCCTTCTCCTTCTTCTGCTTCTTCTGATTCACCCTCCAGACTTCACCTTTTCCTTCTCCTTCTTCTGCTTCTTCTGAGTCACCCTCCAGACTTCACCTTCTCCTTCTCCTTCTTCTACTTCTTCTGATTCACCCTCCAGACTTCACCTTCTCCTTCTCCTTCTTCTACTTCTTCTGATTCACCCTCCAGACTTCACCTTCTCCTTCTCCTTTTTCTGCTTCTTCTGCTTCACCCTCCAGACTTCAGCTTCTCCTTCTCCTTCTTCTGATTCTTCTGATTCAACCTCCAGACTTCACCTTCTCCTTCTCCTTCTTCTGCTTCTTCTGATTCACCCTCCTGACTTCACCTTCTCCTTCTCCTTCTTCTACTTCTTCTGATTCATCCTCCTGACTTCAACTTCTCCTTCTCCTTCTTCTACTTCTTCTGCTTCACCCTCCAGACTTCACCTTCTCCTTCTCCTTCTTCTACTTCTTCTGATTCACCCTCCAGACTTCACCTTCTCCTTCTCCATCTTCTGCTTCTTCTGATTCACCCTCCAGACTTCACCTTCTCCTTCTCCTTATTCTGCTTCTTCTGATTCACCCTCCAGACTTCACCTTCTCCTTCTCCTTCTTCTGCTTCTTCTGATTCACCCTCCAGACTTCACCTTCTCCTTCTCCTTCTTCTGCTTCTTCTGAATCACCCTCCAGACTTCACCTTCTCCTGCTCCTTCTTCTGCTTCTTCTGATTCACCCTGCAGACTTCACCTTCTCCTTCTCCTTATTCTGCTTCTTCTGATTCACCCTCCAGACATCACCTTCTCGTTCTCCTTCTTCTACTTCTTCTGATTCACCCTCCAGGCTTCACCTTCTCCTTCTCCTTCTTCTGCTTCTTCTGATTCACCCTCCAGACTTCACCTTCTCCTTCTCCTTCTTCTGCTTCTTCTGATTCATCCTCCAGACTTCACCTTCTCCTTCTCCTTCTTCTGCTTCTTCTGATTCACCATTCAGACTTCACCTTCTCCTTCTCCTTCTTCTGCTTCTTCTGATTCACCCTCCAGACCTCACCTTCTCCTTCTCCTTCTTCTACTTCTTCTGATTCACCCTCCAGACTTCATCTTCTCCTTCTCCTTCTGCTGCTTCTTCTGATTCACCCTCCAGACTTCATCTTCTCCTTCTCCTTCTTCTGCTTCTTCTGATTCACCCTCCAGACTTCACCTTCTCCTTCTCCTTCGTCTACTTCTTCTGATTCACCCTCCAGACTACACCTTCTCCTTCTCCTTCTTCTACTTCTTCTGATTCACCCTCCAGACTTCACCTTCTCCTTCTCCTTCTTCTGCTTCTTCTGATTCACCCTCCAGACTTCACCTTCTCCTTCTCCTTCTTCTACTTCTTCTGCTTCTCCCTCCAGACTTCACCTTCTCCTTCTCCTTCTTCTGCTTCTTCTGATTCACCCTCCAGACTTCACCTTCTCCTTCTCCTTCTTCTACTTCTTCTGATTCACCCTCCAGACTTCACCTTCTCCTTCTATTTCTTCTACTTCTTCTGATTCACCCTCCTGACTTCACCTTCTCCTTCTCCTTCTTCTGCTTCTTCTGCTTCACCCTCCAGACTTCACCTTCCATTTCTCCTTCTTCTGCTTCTTCTGCTTCACCCTCCTGACTTCACCTTCTCCTTCCCCTTCTTCTACTTCTTCTGATTCACCCTCCAGACTTCACCTTCTCCTTCTTCTGCTTCTTCTGCTTCACCCTCCTGACTTCACCTTCTCCTTCCCCTTCTTCTACTTCTTCTGATTCACCCTCCAGACTTCACCTTCTCCTTCTTCTGCTTCTTCTGCTTCACCCTCCAGACTTCACCTTCTCCTTCCCCTTCTTCTGCTTCTTCTGCTTCGCCCTCCAGACTTCACCTTCTCCTTCTCCTTCTTCTGCTTCACCCTCCTGACTTCACCTTCTCCTTCTCCTTCTTCTACTTCTTCTGATTCACCCTCCAGACTTCACCTTCTCCTTCTGCTTCTTCTGCTTCTTCTGCTTCACCCTCCAGTCTTCACCTTCTCCTTCTCCTTCTTCTGCTTCTTCCGCTGCGCCCTCCAGACTTCACCTTCACCTTCTCCTTCTTCTGCTTCTTCTGCTTCACCCTCCTGACTTCACCTTCTCCTTCTCCTTCTTCTACTTCTTCTGCTTCACCCTCCTGACTTCACCTTCTCCTTCTCCTTCTTCTGCTTCTTCTGATTCACCCTCCTAACTTCACCTTCTCCTTCTCCATCTTCTGCTTCTTCTGATTCACCCTCCTGACTTCACCTTCTTCTTCTCCTTCTTCTGCTTCTTCTGATTCTCCCTGCAGACTTCAACTTCTCCTTCTCCTTCTTCTGCTTCTTCTGATTCACCCTCCAAACTTCACCTTCTCCTTCTTCTGCTTCTTCTGATTCACACTCCAGACCTCACCTTCTCCTTCTCCTTCTTCTACTTCTTCTGATTCACCCTCCAGACTTCATCTTCTCCTTCTCCTTCTTCTGCTTCTTCTGATTCACCCTCCAGAATTCACCTTTTCCTTCTCCTTCTTCTGCTTCTTCTGAGTCATCCTCCAGACTTCACCTTCTCCTTCTCCTTCTTCTACTTCTTCTGATTCACCCTCCAGACTTCACCTTCTCCTTCTCCTTCTTCTACTTCTTCTGATTCACCCTCCAGTCTTCACCTTCTCCTTCTCCTTTTTCTGCTTCTTCTGCTTCACCCTCCAGACTTCAGCTTCTCCTTCTCCTTCTTCTGATTCTTCTGATTCAACCTCCAGACTTCACCTTCTCCTTCTCCTTCTTCTGCTTCTTCTGATTCACCCTCCTGACTTCACCTTCTCCTTCTCCTTCTTCTACTTCTTCTGATTCACCCTCCTGACTTCACCTTCTCCTTCTCCTTCTTCTACTTCTTCTGCTTCACCCTCCAGACTTCACCTTCTCCTTCTCCTTCTTCTACTTCTTCTGATTCACCCTCCAGACTTCACCTTCTCCTTCTCCATCTTCTGCTTCTTCTGATTCACCCTCCAGACTTCACCTTCTCCTTCTCCTTATTCTGCTTCTTCTGATTCACCCTCCAGACTTCACCTTCTCCTTCTCCTTCTTCTGCTTCTTCTGATTCACCCTCCAGACTTCACCTTCTCCTTCTCCTTCTTCTGCTTCTTCTGAATCACCCTCCAGACTTCACCTTCTCCTGCTCCTTCTTCTGCTTCTTCTGATTCACCCTGCAGACTTCACCTTCTCCTTCTCCTTATTCTACTTCTTCTGATTCACCCTCCAGACATCACCTTCTCGTTCTCCTTCTTCTACTTCTTCTGATTCACCCTCCAGGCTTCACCTTCTCCTTCTCCTTCTTCTGCTTCTTCTGATTCACCCTCCAGACTTCACCTTCTCCTTCTCCTTCTTCTGCTTCTTCTGATTCATCCTCCAGACTTCACCTTCTCCTTCTCCTTCTTCTGCTTCTTCTGATTCACCATTCAGACTTCACCTTCTCCTTCTCCTTCTTCTGCTTCTTCTGATTCACCCTCCAGACCTCACCTTCTCCTTCTCCTTCTTCTACTTCTTCTGATTCACCCTCCAGACTTCATCTTCTCCTTCTCCTTCTGCTGCTTCTTCTGATTCACCCTCCAGACTTCACCTTCTCCTTCTCCTTCTTCTCCTTCTTCTGCTTCTCCCTCCAGACTTCACCTTCTCCTTCTCCTTCTTCTGCTTCTTCTGATTCACCCTCCAGATTTCACCTTCTCCTTCTCCTTCTTCTACTTCTTCTGATTCACCCTCCAGACTTCACCTTCTCCTTCTCCTTCTTCTACTTCTTCTGATTCACCCTCCAGACTTCACCTTCTCCTTCTCCTTCTTCTACTTCTTCTGATTCACCCTCCTGACTTCACCTTCTCCTTCTCCTTCTTCTGCTTCTTCTGCTTCACCCTCCAGACTTCACCTTCTCCTTCTCCTTCTTCTGCTTCTTCTGCTTCACCCTCCAGACTTCACCTTCTACATCTCCTTCTTCTGCTTCTTCTGCTTCACCCTCCTGACTTCACCTTCTCCTTCCCCTTCTTCTACTTCTTCTGATTCACCCTCCAGACTTCACCTTCTCCTTCTCCTTCTTCTGCTTCTTCTGCTTCACCCTCCAGACTTCACCTTCTCCTTCCCCTTCTTCTGCTTCTGCTGCTTCGCCCTCCAGACTTCACCTTCTCCTTCTCCTTCTTCTGCTTCTTCTGATTCACCCTCCAGACTTCACCTTCTCCTTCTCCTTCTTCTGCTTCTTCTGCTTCTCCCTCCTGACTTCACCTTCTCCTTCTCCTTCTTCTACTTCTTCTGATTCACCCTCCAGACTTCACCTTCTCCTTCTCCTTCTTCTGCTTCTTCTGCTTCACCCTCCAGACTTCACCTTCTCCTTCTCCTTCTTCTGCTTCTTCTGCTGCGCCCTCCAGACTTCACCTTCACTTTCTCCTTCTTCTGCTTCTTCTGCTTCACCCTCCTGACTTCACCTTCTCCTTCTCCTTCTTCTACTTCTTCTGCTTCACCCTCCTGACTTCACCTTCTCCTTCTCCTTCTTCTGCTTCTTCTGATTCACCCTCCTAACTTCACCTTCTCCTTCTCCATCTGCTGCTTCTTCTGATTCACCCTCCTGACTTCACCTTCTCCTTCTCCTTCTTCTGCTTCTTCTGATTCACCCTCCAGACTTCAACTTCTCCTTCTCCTTCTTCTGCTTCTTCTGATTCACCCTCCAGACTTCACCTTCTCCTTCTCCTTCTTCTGCTTCTTCTGATTCACACTCCGGACCTCACCTTCTCCTTCTCCTTCTTCTGCTTCTTCTGATTCATCCTCCAGTCTTCACCTTCTCCTTCTCCTTCTTCTGCTTCTTCTGATTCACCATTCAGACTTCACCTTCTCCTTCTCCTTCTTCTGCTTCTTCTGATTCACCCTCCAGACCTCACCTTCTCCTTCTCCTTCTCCTTCTTCTACTTCTTCTGATTCACCCTCCAGACTTCATCTTCTCCTTCTCCATCTACTGCTTCTTCTGATTCACCCTCCAGACTTCACCTTCTCCTTCTCCTTCTTCTGCTTCTTCTGATTCACCCTCCAGACTTCACCTTCTCCTTCGCCTTCTTCTGCTTCTTCTGATTCACACTCCGGACCTCACCTTCTCCTTCTCCTTCTTCTACTACTTCTGATTCACCCTCCAGACTTCATCTTCTCCTTCTCCTTCTCCTGCTTCTTCTGATTCACCCTCCAGACTTCACCTTTTCATTCTCCTTCTTCTGCTTCTTCTGAGTCACCCTCCAGACATCACCTTCTCATTCTCCTTCTTCTGCTTCTTCTGATTCACCCTCCAGACTTCACCTTCTCCTTCTCCTTCTTCTACTTCTTCTGATTCACCCTCCAGACTTCACCTTCTCCTTCTCCTTCTTCTACTTCTTCTGATTCACCCTCCAGACTTCACCTTCTCCTTCTCCTTCTTCTACTTCTTCTGATTCACCCTCCTGACTTCACCTTCTCCTTCTCCTTCTTCTGCTTCTTCTGCTTCACCCTCCAGACTTCACCTTCTCCTGCTCCTTCTTCTGCTTCTTCTGCTTCACCCTCCAGACTTCACCTTCTACATCTCCTTCTTCTGCTTCTTCTGCTTCACCCTCCTGACTTCACCTTCTCCTTCCCCTTCTTCTACTTCTTCTGATTCACCCTCCAGACTTCACCTTCTCCTTCTCCTTCTTCTGCTTCTTCTGCTTCACCCTCCAGACTTCACCTTCTCCTTCCCCTTCTTCTGCTTCTGCTGCTTCGCCCTCCAGACTTCACCTTCTCCTTCTCCTTCTTCTGCTTCTTCTGATTCACCCTCCAGACTTCACCTTCTCCTTCTCCTTCTTCTGCTTCTTCTGCTTCTCCCTCCTGACTTCACCTTCTCCTTCTCCTTCTTCTACTTCTTCTGATTCACCCTCCAGACTTCACCTTCTCCTTCTCCTTCTTCTGCTTCTTCTGCTTCACCCTCCAGACTTCACCTTCTCCTTCTCCTTCTTCTGCTTCTTCTGCTGCGCCCTCCAGACTTCACCTTCACCTTCTCCTTCTTCTGCTTCTTCTGCTTCACCCTCCTGACTTCACCTTCTCCTTCTCCTTCTTCTACTTCTTCTGCTTCACCCTCCTGACTTCACCTTCTCCTTCTCCTTCTTCTGCTTCTTCTGATTCACCCTCCTAACTTCACCTTCTCCTTCTCCATCTGCTTCTTCTTCTGATTCACCCTCCTGACTTCACCTTCTCCTTCTCCTTCTTCTGCTTCTTCTGATTCACCCTCCAGACTTCAACTTCTCCTTCTCCTTCTTCTGCTTCTTCTGATTCACCCTCCAGACTTCACCTTCTCCATCTCCTTCTTCTGCTTCTTCTGATTCACACTCCGGACCTCACCTTCTCCTTCTCCTTCTTCTGCTTCTTCTGATTCATCCTCCAGTCTTCACCTTCTCCTTCTCCTTCTTCTGCTTCTTCTGATTCACCATTCAGACTTCACCTTCTCCTTCTCCTTCTTCTGCTTCTTCTGATTCACCCTCCAGACCTCACCTTCTCCTTCTCCTTCTTCTACTTCTTCTGATTCACCCTCCAGACTTCATCTTCTCCTTCTCCATCTACTGCTTCTTCTGATTCACCCTCCAGACTTCACCTTCTCCTTCTCCTTCTTCTGCTTCTTCTGATTCACCCTCCAGACTTCACCTTCTCCTTCGCCTTCTTCTGCTTCTTCTGATTCACACTCCGGACCTCACCTTCTCCTTCTCCTTCTTCTACTACTTCTGATTCACCCTCCAGACTTCATCTTCTCCTTCTCCTTCTCCTGCTTCTTCTGATTCACCCTCCAGACTTCACCTTTTCATTCTCCTTCTTCTGCTTCTTCTGAGTCACCCTCCAGTCATCACCTTCTCATTCTCCTTCTTCTGCTTCTTCTGATTCACCCTCCAGACTTCACCTTCTCCTTCTCCTTCTTCTGCTTCTTCTGATTCATCCTCCAGTCTTCACCTTCTCCTTCTCCTTCTTCTGCTTCTTCTGATTCACCATTCAGACTTCACCTTCTCCTTCTCCTTCTTCTGCTTCTTCTGATTCACCCTCCAGACCTCACCTTCTCCTTCTCCTTCTTCTACTTCTTCTGATTCACCCTCCAGACTTCATCTTCTCCTTCTCCATCTACTGCTTCTTCTGATTCACCCTCCAGACTTCACCTTCTCCTTCTCCTTCTTCTGCTTCTTCTGATTCACCCTCCAGACTTCACCTTCTCCTTCTCCTTCTTCTACTTCTTCTGATTCACCCTCCAGACTTCACCTTCTCCTTCTCCTTCTTCTACTTCTTCTGATTCACCCTCCAGACTTCACCTTCTCCTTCTCCTTCTTCTACTTCTTCTGCTTCTCCCTCCAGACTTCACCTTCTCCTTCTCCTTCTTCTGCTTCTTCTGATTCACCCTCCAGATTTCACCTTCTCCTTCTCCTTCTTCCACTTCTTCTGATTCACCCTTCAGACTTCACCTTCTCCTTCTCCTTCTTCTACTTCTTCTGATTCACCCTCCTGACTTCACCTTCTCCTTCTCCTTCTTTTACTTCTTCTGATTCACCCTCCAGACTTCACCTTCTCCTTCTCCTTCTTCTACTTCTTCTGATTCACCCTCCAGACTTCACCTTCTCCTTCTCCATCTTCTGCTTCTTCTGATTCACCCTCCAGACTTCACCTTCTCCTTCTCCTTATTCTGCTTCTTCTGATTCACCCTCCAGACTTCACCTTCTCCTTCTCCTTCTTCTGCTTCTTCTGATTCACCCTCCAGACTTCACCTTCTCCTTCTCCTTCTTCTGCTTCTTCTGAATCACCCTCCAGACTTCACCTTCTCCTGCTCCTTCTTCTGCTTCTTCTGATTCACCCTGCAGACTTCACCTTCTCCTTCTCCTTATTCTACTTCTTCTGATTCACCCTCCAGACATCACCTTCTCGTTCTCCTTCTTCTACTTCTTCTGATTCACCCTCCAGGCTTCACCTTCTCCTTCTCCTTCTTCTGCTTCTTCTGATTCACCCTCCAGACTTCACCTTCTCCTTCTCCTTCTTCTGCTTCTTCTGATTCATCCTCCAGACTTCACCTTCTCCTTCTCCTTCTTCTGCTTCTTCTGATTCACCATTCAGACTTCACCTTCTCCTTCTCCTTCTTCTGCTTCTTCTGATTCACCCTCCAGACCTCACCTTCTCCTTCTCCTTCTTCTACTTCTTCTGATTCACCCTCCAGACTTCATCTTCTCCTTCTCCTTCTGCTGCTTCTTCTGATTCACCCTCCAGACTTCACCTTCTCCTTCTCCTTCTTCTCCTTCTTCTGCTTCTCCCTCCAGACTTCACCTTCTCCTTCTCCTTCTTCTGCTTCTTCTGATTCACCCTCCAGATTTCACCTTCTCCTTCTCCTTCTTCTACTTCTTCTGATTCACCCTCCAGACTTCACCTTCTCCTTCTCCTTCTTCTACTTCTTCTGATTCACCCTCCAGACTTCACCTTCTCCTTCTCCTTCTTCTACTTCTTCTGATTCAACCTCCTGACTTCACCTTCTCCTTCTCCTTCTTCTGCTTCTTCTGCTTCACCCTCCAGATTTCACCTTCTCCTTCTCCTTCTTCTACTTCTTCTGATTCACCCTCCAGACTTCACCTTCTCCTTCTCCTTCTTCTACTTCTTCTGATTCACCCTCCAGACTTCACCTTCTCCTTCTCCTTCTTCTACTTCTTCTGATTCACCCTCCTGACTTCACCTTCTCCTTCTCCTTCTTCTGCTTCTTCTGCTTCACCCTCCAGACTTCACCTTCTCCATCTCCTTCTTCTGCTTCTTCTGCTTCACCCTCCAGACTTCACCTTCTACATCTCCTTCTTCTGCTTCTTCTGCTTCACCCTCCTGACTTCACCTTCTCCTTCCCCTTCTTCTACTTCTTCTGATTCACCCTCCAGACTTCACCTTCTCCTTCTCCTTCTTCTGCTTCTTCTGCTTCACCCTCCAGACTTCACCTTCTCCTTCCCCTTCTTCTGCTTCTGCTGCTTCGCCCTCCAGACTTCACCTTCTCCTTCTCCTTCTTCTGCTTCTTCTGATTCACCCTCCAGACTTCACCTTCTCCTTCTCCTTCTTCTGCTTCTTCTGCTTCTCCCTCCTGACTTCACCTTCTCCTTCTCCTTCTTCTACTTCTTCTGATTCACCCTCCAGACTTCACCTTCTCCTTCTCCTTCTTCTGCTTCTTCTGCTTCACCCTCCAGACTTCACCTTCTCCTTCTCCTTCTTCTGCTTCTTCTGCTGCGCCCTCCAGACTTCACCTTCACTTTCTCCTTCTTCTGCTTCTTCTGCTTCACCCTCCTGACTTCACCTTCTCCTTCTCCTTCTTCTACTTCTTCTGCTTCACCCTCCTGACTTCACCTTCTCCTTCTCCTTCTTCTGCTTCTTCTGATTCACCCTCCTAACTTCACCTTCTCCTTCTCCATCTGCTGCTTCTTCTGATTCACCCTCCTGACTTCACCTTCTCCTTCTCCTTCTTCTGCTTCTTCTGATTCACCCTCTAGACTTCAACTTCTCCTTCTCCTTCTTCTGCTTCTTCTGATTCACACTCCGGACCTCACCTTCTCCTTCTCCTTCTTCTGCTTCTTCTGATTCATCCTCCAGTCTTCACCTTCTCCTTCTCCTTCTTCTGCTTCTTCTGATTCACCATTCAGACTTCACCTTCTCCTTCTCCTTCTTCTGCTTCTTCTGATTCACCCTCCAGACCTCACCTTCTCCTTCTCCTTCTTCTACTTCTTCTGATTCACCCTCCAGACTTCATCTTCTCCTTCTCCATCTACTGCTTCTTCTGATTCACCCTCCAGACTTCACCTTCTCCTTCTCCTTCTTCTGCTTCTTCTGATTCACCCTCCAGACTTCACCTTCTCCTTCGCCTTCTTCTGCTTCTTCTGATTCACACTCCGGACCTCACCTTCTCCTTCTCCTTCTTCTACTACTTCTGATTCACCCTCCAGACTTCATCTTCTCCTTCTCCTTCTCCTGCTTCTTCTGATTCACCCTCCAGACTTCACCTTTTCATTCTCCTTCTTCTGCTTCTTCTGAGTCACCCTCCAGACATCACCTTCTCATTCTCCTTCTTCTGCTTCTTCTGATTCACCCTCCAGACTTCACCTTCTCCTTCTCCTTCTTCTACTTCTTCTGATTCACCCTCCAGACTTCACCTTCTCCTTCTCCTTCTTCTACTTCTTCTGATTCACCCTCCAGACTTCACCTTCTCCTTCTCCTTCTTCTACTTCTTCTGATTCACCCTCCTGACTTCACCTTCTCCTTCTCCTTCTTCTGCTTCTTCTGCTTCACCCTCCAGACTTCACCTTCTCCTTCTCCTTCTTCTGCTTCTTCTGCTTCACCCTCCAGACTTCACCTTCTACATCTCCTTCTTCTGCTTCTTCTGCTTCACCCTCCTGACTTCACCTTCTCCTTCCCCTTCTTCTACTTCTTCTGATTCACCCTCCAGACTTCACCTTCTCCTTCTCCTTCTTCTGCTTCTTCTGCTTCACCCTCCAGACTTCACCTTCTCCTTCCCCTTCTTCTGCTTCTGCTGCTTCGCCCTCCAGACTTCACCTTCTCCTTCTCCTTCTTCTGCTTCTTCTGATTCACCCTCCAGACTTCACCTTCTCCTTCTCCTTCTTCTGCTTCTTCTGCTTCTCCCTCCTGACTTCACCTTCTCCTTCTCCTTCTTCTACTTCTTCTGATTCACCCTCCAGACTTCACCTTCTCCTTCTCCTTCTTCTGCTTCTTCTGCTTCACCCTCCAGACTTCACCTTCTCCTTCTCCTTCTTCTGCTTCTTCTGCTGCGCCCTCCAGACTTCACCTTCACCTTCTCCTTCTTCTGCTTCTTCTGCTTCACCCTCCTGACTTCACCTTCTCCTTCTCCTTCTTCTACTTCTTCTGCTTCACCCTCCTGACTTCACCTTCTCCTTCTCCTTCTTCTGCTTCTTCTGATTCACCCTCCTAACTTCACCTTCTCCTTCTCCATCTGCTTCTTCTTCTGATTCACCCTCCTGACTTCACCTTCTCCTTCTCCTTCTTCTGCTTCTTCTGATTCACCCTCCAGACTTCAACTTCTCCTTCTCCTTCTTCTGCTTCTTCTGATTCACCCTCCAGACTTCACCTTCTCCATCTCCTTCTTCTGCTTCTTCTGATTCACACTCCGGACCTCACCTTCTCCTTCTCCTTCTTCTGCTTCTTCTGATTCATCCTCCAGTCTTCACCTTCTCCTTCTCCTTCTTCTGCTTCTTCTGATTCACCATTCAGACTTCACCTTCTCCTTCTCCTTCTTCTGCTTCTTCTGATTCACCCTCCAGACCTCACCTTCTCCTTCTCCTTCTTCTACTTCTTCTGATTCACCCTCCAGACTTCATCTTCTCCTTCTCCATCTACTGCTTCTTCTGATTCACCCTCCAGACTTCACCTTCTCCTTCTCCTTCTTCTGCTTCTTCTGATTCACCCTCCAGACTTCACCTTCTCCTTCGCCTTCTTCTGCTTCTTCTGATTCACACTCCGGACCTCACCTTCTCCTTCTCCTTCTTCTACTACTTCTGATTCACCCTCCAGACTTCATCTTCTCCTTCTCCTTCTCCTGCTTCTTCTGATTCACCCTCCAGACTTCACCTTTTCATTCTCCTTCTTCTGCTTCTTCTGAGTCACCCTCCAGACATCACCTTCTCATTCTCCTTCTTCTGCTTCTTCTGATTCACCCTCCAGACTTCACCTTCTCCTTCTCCTTCTTCTGCTTCTTCTGATTCATCCTCCAGTCTTCACCTTCTCCTTCTCCTTCTTCTGCTTCTTCTGATTCACCATTCAGACTTCACCTTCTCCTTCTCCTTCTTCTGCTTCTTCTGATTCACCCTCCAGACCTCACCTTCTCCTTCTCCTTCTTCTACTTCTTCTGATTCACCCTCCAGACTTCATCTTCTCCTTCTCCATCTACTGCTTCTTCTGATTCACCCTCCAGACTTCACCTTCTCCTTCTCCTTCTTCTGCTTCTTCTGATTCACCCTCCAGACTTCACCTTCTCCTTCTCCTTCTTCTACTTCTTCTGATTCACCCTCCAGACTTCACCTTCTCCTTCTCCTTCTTCTACTTCTTCTGATTCACCCTCCAGACTTCACCTTCTCCTTCTCCTTCTTCTACTTCTTCTGCTTCTCCCTCCAGACTTCACCTTCTCCTTCTCCTTCTTCTGCTTCTTCTGATTCACCCTCCAGATTTCACCTTCTCCTTCTCCTTCTTCCACTTCTTCTGATTCACCCTCCAGACTTCACCTTCTCCTTCTCCTTCTTCTACTTCTTCTGATTCACCCTCCAGACTTCACCTTCTCCTTCTCCTTCTTCTACTTCTTCTGATTCACCCTCCTGACTTCACCTTCTCCTTCTCCTTCTTCTGCTTCTTATGCTTCACCCTCCAGACTTCACCTTCTCCTTCTCCTTCTTCTGCTTCTTCTGCTTCACCCTCCAGACTTCACCTTCTCCTTCTCCTTCTTCTGCTTCTTCTGCTTCACCCTCCAGACTTCACCTTCTCCTTCTCCTTCTTCTACTTCTTCTGATTCACCCTCCAGACTTCACCTTCTCCTTCTCCTTCTTCTACTTCTTCTGATTCACCCTCCAGACTTCACCTTCTCCTTCTCCTTCTTCTACTTCTTCTGATTCACCCTCCTGACTTCACCTTCTCCTTCTCCTTCTTCTGCTTCTTCTGCTTCACCCTCCAGACTTCACCTTCTCCTTCTCCTTCTTCTGCTTCTTCTGCTTCACCCTCCAGACTTCACCTTCTACTTCTCCTTCTTCTGCTTCTTCTGCCTCACCCTCCTGACTTCACCTTCTCCTTCCCCTTCTTCTACTTCTTCTGATTCACCCTCCAGACTTCACCTTCTCCTTCTCCTTCTTCTGCTTCTTCTGCTTCACCCTCCAGACTTCACCTTCTCCTACCCCTTCTTCTGCTTCTTCTGCTTCGCCCTCCAGACTTCACCTTCTCCTTCTCCTTCTTCTGCTTCTTCTGCTTCACCCTCCTGACTTCACCTTCTCCTTCTCCTTCTTCTACTTCTTCTGATTCACCCTCCAGACTTCACCTTCTCCTTCTCCTTCTTCTGCTTCTTCTGTTTCACCCTCCAGACTTCACCTTCTACTTCTCCTTCTTCTGCTTCTTCTGCTTCACCCTCCTGACTTCACCTTCTCCTTCCCCTTCTTCTACTACTTCTGATTCAACCTCCAGACTTCACCTTTTCATTCTCCTTCTTCTGCTTCTTCTGAGTCACCCTCCAGACATCACCTTCTCCTTCTCCTTCTTCTGCTTCTTCTGATTCACCCTCCAGACTTCACCTTCTCCTTCTCCTTCTTCTGCTTCTTCTGATTCATCCTCCAGTCTTCACCTTCTCCTTCTCCTTCTTCTGCTTCTTCTGATTCACCATTCAGACTTCACCTTCTCCTTCTCCTTCTTCTACTTCTTCTGATTCACCCTCCAGACTTCATCTTCTCCTTCTCCATTTACTGCTTCTTCTGATTCACCCTCCAGACTTCACCTTCTCCTTCTCCTTCTTCTGCATCTTCTGATTCACCCTCCAGACTTCACCTTCTCCTTCTCCTTCTTCTACTTCTTCTGATTCACCCTCCAGACTTCACCTTCTCCTTCTCCATTTACTGCTTCTTCTGATTCACCCTCCAGACTTCACCTTCTCCTTCTCCTTCTTCTGCATCTTCTGATTCACCCTCCAGACTTCACCTTCTCCTTCTCCTTCTTCTACTTCTTCTGATTCACCCTCCAGACTTCACCTTCTCCTTCTCCTTCTTCTACTTCTTCTGATTCACCCTCCAGACTTCACCTTCTACTTCTCCTTCTTCTGCTTCTTCTGCTTCACCCTCCTGACTTCACCTTCTCCTTCCCCTTCTTCTACTACTTCTGATTCAACCTCCAGACTTCACCTTTTCATTCTCCTTCTTCTGCTTCTTCTGAATCACCCTCCAGACATCACCTTCTCCTTCTCCTTCTTCTGCTTCTTCTGATTCACCCTCCAGACTTCACCTTCTCCTTCTCCTTCTTCTGCTTCTTCTGATTCATCCTCCAGTCTTCACCTTCTCCTTCTCCTTCTTCTGCTTCTTCTGATTCACCATTCAGACTTCACCTTCTCCTTCTCCTTCTTCTACTTCTTCTGATTCACCCTCCAGACTTCATCTTCTACTTCTCCATTTACTGCTTCTTCTGATTCACCCTCCAGACTTCACCTTCTCCTTCTCCTTCTTCTGCATCTTCTGATTCACCCTCCAGACTTCACCTTCTTCTTCTCCTTCTTCTACTTCTTCTGATTCACCCTCCAGACTTCACCTTCTCCTTCTCCTTCTTCTACTTCTTCTGATTCACCCTCCAGACTTCACCTTCTCCTTCTCCTTCTTCTACTTCTTCTGCTTCTCCCTCCAGACTTCACCTTCTCCTTCTCCTTCTTCTGCTTCTTCTGATTCACCCTCCAGACTTCACCTTCTCCTTCTCCTTCTTCTACTTCTTCTGATTCACCCTCCTGACTTCACCTTCTCCTTCTCCTTCTTCTGCTTCTTATGCTTCACCCTCCAGACTTCACCTTCTCCTTCTCCTTCTTCTGCTTCTTCTGCTTCACCCTCCAGACTTCACCTTCTACTTCTCCTTCTTCTGCTTCTTCTGCTTCACCCTCCTGACTTCACCTTCTCCTTCTCCTTCTTCTACTTCTTCTGATTCACCCTCCAGACTTCACCTTCTCCTTCTCCTTCTTCTACTTCTTCTGATTCACCCTCCAGTCTTCACCTTCTCCTTCTCCTTCTTCTGCTTCTTCTGATTCACCCTCCAGACTTCACCTTCTCCTACTCCTTCTTCTGCTTCTTCTGATTCACCCTCCAGACTTCACCTTCTCCTTCTCCTTCTTCTGCTTCTTCTGATTCACCCTCCAGATTTCACCTTCTCCTTCTCCTTCTTCTGCTTCTTCTGATTCACCCTCCAGACTTCACCTTCTCCTTCTCCTTCTTCTGCTTCTTCTGATTCACCCTCCAGTCTTCACCTTCTCCTTCTCCTTCTTCTGCTTCTTCTGATTCACCCTCCAGACTTCACCTTCTCCTTCTCCTTCTTCTGCTTCTTCTGATTCACCCTCCAGACATCGCCTTCTCCTTCTCCTTCTTCTACTTCTTCTGATTCACCCTCCAGACTTCACCTTCTCCTTCTTCTGCTTCTTCTGATTCACCCTCCAGACTTCACCTTCTCCTTCTCCTTCGTCTACTTCTTCTGATTCACCCTCCAGACTACACCTTCTCCTTCTCCTTCTTCTACTTCTTCTGATTCACCCTCCAGACTTCACCTTCTCCTTCTCCTTCTTCTGCTTCTTCTGATTCACCCTCCAGACTTCACCTTCTCCTTCTCCTTCTTCTACTTCTTCTGATTCACCCTCCAGACTTCACCTTCTCCTTCTCCTTCTTCTACTTCTTCTGATTCACCCTCCAGACTTCACCTTCACCTTCTCCTTCTTCTACTTCTTCTGCTTCTCCCTCCAGACTTCACCTTCTCCTTCTCCTTCTTCTGCTTCTTCTGATTCACCCTCCAGACTTCACCTTCTCCTTCTCCTTCTTCTACTTCTTCTGATTCACCCTCCAGACTTCACCTTCTCCTTCTATTTCTTCTACTTCTTCTGATTCACCCTCCTGACTTCACCTTCTCCTTCTCCTTCTTCTGCTTCTTCTGCTTCACCCTCCAGACTTCACCTTCTCCTTCTCCTTCTTCTGCTTCTTCTGCTTCACCCTCCAGACTTCACCTTCTACTTCTCCTTCTTCTGCTTCTTCTGCTTCACCCTCCTGACTTCACCTTCTCCTTCCCCTTCTTCTACTTCTTCTGATTCACGCTCCAGACTTCACCTTCTCCTTCTCCTTCTTCTGCTTCTTCTGCTTCACCCTCCAGACTTCACCTTCTCCTTCCCCTTCTTCTGCTTCTTCTGCTTCGCCCTCCAGACTTCACCATCTCCTTCTCCTTCTTCTGCTTCTTCTGCTTCACCCTCCTGACTTCACCTTCTCCTTCTCCTTCTTCTACTTCTTCTGATTCACCCTCCAGACTTCACCTTCTCCTTCTCCTTCTTCTGCTTCTTCTGCTTCACCCTCCAGACTTCACCTTCTCCTTCTCCTTCTTCTGCTTCTTCCGCTGCGCCCTCCAGACTTCACCTTCACCTTCTCCTTCTTCTGCTTCTTCTGCTTCACCCTCCTGACTTCACCTTCTCCTTCTCCTTCTTCTACTTCTTCTGCTTCACCCTCCTGACATCACCTTCTCCTTCTCCTTCTTCTGCTTCTTCTGATTCACCCTCCTAACTTCACCTTCTCCTTCTCCATCTTCTGCTTCTTCTGATTCACCCTCCTGACTTCACCTTCTTCTTCTCCTTCTTCTGCTTCTTCTGATTCACCCTCCAGACTTCAACTTCTCCTTCTCCTTCTTCTGCTTCTTCTGATTCACCCTCCAAACTTCACCTTCTCCTTCTCCTTCTTCTGCTTCTTCTGATTCACACTCCAACCTCACCTTCTCCTTCTCCTTCTTCTACTTCTTCTGATTCACCCTCCAGACTTCATCTTCTCCTTCTCCTTCTTCTGCTTCTTCTGATTCACCCTCCAGACTTCACCTTTTCCTTCTCCTTCTTCTGCTTCTTCTGAGTCACCCTCCAGACTTCACCTTCTCCTTCTCCTTCTTCTACTTCTTCTGATTCACCCTCCAGACTTCACCTTCTCCTTCTCCTTCTTCTACTTCTTCTGATTCACCCTCCAGTCTTCACCTTCTCCTTCTCCTTTTTCTGCTTCTTCTGCTTCACCCTCCAGACTTCAGCTTCTCCCTCTCCTTCTTCTGATTCTTCTGATTCAACCTCCAGACTTCACCTTCTCCTTCTCCTTCTTCTGCTTCTTCTGATTCACCCTCCTGACTTCACCTTCTCCTTCTCCTTCTTCTACTTCTTCTGATTCACCCTCCTGACTTCACCTTCTCCTTCTCCTTCTTCTACTTCTTCTGCTTCACCCTCCAGACTTCACCTTCTCCTTCTCCTTCTTCTACTTCTTCTGATTCACCCTCCAGACTTCACCTTCTCCTTCTCCATCTTCTGCTTCTTCTGATTCACCCTCCAGACTTCACCTTCTCCTTCTCCTTATTCTGCTTCTTCTGATTCACCCTCCAGACTTCACCTTCTCCTTCTCCTTCTTCTGTTTCTTCTGATTCACCCTCCAGACTTCACCTTCTCCTTCTCCTTCTTCTGCTTCTTCTGAATCACCCTCCAGACTTCACCTTCTCCTGCTCCTTCTTCTGCTTCTTCTGATTCACCCTCCAGACTTCACCTTCTCCTTCTCCTTATTCTACTTCTTCTGATTCACCCTCCAGACATCACCTTCTCGTTCTCCTTCTTCTACTTCTTCTGATTCACCCTCCAGGCTTCACCTTCTCCTTCTCCTTCTTCTGCTTCTTCTGATTCACCCTCCAGACTTCACCTTCTCCTTCTCCTTCTTCTGCTTCTTCTGATTCATCCTCCAGACTTCACCTTCTCCTTCTCCTTCTTCTGCTTCTTCTGATTCACCATTCAGACTTCACCTTCTCCTTCTCCTTCTTCTGCTTCTTCTGATTCACCCTCCAGACCTCACCTTCTCCTTCTCCTTCTGCTACTTCTTCTGATTCACCCTCCAGATTTCATCTTCTCCTTCTCCTTCTGCTGCTTCTTCTGATTCACCCTCCAGACCTCACCTTCTCCTTCTCCTTCTTCTGCTTCTTCTGATTCACCCTCCAGACTTCTCCTTCTCCTTCTCCTTCTTCTACTTCTTCTGATTCACCCTCCAGACTTCACCTTCTCCTTCTCCTTCTTCTACTCCTTCTGATTCACCCTCCAGACTTCACCTCCTCCTTCTCCTTCTTCTACTTCTTCTGCTTCTCCCTCCAGACTTCACCTTCTGCTTCTCCTTCTTCTGCTTCTTCTGATTCACCCTCCAGATTTCACCTTAACCTTCTCCTTCTTCTACTTCTTCTGATTCACCCTCCAGACCTCACCTTCTCCTTCTCCTTTTTCTACTTCTTCTGATTCACCCTCCAGACTTCACCTTCTCCTTCTCCTTCTTCTACTTCTTCTGATTCACCCTCCTGACTTCACCTTCTCCTTCTCCTTCTTCTGCTTCTTCTGCTTCACCCTCCAGACTTCACCTTCTCCTTCTCCTTCTTCTGCTTCTTCTGCTTCACCCTCCAGACTTCACCTTCTACTTCTCCTTCTTCTGCTTCTTCTGCTTCACCCTCCTGACTTCACCTTCTCCTTCCCCTTCTTCTACTTCTTCTGATTCACCCTCCAGACTTCACCTTCTCCTTCTCCTTCTTCTGCTTCTTCTGCTTCACCCTCCAGACTTCACCTTCTCCTTCCCCTTCTTCTGCTTCTTCTGCTTCGCCCTCCAGACTTCACCTTCTCCTTCTCCTTCTTCTGCTTCTTCTGATTCACCCTCCAGACTTCACCTTCTCCTTCTCCTTCTTCTGCTTCTTCTGCTGCGCCCTCCAGACTTCACCTTCTCCTTCTCCTTCTTCTGCTTCTTCTGCTTCACCCTCCAGACTTCACCTTCTCCTTCTCCTTATTCTGCTTCTTCTGCTGCGCCCTCCAGACTTCACCTTCACCTTCTCCTTCTTCTGCTTCTTCTGCTTCACCCTCCTGACTTCACCTTCTCCTTCTCCTTCTTCTGCTTCTTCTGCTTCACCCTCCAGACTTCACCTTCTCCTTCTCCTTCTTCTGCTTCTTCTGCTTCACCCTCCAGACTTCACCTTCTCCTGCTCCTTCTTCTGCTTCTTCTGATTCACCCTCCAGACTTCACCTTCTCCTTCTCCTTATTCTACTTCTTCTGATTCACCCTCCAGACATCACCTTCTCGTTCTCCTTCTTCTACTTCTTCTGATTCACCCTCCAGGCTTCACCTTCTCCTTCTCCTTCTTCTGCTTCTTCTAATTCACCCTCCAGACTTCACCTTCTCCTTCTCCTTCTTCTGCTTCTTCTGATTCATCCTCCAGACTTCACCTTCTCCTTCTCCTTCTTCTGCTTCTTCTGATTCACCATTCAGACTTCACCTTCTCCTTCTCCTTCTTCTGCTTCTTCTGATTCACCCTCCAGATTTCATCTTCTCCTTCTCCTTCTGCTGCTTCTTCTGATTCACCCTCCAGACCTCACCTTCTCCTTCTCCTTCTTCTGCTTCTTCTGATTCACCCTCCAGACTTCTCCTTCTCCTTCTCCTTCTTCTACTTCTTCTGATTCACCCTCCAGACTTCACCTTCTCCTTCTCCTTCTTCTACTCCTTCTGATTCACCCTCCAGACTTCACCTTCTCCTTCTCCTTCTTCTACTTCTTCTGCTTCTCCCTCCAGACTTCACCTTCTGCTTCTCCTTCTTCTGCTTCTTCTGATTCACCCTCCAGATTTCACCTTCTCCTTCTCCTTCTTCTACTTCTTCTGATTCACCCTCCAGACTTCACCTTCTCCTTCTCCTTTTTCTACTTCTTCTGATTCACCCTCCAGACTTCACCTTCTCCTTCTCCTTCTTCTACTTCTTCTGATTCACCCTCCTGACTTCACCTTCTCCTTCTCCTTCTTCTGCTTCTTCTGCTTCACCCTCCAGACTTCACCTTCTCCTTCTCCTTCTTCTGCTTCTTCTGCTTCACCCTCCAGACTTCACCTTCTACTTCTCCTTCTTCTGCTTCTTCTGCTTCACCCTCCTGACTTCACCTTCTCCTTCCCCTTCTTCTACTTCTTCTGATTCACCCTCCAGACTTCACCTTCTCCTTCTCCTTCTTCTGCTTCTTCTGCTTCACCCTCCAGACTTCACCTTCTCCTTCCCCTTCTTCTGCTTCTTCTGCTTCACCCTCCAGACTTCACCTTCTCCTTCTCCTTCTTCTGCTTCTTCTGATTCACCCTCCAGACTTCACCTTCTCCTTCTCCTTCTTCTGCTTCTTCTGCTTCTCCCTCCTGACTTCACCTTCTCCTTCTACTTCTTCTACTTCTTCTGATTCACCCTCCAGACTTCACCTTCTCCTTCTCCTTCTTCTGCTTCTTCTGCTTCACCCTCCAGACTTCACCTTCTCCTTCTCCTTCTTCTGCTTCTTCTGCTGCGCCCTCCAGACTTCACCTTCACCTTCTCCTTCTTCTGCTTCTTCTGCTTCACCCTCCTGACTTCACCTTCTCCTTCTCCTTCTTCTACTTCTTCTGCTTCACCCTCCTGACTTCACCTTCTCCTTCTCCTTCTTCTGCTTCTTCTGATTCACCCTCCTAACTTCACCTTCTCCTTCTCCATCTTCTGCTTCTTCTGATTCACCCTCCTGACTTCACCTTCTCCTTCTCCTTCTTCTGCTTCTTCTGATTCACCCTCCAGACTTCAACTTCTCCTTCTCCTTCTTCTGCTTCTTCTGATTCACCCTCCAGACTTCACCTTCTCCTTCTCCTTCTTCTGCTTCTTCTGCTTCACACTCCGGACCTCACCTTCTCCTTCTCCTTCTTCTACTACTTCTGATTCACCCTCCAGACTTCATCTTCTCCTTCTCCTTCTCCTGCTTCTTCTGATTCACCCTCCAGACTTCACCTTTTCATTCTCCTTCTTCTGCTTCTTCTGAGTCACCCTCCAGACATCACCTTCTCATTCTCCTTCTTCTGCTTCTTCTGATTCACCCTCCATACTTCACCTTCTCCTTCTCCTTCTTCTGCTTCTTCTGATTCATCCTCCAGTCTTCACCTTCTCCTTCTCCTTCTTCTGCTTCTTCTGATTCACCATTCAGACTTCACCTTCTCATTCTCCTTCTTCTGCTTCTTCTGATTCACCCTCCAGACCTCACCTTCTCCTTCTCCTTCTCCTACTTCTTCTGATTCACCCTCCAGACTTCATCTTCTCCTTCTCCATCTACTGCTTCTTCTGATTCACCCTCCAGACTTCACCTTCTCCTTCTCCTTCTTCTGCTTCTTCTGATTCACCCTCCAGACTTCACCTTCTCCTTCTCCTTCTTCTGCTTCTTCTGATTCACACTCCGGACCTCACCTTCTCCTTCTCCTTCTTCTACTACTTCTGATTCACCCTCCAGACTTCATCTTCTCCTTCTCCTTCTCCTGCTTCTTCTGATTCACCCTCCAGACTTCACCTTTTCATTCTCCTTCTTCTGCTTCTTCTGAGTCACCCTCCAGACATCACCTTCTCATTCTCCTTCTTCTGCTTCTTCTGATTGACCCTCCAGACTTCACCTTCTCCTTCTCCTTCTTCTGATTCTTCTGATTCATCCTCCAGTCTTCACCTTCTCCTTCTCCTTCTTCTGCTTCTTCTGATTCACCATTCAGACTTCACCTTCTCCTTCTCCTTCTTCTGCATCTTCTGATTCACCCTCCAGACCTCACCTTCTCCTTCTCCTTCTTCTACTTCTTCTGATTCACCCTCCAGACTTCATCTTCTCCTTCTCCATCGACTGCTTCTTCTGATTCATCCTCCAGATTTCACCTTCTCCTTCTCCTTCTTCTGCTTCTTCTGATTCACCCTCCAGACTTCACCTTCTCCTTCTCCTTCTTCTACTTCTTCTGATTCACCCTCCAGACTTCACCTTCTCCTTCTCCTTCTTCTACTTCTTCTGATTCACCCTCCAGACTTCACCTTCTCCTTCTCCTTCTTCTACTTCTTCTGCTTCTCCCTCCAGACTTCACCTTCTCCTTCTCCTTCTTCTGCTTCTTCTGATTCACCCTCCAGATTTCACCTTCTCCTTCTCCTTCTTCTACTTCTTCTGATTCACCCTCCAGACTTCACCTTCTCCTTCTCCTTCTTCTACTTCTTCTGATTCACCCTCCAGACTTCACCTTCTCCTTCTCCTTCTTCTACTTCTTCTGATTCACCCTCCTGACTTCACCTTCTCCTTCTCCTTCTTCTGCTTCTTATGCTTCACCCTCCAGACTTCACCTTCTCCTTCTCCTTCTTCTGCTTCTTCTGCTTCACCCTCCAGACTTCACCTTCTCCTTCTCCTTCTTCTGCTTCTTCTGCTTCACCCTCCAGACTTCACCTTCTCCTTCTCCTTCTTCTACTTCTTCTGATTCACCCTCCAGACTTCACCTTCTCCTTCTCCTTCTTCTACTTCTTCTGATTCACCCTCCAGACTTCACCTTCTCCTTCTCCTTCTTCTACTTCTTCTGATTCACCCTCCTGACTTCACCTTCTCCTTCTCCTTCTTCTGCTTCTTCTGCTTCACCCTCCAGACTTCACCTTCTCCTTCTCCTTCTTCTGCTTCTTCTGCTTCACCCTCCAGACTTCACCTTCTACTTCTCCTTCTTCTGCTTCTTCTGCCTCACCCTCCTGACTTCACCTTCTCCTTCCCCTTCTTCTACTTCTTCTGATTCACCCTCCAGACTTCACCTTCTCCTTCTCCTTCTTCTGCTTCTTCTGCTTCACCCTCCAGACTTCACCTTCTCCTTCCCCTTCTTCTGCTTCTTCTGCTTCGCCCTCCAGACTTCACCTTCTCCTTCTCCTTCTTCTGCTTCTTCTGCTTCACCCTCCTGACTTCACCTTTTCCTTCTCCTTCTTCTACTTCTTCTGATTCACCCTCCAGACTTCACCTTCTCCTTCTCCTTCTTCTGCTTCTTCTGTTTCACCCTCCAGATTTCACCTTCTACTTCTCCTTCTTCTGCTTCTTCTGCTTCACCCTCCTGACTTCACCTTCTCCTTCCCCTTCTTCTACTTCTTCTGATTCACCCTCCAGACTTCACCTTCTCCTTCTCCTTCTTCTGCTTCTTCTGCTCCACCCTCCAGACTTCACCTTCTCCTTCCCCTTCTTCTGCTTCTTCTGCTTCGCCCGCCAGACTTCACCTTCTCCTTCTCCTTCTTCTGCTTCTTCTGATTCACCCTCCAGACTTCACCTTCTCCTTCTCCTTCTTCTGCTTCTTCTGCTTCTCCCTCATGACTTCACCTTCTCCTTCTCCTTCTTCTACTTCTTCTGATTCACCCTCCAGACTTCACCTTCTACTTCTCCTTCTTCTGCTTCTTCTGCTTCACCCTCCAGACTTCTCCTTCTCCTTCTCCTTCTTCTGCTTCTTCTGCTGCGCCCTCCAGACTTCACCTTCTCCTTCTCCTTCTTCTGCTTCTTCTGATTCACACTCCAGACCTCACCTTCTCCTTCTCCTTCTTCTACTACTTCTGATTCACCCTCCAGACTTCATCTTCTCCTTCTCCTTCTCCTGCTTCTTCTGATTCACCCTCCAGACTTCACCTTTTCATTCTCCTTCTTCTGCTTCTTCTGAGTCACCCTCCAGACATCACCTTCTCCTTCTCCTTCTTCTGCTTCTTCTGATTCACCCTCCAGACTTCACCTTCTCCTTCTCCTTCTTCTGCTTCTTCTGATTCATCCTCCAGTCTTCACCTTCTCCTTCTCCTTCTTCTGCTTCTTCTGATTCACCATTCAGACTTCACCTTCTCCTTCTCCTTCTTCTACTTCTTCTGATTCACCCTCCAGACTTCATCTTCTCCTTCTCCATCAACTGCTACTTCTGATTCACCCTCCAGACTTCACCTTCTCCTTCTCCTTCTTCTGCTTCTTCTGATTCACCCTCCAGACTTCACCTTCTCCTTCTCCTTCTTCTACTTCTTCTGATTCACCCTCCAGACTTCACCTTCTCCTTCTCCTTCTTCTACTTCTTCTGATTCACCCTCCAGACTTCACCTTCTCCTTCTCCTTCTTCTACTTCTTCTGCTTCTCCCTCCAGACTTCACCTTCTCCTTCTCCTTCTTCTGCTTCTTCTGATTCACCCTCCAGATTTCACCTTCTCCTTCTCCTTCTTCTACTTCTTCTGATTCACACTCCAGACTTCACCTTCTCCTTCTCCTTCTTCTACTTCTTCTGATTCACCCTCCAGACTTCACCTTCTCCTTCTCCTGCTTCTACTTCTTCTGATTCACCCTCCAGACTTCACCTTCTCCTTCTCCTTCTTCTGCATCTTCTGATTCACCCTCCAGACTTCAACTTCTCCTTCTCCTGTTTCTGCTTCTTCTGATTCACCCTCCAGACTTCACCTTCTACTTCTCCTTCTTCTACTTCTTCTGATTAACCCTCCAGACTTCATCTTCTCCTTCTCCTTCTTCTTCTTCTTCTGATTCACCCTCCAGACTTCACCTTCTCCTTCTCCTTCTTCTACTTCTTCTGATTCACCCTCCAGACTTCACCTTCTCCTTCTCCTTCTTCTGCTTCTTCTGATTCACCCTCCAGACTTCACCTTCTTCTTCTCCTTCTTCTGCTTCTTCTGATTCACCCTCCAGACATCACCTTCTCCTTCTCCTTCTTCTACTTCTTCTGATTCACCCTCCAGACTTCACCTTCTCCTTCTCCTTCTTCTGCTTCTTCTGATTCACCATCCAGACTTCGCATTCTCCTTCTCCTTCTTCTACTTCTTCTGATTCACCCTCCAGACTTCACCTTCTCCTTCTCCTTCTTCTACTTCTTCTGATTCACCCTCCAGTCTTCACCTTCTCCTTCTCCTTCTTCTGCTTCTTCTGATTCACCCTCCAGACTTCACCTTCTCCTACTCCTTCTTCTGCTTCTTCTGATTCACCCTCCAGACTTCACCTTCTCCTTCTCCTTCTTCTGCTTCTTCTGATTCACCCTCCAGACTTTACCTTCTCCTTCTCCTTCTTCTGCTTCTTCTGATTCACCCTCCAGACTTCACCTTCTCCTTCTCCTTCTTCTGCTACTTCTGATTCACCCTCCAGACTTCACCTTCTCCTTCTCCTTCTTCTGCTTCTTCTGATTCACCCTCCAGACTTCACCTTCTCCTTCTCCTTCTTCTGCTTCTTCTGATTCACCCTCCAGACATCGCCTTCTCCTTCTCCTTCTTCTACTTCTTCTGATTCACCCTCCAGACTTCACCTTCTCCTTCTTCTGCTTCTTCTGATTCACCCTCCAGACTTCACCTTCTCCTTCTCCTTCGTCTACTTCTTCTGATTCACCCTCCAGACTAAACCTTCTCCTTCTCCTTCTTCTACTTCTTCTGATTCACCCTCCAGACTTCACCTTCTCCTTCTCCTTCTTCTGCTTCTTCTGATTCACCCTCCAGACTTCACCTTCTCCTTCTCCTTCTTCTACTTCTTCTGATTCACCCTCCAGACTTCACCTTCTCCTTCTCCTTCTTCTACTTCTTCTGATTCACCCTCCAGACTTCACCTTCTCCTTCTCCTTCTTCTACTTCTTCTGCTTCTCCCTCCAGACTTCACCTTCTCCTTCTCCTTCTTCTGCTTCTTCTGATTCACCCTCCAGACTTCACCTTCTCCTTCTCCTTCTTCTACTTCTTCTGATTCACCCTCCAGACTTCACCTTCTCCTTCTATTTCTTCTACTTCTTCTGATTCACCCTCCTGACTTCACCTTCTCCTTCTCCTTCTTCTGCTTCTTCTGCTTCACCCTCCAGACTTCACCTTCTCCTTCTCCTTCTTCTGCTTCTTCTGCTTCACCCTCCAGACTTCACCTTCTACTTCTCCTTCTTCTGCTTCTTCTGCTTCACCCTCCTGACTTCACCTTCTCCTTCCCCTTCTTCTACTTCTTCTGATTCACCCTCCAGACTTCACATTCTCCTTCTCCTTCTTCTGCTTCTTCTGCTTCACCCTCCAGACTTCACCTTCTCCTTCCCCTTCTTCTGCTTCTTCTGCTTCGCCCTCCAGACTTCACCTTCTCCTTCTCCTTCTTCTGCTTCTTCTGCTTCACCCTCCTGACTTCACCTTCTCCTTCTCCTTCTTCTACTTCTTCTGATTCACCCTCCAGACTTCAACTTCTCCCTCTCCTTCTTCTGCTTCTTCTGCTTCACCCTCCAGACTTCACCTTCTCCTTCTCCTTCTTCTGCTTCTTCTGATTCACCCTCCTAACTTCACCTTCTCCTTCTCCATCTTCTGCTTCTTCTGATTCACCCTCCTGACTTCACCTTCTTCTTCTCCTTCTTCTGCTTCTTCTGATTCACCCTCCAGACTTCAACTTCTTCTTCTCCTTCTTCTGCTTCTTCTGATTCACCCTCCAAACTTCACCTTCTCCTTCTCCTTCTTCTGCTTCTTCTGATTCACACTCCAGACCTCACCTTCTCCTTCTCCTTCTTCTACTTCTTCTGATTCACCCTCCAGACTTCATCTTCTCCTTCTCCTTCTTCTGCTTCTTCTGATTCACCCTCCAGACTTCACCTTTTCCTTCTCCTTCTTCTGCTTCTTCTGAGTCACCCTCCAGACTTCACCTTCTCCTTCTCCTTCTTCTACTTCTTCTGCTTCACCCTCCAGACTTCACCTTCTCCTTCTCCTTCTTCTGCTTCTTCTGCTTCACCCTCCAGACTTCACCTTCTACTTCTCCTTCTTCTGCTTCTTCTGCTTCACCCTCCTGACTTCACCTTCTCCTTCCCCTTCTTCTACTTCTTCTGATTCACCCTCCAGACTTCACATTCTCCTTCTCCTTCTTCTGCTTCTTCTGCTTCACCCTCCAGACTTCACCTTCTCCTTCCCCTTCTTCTGCTTCTTCTGCTTCGCCCTCCAGACTTCACCTTCTCCTTCTCCTTCTTCTGCTTCTTCTGCTTCACCCTCCTGACTTCACCTTCTCCTTCTCCTTCTTCTACTTCTTCTGATTCACCCTCCAGACTTCAACTTCTCCCTCTCCTTCTTCTGCTTCTTCTGCTTCACCCTCCAGACTTCACCTTCTCCTTCTCCTTCTTCTACTTCTTCTGATTCACCCTCCAGACTTCAACTTCTCCTTCTCCTTCTTCTGCTTCTTCTGATTCACCCTCCAAACTTCACCTTCTCCTTCTCCTTCTTCTGCTTCTTCTGATTCACACTCCAGACCTCACCTTCTCCTTCTCCTTCTTCTACTTCTTCTGATTCACCCTCCAGACTTCATCTTCTCCTTCTCCTTCTTCTGCTTCTTCTGATTCACCCTCCAGACTTCACCTTTTCCTTCTCCTTCTTCTGCTTCTTCTGAGTCACCCTCCAGACTTCACCTTCTCCTTCTCCTTCTTCTACTTCTTCTGCTTCACCCTCCAGACTTCACCTTCTCCTTCTCCTTCTTCTGCTTCTTCTGCTTCACCCGCCAGACTTCACCTTCTACTTCTCCTTCTTCTGCTTCTTCTGCTTCACCCTCCTGACTTCACCTTCTCCTTCCCCTTCTTCTACTTCTTCTGATTCACCCTCCAGACTTCACATTCTCCTTCTCCTTCTTCTGCTTCTTCTGCTTCACCCTCCAGACTTCACCTTCTCCTTCCCCTTCTTCTGCTTCTTCTGCTTCGCCCTCCAGACTTCACCTTCTCCTTCTCCTTCTTCTGCTTCTTCTGCTTCACCCTCCTGACTTCACCTTCTCCTTCTCCTTCTTCTACTTCTTCTGATTCACCCTCCAGACTTCAACTTCTCCCTCTCCTTCTTCTGCTTCTTCTGCTTCACCCTCCAGACTTCACCTTCTCCTTCTCCTTCTTCTGCTTCTTCTGATTCACCCTCCTAACTTCACCTTCTCCTTCTCCATCTTCTGCTTCTTCTGATTCACCCTCCTGACTTCACCTTCTTCTTCTCCTTCTTCTGCTTCTTCTGATTCACCCTCCAGACTTCAACTTCTCCTTCTCCTTCTTCTGCTTCTTCTGATTCACCCTCCAAACTTCACCTTCTCCTTCTCCTTCTTCTGCTTCTTCTGATTCACACTCCAGACCTCACCTTCTCCTTCTCCTTCTTCTACTTCTTCTGATTCACCCTCCAGACTTCATCTTCTCCTTCTCCTTCTTCTGCTTCTTCTGATTCACCCTCCAGACTTCACCTTTTCCTTCTCCTTCTTCTGCTTCTTCTGAGTCACCCTCCAGACTTCACCTTCTCCTTCTCCTTCTTCTACTTCTTCTGATTCACCCTCCAGACTTCACCTTCTCCTTCTCCTTCTTCTACTTCTTCTGATTCACCCTCCAGTCTTCACCTTCTCCTTCTCCTTTTTCTGCTTCTTCTGCTTCACCCTCCAGACTTCAGCTTCTCCTTCTCCTTCTTCTGTTTCTTCTGATTCAACCTCCAGACTTCACCTTCTCCTTCTCCTTCTTCTGCTTCTTCTGATTCACCCTCCTGACTTCACCTTCTCCTTCTCCTTCTTCTACTTCTTCTGATTCACCCTCCTGACTTCACCTTCTCCTTCTCCTTCTTCTACTTCTTCTGCTTCACCCTCCAGACTTCACCTTCTCCTTCTCCTTCTTCTACTTCTTCTGATTCACCCTCCAGACTTCACCTTCTCCTTCTCCATCTTCTGCTTCTTCTGATTCACCCTCCAGACTTCACCTTCTCCTTCTCCTTATTCTGCTTCTTCTGATTCACCCTCCAGACTTCACCTTCTCCTTCTCCTTCTTCTGCTTCTTCTGATTCACCCTCCAGACTTCACCTTCTCCTTCTCCTTCTTCTGCTTCTTCTGATTCACACTCCAGACTTCACCTTCTCCTGCTCCTTCTTCTGCTTCTTCTGATTCACCCTCCAGACTTCACCTTCTCCTTCTCCTTATTCTACTTCTTCTGATTCACCCTCCAGACATCACCTTCTCGTTCTCCTTCTTCTACTTCTTCTGATTCACCCTCCAGGCTTCACCTTCTCCTTCTCCTTCTTCTGCTTCTTCTGATTCACCCTCCAGACTTCAACTTCTCCTTCTCCTTCTTCTTCTTCTTCTGATTCATCCTCCAGACTTCACCTTCTCCTTCTCCTTCTTCTGCTTCTTCTGATTCACCATTCAGACTTCACCTTCTCCTTCTCCTTCTTCTGCTTCTTCTGATTCACCCTCCAGTCCTCACCTTCTCCTTCTCCTTCTTCTACTTCTTCTGATTCACCCTCCAGACTTCATCTTCTCCTTCTCCTTCTGCTGCTTCTTCTGATTCACCCTCCAGACTTCACCTTCTTCTTCTCCTTCTTCTGCTTCTTCTGATTCACCCTCCAGACTTCTCCTTCTCTTTCTCCTTCTTCTACTTCTTCTGATTCACCCTCCAGACTTCACCTTCTCCTTCTCCTTCTTCTACTTCTTCTGATTCACCCTCCAGACTTCACCTTCTACTTCTCCTTCTTCTACTTCTTCTGCTTCTCCCTCCAGACTTCACCTTCTCCTTCTCCTTCTTCTGCTTCTTCTGATTCACCCTCCAGATTTCACCTTCTCCTTCTCCTTCTTCTACTTCTTCTGATTCACCCTCCAGACTTCACCTTCTCCTTCTCCTTCTTCTACTTCTTCTGATTCACCCTCCAGACTTCACCTTCTCCTTCTCCTTCTTCTACTTCTTCTGATTCACCCTCCTGACTTCACCTTCTCCTTCTCCTTCTTCTGCTTCTTCTGCTTCACCCTCCAGACTTCACCTTCTCCTTCTCCTTCTTCTGCTTCTTCTGCTTCACCCTCCAGACTTCACCTTCTACTTCTCCTTCTTCTGCTTCTTCTGCTTCACCCTCCTGACTTCACCTTCTCCTTCCCCTTCTTCTACTTCTTCTGATTCACCCTCCAGACTTCACCTTCTTCTGCTTCTTCTGCTTCACCCTCCAGACTTCACCTTCTCCTTCCCCTTCTTCTGCTTCTTCTGCTTCGCCCTCCAGACTTCACCTTCTCCTTCTCCTTCTTCTGCTTCTTCTGATTCACCCTCCAGACTTCACCTTCTCCTTCTCCTTCTTCTGCTTCTTCTGCTTCTCCCTCCTGACTTCACCTTCTCCTTCTCCTTCTTCTACTTCTTCTGATTCACCCTCCAGACTTCACCTTCTCCTTCTCCTTCTTCTGCTTCTTCTGCTTCACCCTCCAGACTTCACCTTCTCCTTCTCCTTCTTTTGCTTCTTCTGCTGCGCCCTCCAGACTTCACCTTCACCTTCTCCTTCTTCTGCTTCTTCTGCTTCACCCTCCTGACTTCACCTTCTCCTTCCCCTTCTTCTACTTCTTCTGCTTCACCCTCCTGACTTCACCTTCTCCTTCTCCTTCTTCTACTACTTCTGATTCACCCTCCAGACTTCATCTTCTCCTTCTCCTTCTCCTGCTTCTTCTGATTCACCCTCCAGACTTCACCTTTTCATTCTCCTTCTTCTGCTTCTTCTGAGTCACCCTCCAGACATCACCTTCTCCTTCTCCTTCTTCTGCTTCTTTTGATTCACCATTCAGACTTCACCTTCTCCTTCTCCTTCTTCTACTTCTTCTGATTCACCCTCCAGACTTCATCTTCTCCTTCTCCATCTACTGCTTCTTCTGATTCACCCTCCAGACTTCACCTTCTCCTTCTCCTTCTTCTGCTTCTTCTGATTCACCCTCCAGACTTCACCTTCTCCTTCTCCTTCTTCTACTTCTTCTGATTCACCCTCCAGACTTCACCTTCTCCTTCTCCTTCTTCTACTTCTTCTGATTCACCCTCCAGACTTCACCTTCTCCTTCTCCTTCTTCTACTTCTTCTGCTTCTCCCTCCAGACTTCACCTTCTCCTTCTCCTTCTTCTGCTTCTTCTGATTCACCCTCCAGATTTCACCTTCTCCTTCTCCTTCTTCTACTTCTTCTGATTCACCCTCCAGACTTCACCTTCTCCTTCTCCTTCTTCTACTTCTTCTGATTCACCCTCCAGACTTCACCTTCTCCTTCTCCTTTTTCTACTTCTTCCGATTCACCCTCCAGACTTCACCTTCTCCTTCTCCTTCTTCTGCATCTTCTGATTCACCCTCCAGACTTCAACTTCTCCTTCTCCTGTTTCTGCTTCTTCTGATTCACCCTCCAGACTTCACCTTCTACTTCTCCTTCTTCTACTTCTTCTGATTAACCCTCCAGACTTCATCTTCTCCTTCTCCTTCTTCTTCTTCTTCTGATTCACCCTCCAGACTTCACCTTCTCCTTCTCCTTCTTCTACTTCTTCTGATTCACCCTCCAGACTTCACCTTCTCCTTCTCCTTCTTCTGCTTCTTCTGATTCACCCTCCAGACTTCACCTTCTTCTTCTCCTTCTTCTGCTTCTTCTGATTCACCCTCCAGACATCACCTTCTCCTTCTCCTTCTTCTACTTCTTCTGATTCACCCTCCAGACTTCACCTTTTCCTTCTCCTTCTTCTGCTTCTTCTGATTCACCATCCAGACTTCGCATTCTCCTTCTCCTTCTTCTACTTATTCTGATTCACCCTCCAGACTTCACCTTCTCCTTCTCCTTCTTCTGCTTCTTCTGATTCACCCTCCAGACTTCACCTTCTCCTACTCCTTCTTCTGCTTCTTCTGATTCACCCTCCAGACTTCACCTTCTCCTTCTCCTTCTTCTGCTTCTTCTGATTCACCCTCCAGACTTCACCTTCTCCTTCTCCTTCTTCTGCTTCTTCTGATTCACCCTCCAGACTTCACCTTCTCCTTCTCCTTCTTCTGCTTCTTCTGATTCACCCTCCAGACTTCACCTTCTCCTTCTCCTTCTTCTGCTTCTTCTGATTCACCCTCTAGACTTCAACTTCTCCTTCTCCTTCTTCTGCTTCTTCTGATTCACCCTCCATACATCGCCTTCTCCTTCTCCTTCTTCTACTTCTTCTGATTCACCCTCCAGACTTCACCTTCTCCTTCTTCTGCTTCTTCTGATTCACCCTCCAGACTTCACCTTCTCCTTCTCCTTCTTCTACTTCTTCTGATTCACCCTCCAGACTTCACCTTCTCCTTCTCCTTCTTCTGCATCTTCTGATTCACCCTCCAGACTTCAACTTCTCCTTCTCCTGTTTCTGCTTCTTCTGATTCACCCTCCAGACTTCACCTTCTACTTCTCCTTCTTCTACTTCTTCTGATTAACCCTCCAGACTTCATCTTCTCCTTCTCCTTCTTCTTCTTCTTCTGCTTCACCCTCCAGACTTCACCTTCTCCTTCTCCTTCTTCTGCTTCTTCTGATTCACCCTCCAGACTTCACCTTCTTCTTCTCCTTCTTCTGCTTCTTCTGATTCACCCTCCAGACATCACCTTCTCCTTCTCCTTCTTCTACTTCTTCTGATTCACCCTCCAGACTTCACCTTTTCCTTCTCCTTCTTCTGCTTCTTCTGATTCACCATCCAGACTTCGCATTCTCCTTCTCCTTCTTCTACTTCTTCTGATTCACCCTCCAGACTTCACCTTCTCCTTCTCCTTCTTCTGCTTCTTCTGATTCACCCTCCAGACTTCACCTTCTCCTACTCCTTCTTCTGCTTCTTCTGATTCACCCTCCAGACTTCACCTTCTCCTTCTCCTTCTTCTGCTTCTTCTGATTCACCCTCCAGACTTCACCTTCTCCTTCTCCTTCTTCTGCTTCTTCTGATTCACCCTCCAGACTTCACCTTCTCCAACTCCTTCTTCTGCTTCTTCTGATTCACCCTCCAGACTTCACCTTCTCCTTATCCTTCTTCTGCTTCTTCTGATTCACCCTCCAGACTTCACCTTCTCCTTCTCCTTCTTCTGCTTCTTCTGATTCACCCTCCAGACATCGCCTTCTCCTTCTCCTTCTTCTACTTCTTCTGATTCACCCTCCAGACTTCACCTTCTCCTTCTTCTGCTTCTTCTGATTCACCCTCCAGACTTCACCTTCTCCTTCTCCTTCTTCTACTTCTTCTGATTCACCCTCCAGACTTCACCTTCTCCTTCTATTTCTTCTACCTCTTCTGATTCACCCTCCTGACTTCACCTTCTCCTTCTCCTTCTTCTGCTTCTTCTGCTTCACCCTCCAGACTTCACCTTCTCCTTCTCCTTCTTCTGCTTCTTCTGCTTCACCCTCCAGACTTCACCTTCTACTTCTCCTTCTTCTGCTTCTTCTGCTTCACCCTCCTGACTTCATCTTCTCCTTCTCCTTCTTCTACTTCTTCTGATTCACCCTCCAGACTTCACCTTCTCCTTCTCCTTCTTCTGCTTCTTCTGCTTCACCCTCCAGACTTCACCTTCTCCTTCTCCTTCTTCTGCTTCTTCTGCTGCGCCCTCCAGACTTCACCTTCACCTTCTCCTTCTTCTGCTTCTTCTGCTTCACCCTCCTGACTTCACCTTCTCCTTCTCCTTCTTCTACTTCTTCTGCTTCACCCTCCTGAGTTCAACTTCTCCTTCTCCTTCTTCTGCTTCTTCTGATTCACCCTCCTAACTTCACCTTCTCCTTCTCCATCTTCTGCTTCTTCTGATTCACCCTCCTGACTTCACCTTCTTCTTCTCCTTCTTCTGCTTCTTCTGATTCACCCTCCAGACTTCAACTTCTCCTTCTCCTTCTTCTGCTTCTTCTGATTCACCCTCCAAACTTCACCTTCTCCTTCTCCTTCTTCTGCTTCTTCTGATTCACACTCCAGACCTCACCTTCTCCTTCTCCTTCTTCTACTTCTTCTGATTCACCCTCCAGACTTCATCTTCTCCTTCTCCTTCTTCTGCTTCTTCTGATTCACCCTCCAGACTTCACCTTTTCCTTCTCCTTCTTCTGCTTCTTCTGAGTCACCCTCCAGACTTCACCTTCTCCTTCTCCTTCTTCTACTTCTTCTGATTCACCCTCCAGACTTCACCTTCTCCTTCTCCTTCTTCTACTTCTTCTGATTCACCCTCCAGTCTTCACCTTCTGCTTCTCCTTTTTCTGCTTCTTCTGCTTCACCCTCCAGACTACAGCTTCTCCTTCTCCTTCTTCTGATTCTTCTGATTCAACCTCCAGACTTCACCTTCTCCTTCTCCTTCTTCTGCTTCTTCTGATTCACCCTCCTGACTTCACCTTCTCCTTCTCCTTCTTCTACTTCTTCTGATTCACCCTCCTGACTTCACCTTCTCCTTCTCCTTCTTCTACTTCTTCTGATTCACCCTCCAGACTTCACCTTCTACTTCTCCTTCTTCTACTTCTTCTGATTCACCCTCCAGACTTCACCTTCTCCTTCTCCATCTTCTGCTTCTTCTGATTCACCCTTCAGACTTCACCTTCTCCTTCTCCTTATTCTGCTTCTTCTGATTCACCCTCCAGACTTCACCTTCTCCTTCTCCTTCTTCTGCTTCTTCTGATTCACCCTCCAGACTTCACCTTCCCCTTCTCCTTCTTCTACTTCTTCTGATTCACCATCCAGACTTCTCCTTCTCCTCCTCCTTCTTCTGCTTCTTCTGATTCACCCTCCAGACTTCACCTTCTCCTTCTCCTTCGTCTACTTCTTCTGATTCACCCTCCAGACTACACCTTCTCCTTCTCCTTCTTCTACTTCTTCTGATTCACCCTCCAGACTTCACCTTCTCCTTCTCCTTCTTCTGCTTCTTCTGATTCACCCTCCAGACTTCCCCTTCTCCTTCTCCTTCTTCTACTTCTTCTGATTCACCCTCCAGACTTCACCTTCTCCTTCTCCTTTTTCTACTTCTTCTGATTCACCCTCCAGACTTCACCTTCTCCTTCTCCTTCTTCTACTTCTTCTGCTTCTCCCTCCAGACTTCACCTTCTCGTTCTCCTTCTTCTGCTTCTTCTGATTCACCCTCCAGACTTCACCTTCTCCTTCTCCTTCTTCTACTTCTTCTGATTCACCCTCCAGACTTCTCCTTCTCCTTCTCCTTCTTCTGCTTCTTCTGATTCACCCTCCAGACTTCACCTTCTCCTTCTCCGTCTTCTACTTCTTCTGATTCACCCTCC
Organism: Somniosus microcephalus; assembly: GCF_052327205.1. Lineage (NCBI taxonomy): Eukaryota > Metazoa > Chordata > Chondrichthyes > Squaliformes > Somniosidae > Somniosus > Somniosus microcephalus. The sequence goes on along the minus strand of NW_028225552.1, from coordinate 49,541 downwards.
TGACTTCACCTTCTCCTTTTCCTTCTTCTGCTTCTTCTGATTCACCCTCCAGACTTCACCTTCTCCTTCTCATTCTTCTGCTTCTTCTGATTCACCCTCCAGACTTCCCCTTCCCCTTCTCCTTCTTCTACTTCATCTGATTCACCCTCCAGACTTCTCCTTCTCCTTCTCCTTCTTCTGCTTCTTCTGATTCACCCTCCAGAGTTCACCTTCTCCTTCTCCTTCGTCTACTTCTTCGGATTCACCCTCCAGACTTCACCTTCTCCTTCTCCTTATTCTGCTTCTTCTGATTCACCCTCCAGACTTCACCTTCTCCTTCTCCTTCTTCTGCTTCTTCTGATTCACTCTCCAGACTTCACCTTCTCCTTCTCCTTCTTCTGCTTCTTCTGATTCACCCTCCAGACTTCACCTTCTCCTTCTCCTTCTTCTACTTCTTCTGATTCACCCTCCAGACTTCACCTTCTCCTTCTCCTTCTTCTGCTTCTTCTGATTCACCCTCCAGACTTCACCTTCTCCTTCTCCTTCTTCTGCTTCTTCTGATTCACCCTCCAGACCTCACCTTCTCCTTCTCCTTCTTCTACTTCTTCTGATTGACCCTCCAGACTTCATCTTGTCCTTCTCCTTCTTCTGCTTCTTCTGATTCACCCTCCAGACTTCACCGTCTCCTTCTCCTTCTTCTACTTCTTCTGATTAACCCTCCAGTCTTCACCTTCTCCTTCTTCTTCTTCTGCTTCTTCTGCTTCACCCTCCAGACTTCACCTTCTCCTTCTCTTTCTTCTGCTTCTTCTGATTCACCCTCCAGTCTTCACCTTCTCCTTCTCCTTCTTCTGTTTCTTCTGATTCACCCTCCAGACTTCACCTTCTCCTTCTCCTTCTTCTGCTTCTTCTGATTCACCCTCCTGACTTCACCTTCTCCTTCTCCTTCTTCTGCTTCTTCTGATTCACCCTCAAGACTTTACCTTCTCCTTCTCCTTCTTCTACTTCTTCTGATTCACCCTCCAGACTTCACCTTCTCCTTCTCCTTCTTCTGCTTCTTCTGATTCACCCTCCAGACTTCACCTTCTCCTTCTCCTTCTTCTGCTTCTTCTGATTCACCCTCCAGACTTCACCGTCTCCTTCTCCTTCTTCTGCTTCTTCTGATTCACCCTCCAGACTTCACCTCTCCTTCTCCTTCTTCTACTTCTTCTGATTCACCCTCCAGACTTCACCTTCTCCTTCTTCTTCTTCTGCTTCTTCTGATTCACCCTCCAGACTTCACCTTCTCCTTCTCCTTCTTCCACTTCTTCTGATTCACCCTCCAGACTTCACCTTCTCCTTCTCCTTCTTCTACTTCTTCTGCTTCTCCCTCCAGAATTCACCTTCTCCTTCTCCTTCTTCTGCTTCTTCTGATTCACCCTCCAGACTTCACCTTCTCCTTCTCCTTCTTCTACTTCTTCTGATTCAGCCTCCAGACATCACCTTCTCCTTCTTCTACCTCTTCTGATTCACCCTCTAGACTTCATCTTCTCCTTCTTCTGCTTCTTCTGATTCACCCTCCACACTTCAGCTTCTCCTTCTCCTTCTTCTGCTTCTTCTGATTCACCCTCCAGACTTCGCCTTCTCCTTCTCCTTCTTCTACTTCTTCTGATTCACCCTCCAGACTTCACCTTCTCCTTCTCCTTCTTCTACTTCTTCTGATTCACCCTCCAGTCTTCACCTTCTCCTTCTCCTTCTTCTGCTTCTTCTGATTCACCCTCCAAACTTCACCTTCTCCTTCTCCTTCTTCTGCTTCTTGTGATTCACCCTCCTGACTTCACCTTCTCCTTCTCCTTCTTCTGCTTCTTCTGATTCACCCTCCAGACTTCACCTTCTCCTTCTACTTCTTCTGCTTCTTCTGATTCACCCTCCAGACTTCACCTTCTCCTTCTCCTTCTTCTGCTTCTTCTGATTCACCCTCCAGATTTCACCTTCTCCTTCTCCTTCTTCTGCTTCTTCTGATTCAGCCTCCAGACTTCACCTTCTCCTTCTCATTCTTCTGCTTCTTCTGATTCACCCTCCAGACTTCACCTTCCCCTTCTCCTTCTTCTACTTCTTCTGATTCACCCTCCAGACTTCTCCTTCTCCTTCTCCTTCTTCTGCGTCTTCTGATTCACCCTCCAGAGTTCACCTTCTCCTTCTCCTTCGTCTACTTCTTCTGATTCAGCCTCCAGACTACACCTTCTCCTTCTCCTTCTACTTCTTCTGATTCACCCTCCAGACTTCACCTTCTCCTTCTCCTTCTTCTGCTTCTTCTGATTCACCCTCCAGACTTCACCTTCTCCTTCTTCTACTTCTTCTGATTCACCCTCCAGACTTCACCTTCTCCTTCTCCTTCTTCTACTTCTTCTGATTCACCCTCCAGACTTCACCTTCTCCTTCTCCTTCTTCTACTTCTTCTGCTTCTCCCTCCAGACTTCACCTTCTCCTTCTCCTTCTTCTCCCTCTTCTGATTCACCCTCCAGACTTCACCTTCTCCTTCTCCTTCTTCTGCTTCTTCTGATTCACCCTCCAGACTACACCTTCTCCTTCTCCTTCTACTTCTTCTGATTCACCCTCCAGACTTCACCTTCACCTTCTCCTTCTTCTGCTTCTTCTGATTCACCCTCCAGACTTCACCTTCTCCTTCTTCTACTTCTTCTGATTCACCCTCCAGACTTCACCTTCTCCTTCTCCTTCTTCTACTTCTTCTGATTCACCCTCCAGACTTCACCTTCTCCTTCTCCGTCTTCTACTTCTTCTCCTTCTCCCTCCAGACTTCACCTTCTCCTTCTCCTTCTTCTGATTCTTCTGATTCACCCTCCAGACTTCACCATCTCCTTCTCCATCTTCTGCTTCTTCTGATTCACCCTCCAGACTTCACCTTCTCCTTCTCCTTCATCTGCTTCTTCTGATTCACCCTCCAGACTTCACCTTCTCCTTCTCCTTATTCTGCTTCTTCTGATTCACCCTCCAGACTTCACCTTCTCCTTCTCCTTCTTCAGCTTCTACTGATTCACCCTCCAGACTTCACCTTCTCCTTCTCCTTCTTCTACTTCTTCTGATTCACCCTCCAGACTTCACCTTCTCCTTCTCCTTCTTCTACTTCTTCTGATTCACCCTCCAGACTTCACCTTCTCCTTCTCCTTCTTCTGCTTCTTCTGATTCACCCTCCAGACTTCACCTTCTCCTTCTCCTTCTTCTGCTTCTTCTGATTCACCCTCCAGACCTCACCTTCTCCTTCTCCTTCTTCTACTTCTTCTGATTGACCCTCCAGACTTCATCTTGTCCTTCTCCTTCTTCTGCTTCTTCTGATTCACCCTCCAGACTTTACCGTCTCCTTCTCCTTCTTCTGCTTCTTCTGATTCACCCTCCAGACTTCGCCTTCTCCTTCTCCTTTTTCTACTTCTTCTGATTCACCCTCCAGACTTCACCTTCTCCTTCTCCTTCTTCTACGTCTTCTGATTCACCCTCCAGTCTTCACCTTCTCCTTCTCCTTCTTCTGCTTCTTCTGATTCACCCTCCAGACTTCACCTTCTCCTTCTCCTTCTTCTGCTTCTTCTGATTCACCCTCCTGACTTCACCTTCTCCTTCTCCTTCTTCTGCTTCTTCTGATTCACCCTCCAGACTTCACCTTCTCCTTCTCCTTCTTCTACTTCTTCTGATTCACCCTCCAGACTTCACCTTCTCCTTCTACTTCTTCTGCTTCTTCTGATTCACCCTCCAGACTTCACCTTCTCCTTCTCCTTGTTCTGCGTCTTCTGATTCACCCTCCAGACTTCACCTTCTCCTTCTCTTTCTTCTACTTCTTCTGATTCACCCTCCTGACTTCATCTTCTCCTTCTCCTTCTTCTGCTTCTTCTGATTCACCCTCCAGACTTCACCTTCTCCTTCTCCTTCTTCTGCTTCTTCTGATTCACCCTCCAGACTTCACCTTCTCCTTCTCCTTCTTCTACTTCTTCTGCTTCACCCTCCAGACATCACCTTCTCCTTCTTCTACTTCTTCTGATTCACCCTCCAGACTTCACCTTCTCCTTCTCCTTCTTCTGCTTCTTCTGATTCACCCTCCAGACTTCACCTTCTCCTTCTCCTTCTTCTGCTTCTTCTGATTCACCCTTCAGACTTCACCTTCTCCTTCTCCTTCTTCTACTTCTTCTGGTTCACCCTCCAGACTTCACCTTCTCCTTCTCCTTCTTCTACTTCTTCTGCTTCACCCTCCAGACTTCACCTTCTCCTTCTTCTACTTCTTCTGATTCACCCTCCAGACTTCACCTTCTCCTTCTCCTTCTTCTGCTTCTTCTGATTCACCCTCCAGACTTCACCTTCTCCTTCTCCTTCTTCTGCTTCTTCTGATTCACCCTTCAGACTTCACCTTCTCCTTCTCCTTCTTCCACTTCTTCTGATTCACCCTCCAGACTTCATCTTCTCCTTCTCCTTCTTCTGCTTCTTCTGATTCTCCCTCCAGACTTTATCTTCTCCTTCTCCTTCTTCTGCTTCTTCTGATTCACCCTCCAGACTTCGCCTTCTCCTTCTCCTTCTTCTACTTCTTCTGATTCACCCTCCAGACTTCACCTTCTCCTTCTCCTTCTTCTCCTTCTTCTGATTCACCCTCCAGACTTCACCCACTCCTTCTCCTTCTTCTGCTTCTTCTGCTTCAACATCCTGACTTCCCCTTCTCCTTCTCCTTCTTCTACTTCTTCTGATTCACCCTCCAGACTTTACCTTCTCCTTCTCCTTCTTCTGCTTCTTCTGCTTCACCCTCCAGACTTCACCTTCTCCTTCTCCTTTTTCTGCTTCTTCTGCTGCGCCCTCCAGACTTCACCTTCTCCTTCTCCTTCTTCTGCTTCTTCTGCTTCACCATCCTGACTTCACCTTCTCCTTCTCCTTCTTCTACTTCTTCTGCTTCACCCCCCTGACTTCACAATCTCCTTCTCCTTCTTCTGCTTCTTCTGATTCACCCTCCAGACTTCATCAGCTACTTCTCCTTCTTCTGCTTCTTCTGATTCACCCTCCAGACTTCACCTTCTCCTTCTCCTTCTTCTGCTTCTTCTGATTCACCCTCCAGACATCACCTTCTCCTTCTCCTTCTTCTACTTCTTCTGATTAACCCTCCAGTCTTCACCTTCTCCTTCTTCTTCTTCTGCTTCTTCTGCTTCACCCTCCAGACTTCACCTTCTCCTTCTCTTTCTTCTGCTTCTTCTGATTCACCCTCCAGAATTCACCTTCTCCTTCTCCTTCTTCTGTTTCTTCTGATTCACCCTCCAGACTTCACCTTCTCCTTCTCCTTCTTCTGCTTCTTCTGATTCACCCTCCTGACTTCACCTTCTCCTTCTCCTTCTTCTGCTTCTTCTGATTCACCCTCAAGACTTCACCTTCTCCTTCTCCTTCTTCTACTTCTTCTGATTCACCCTCCAGACTTCACCTTCTCCTTCTACTTCTTCTGCTTCTTCTGATTCACCCTCCAGACTTCACCTTCTCCTTCTCCTTCTTCTGCTTCTTCTGATTCACCCTCCAGACTTCACCTTCTCCTTCTCCTTCTTCTGCTTCTTCTGATTCACCCTCCAGACTTCACCGTCTCCTTCTCCTTCTTCTGCTTCTTCTGATTCACCCTCCAGACTTCACCTCTCCTTCTCCTTCTTCTACTTCTTCTGATTCACCCTCCAGACTTCACCTTCTCCTTCTCCTTCTTCTGCTTCTTCTGATTCACCCTCCAGACTTCACCTTCTCCTTCTCCTTCGTCTACTTCTCTGATTCACCCTCCAGACTACACCTTCTCCTTCTCCTTCTTCTACTTCTTCTGATTCACCCTCCAGACTTCACCTTCTCCTTCTCCTTCTTCTGCTTCTTCTGATTCACCCTCCATACTTCACCTTCTCCTTCTCCTTCTTCTACTTCTTCTGATTCACCCTCCAGACTTCACCTTCTCCTTCTCCTTCTTCTACTTCTTCTGATTCACCCTCCAGACTTCACCTTCTCCTTCTCCTTCTTCTACTTCTTCTGCTTCTCCCTCCAGACTTCACCTTCTCCTTCTCCTTCTTCTGCTTCTTCTGATTCACCCTCCACACTTCACCTTCTCCTTCTCCTTCTTCTGCTTCTTCTGATCCACCCTCCAGACTTCGCCTTCTCCTTCTCCTTCTTCTACTTCTTCTGATTCACCCTCCAGACTTCACCTTCTCCTTCTCCTTCTTCTACTTCTTCTGATTCACCCTCCAGTCTTCAGCTTCTCCTTCTCCTTCTTCTGCTTCTTCTGATTCACCCTCCAGACTTCACCTTCTCCTTCTCCTTCTTCTGCTTCTTCTGATTCACCCTCCTGACTTCACCTTCTCCTTCTCCTTCTTCTGCTTCTTCTGATTCACCCTCCAGACTTCACCTTCTCCTTCTCCTTCTTCTGCTTCTTCTGATTCACCCTCCAGACTTCACCTTCTCCTTCTCCTTCTTCTGCTTCTTCTGATTCACCCTCCAGATTTCACCTTCTCCTTCTCCTTCTTCTGCTTCTTCTGATTCAGCCTCCAGACTTCACCTTCTCCTTCTCATTTTTCTGCTTCTTCTGATTCACCCTCCAGACTTCACCTTCCCCTTCTCCTTCTTCTACTTCTTCTGATTCACCCTCCAGACTTCTCCTTCTCCTTCTCCTTCTTCTGCTTCTTCTGATTCACCCTCCAGAGTTCACCTTCTCCTTCTCCTTCGTCTACTTCTTCTGATTCACCCCCCAGACTACACCTTCTCCTTCTCCTTCTACTTCTTCTGATTCACCCTCCAGACTTCACCTTCTCCTTCTCCATCTTCTGCTTCTTCTGATTCACCCTCCAGACTTCACCTTCTCCTTCTTCTACTTCTTCTGATTCACCCTCCAGACTTCACCTTCTCCTTCTCCTTCTTCTACTTCTTCTGATTCACCCTCCAGACTTCACCTTCTCCTTCTCCTTCTTCTACTTCTTCTGCTTCTCCCTCCAGACTTCACCTTCTCCTTCTCCTTCTTCTGCTTCTTCTTATTCACCCTCCAGACTTCACCTTCTCCTTCTCCTTCTTCTACTTCTTCTGATTCATCCTCCAGACTTCACCTTCTCCTTCTCCTTCTTCCACTTCTTCTGATTCACCCTCCAGACTTCAACTTCTCCTTCTTCTGCTTCTTCTGATTCACCCTCCACACTCCACCTTCTCCTTCTCCTTCTTCTGCTTCTTCGGATTCACCCTCCAGACTTCGCCTTCTACTTCTCCTTCTTCTACTTCTTCTGATTCACCCTCCAGACTTCACCTTCTCCTTCTCCTTCTTCTACTTCTTCTGATTCACCCTCCAGTCTTCACCTTCTCCTTCTCCTTCTTCTGCTTCTTCTGATTCACCCTCCAGACTTCACCTTCTCCTTCTCCTTCTTCTGCTTCTTCTGATTCACCCTCCTGACATCACCTTCTCCTTCTCCTTCTTCTGCTTCTTCTGATTCACCCTCCAGACTTCACCTTCTCCTTCTACTTCTTCTGCTTCTTCTGATTCACCCTCCAGACTTCACCTTCTCCTTCTCCTTCTTCTGCTTCTTCTGATTCACCCTCCAGATTTCACCTTCTCCTTCTCCTTCTTCTGCTTCTTCTGATTCACCCTCCAGACTTCACCTTCTCCTTCTCATTCTTCTGCTTCTTCTGATTCACCCTCCAGACTTCACCTTCCCCTTCTCCTTCTTCTACTTCTTCTGATTCACCCTCCAGACTTCTCCTTCTCCTTCTCCTTCTTCTGCTTCTTCTGATTCACCCTCCAGACTTCACCTTCTCCTTCTCCTTCGTCTACTTCTTCTGATTCACCCTCCAGACTACACCTTCTCCTTCTCCTTCTTCTACTTCTTCTGATTCACCCTCCAGACTTCACCTTCTCCTTCTCCTTCTTCTGCTTCTTCTGATTCACCCTCCAGACTTCCCCTTCTCCTTCTCCTTCTTCTACTTCTTCTGATTCACCCTCCAGACTTCACCTTCTCCTTCTCCTTTTTCTACTTCTTCTGATTCACCCTCCAGACTTCACCTTCTCCTTCTCCTTCTTCTACTTCTTCTGCTTCTCCCTCCAGACTTCACCTTCTCGTTCTCCTTCTTCTGCTTCTTCTGATTCACCCTCCAGACTTCAACTTCTCCTTCTCCTTCTTCTACTTCTTCTGATTCACCCTCCAGACTTCTCCTTCTCCTTCTCCTTCTTCTGCTTCTTCTGATTCACCCTCCAGACTTCACCTTCTCCTTCTCCGTCTTCTACTTCTTCTGATTCACCCTCCTGACTTCACCTTCTCCTTCTCCTTCTTCTGCTTCTTCTGCTTCACCCTCCAGATTTCACCTTCTCCTTCTCCTTCTTCTGCTTCTTCTGCTTCACCCTCCAGATTTCACCTTCTCCTTCTCATTCTTCTGCTTCTTCTGATTCACCCTCCAGACTTCAACTTCCCCTTCTCCTTCTTCTACTTCTTCTGATTCACCCTCCAGACTTCTCCTTCTCCTTCTCCTTCTTCTGCTTCTTCTGATTCACCCTCCAGACTACACCTTCTCCTTCTCCTTCTACTTCTTCTGATTCACCCTCCAGACTTCACCTTCTCCTTCTCCTTCTTCTGCTTCTTCTGATTCACCCTCCAGACTTCACCTTCTCCTTCTTCTACTTCTTCTGATTCACCCTCCAGACTTCACCTTCTCCTTCTCCGTCTTCTACTTCTTCTGATTCACCCTCCAGACTTCACCTTCTCCTTCTCCTTCTTCAACTTCTTCTGCTTCTCCCTCCAGACTTCACCTTCTCCTTCTCCTTCTTCTGCTTCTTCTGATTCACACTCCAGACTTCACCTTCTCCTTCTCCTTCTTCTACTTCTTCTGATTCATCCTCCAGACTTCACCTTCTCCTTCTCCTTCTTCTACTTCTTCTGATTCACCCTCCAGACTTCATCTTCTCCTTCTTCTGCTTCTTCTGATTCACCCTCCACACTCCACCTTCTCCTTCTCCTTCTTCTGCTTCTTCGGATTCACCCTCCAGACTTCGCCTTCTCCTTCTCCTTCTTCTACTTCTTCTGATTCACCCTCCAGACTTCACCTTCTCCTTCTCCTTCTTCTACTTCTTCTGATTCACCCTCCAGTCTTCACCTTCTCCTTCTCCTTCTTCTGCTTCTTCTGATTCACCCTCCAGAATTCACCTTCTCCTTCTCCTTCTTCTGCTTCTTCTGATTCACCCTCCTGACATCACCTTCTCCTTCTCCTTCTTCTGCTTCTTCTGATTCACCCTCCAGACTTCACCTTCTCCTTCTACTTCTTCTGCTTCTTCTGATTCACCCTCCAGACTTCACCTTCTCCTTCTCCTTCTTCTGCTTCTTCTGATTCACCCTCCAGATTTCACCTTCTCCTTCTTCTGCTTCTTCTGATTCACCCTCCAGACTACACCTTCTCCTTCTCCTTCTACTTCTTCTGATTCACCCTCCAGACTTCACCTTCTCCTTCTCCTTCTTCTGCTTCTTCTGATTCACCCTCCAGACTTCACCTTCTCCTTCTTCTACTTCTTCTGATTCACCCTCCAGACTTCACCTTCTCCTTCTCCGTCTTCTACTTCTTCTGATTCACCCTCCAGACTTCACCTTCTCCTTCTCCTTCTTCTACTTCTTCTGCTTCTCCCTCCAGACATCACCTTCTCCTTCTCCTTCTTCTGCTTCTTCTGATTCACACTCCAGACTTCACCTTCTCCTTCTCCTTCTTCTACTTCTTCTGATTCATCCTCCAGACTTCACCTTCTCCTTCTCCTTCTTCTACTTCTTCTGATTCACCCTCCAGACTTCATCTTCTCCTTCTTCTGCTTCTTCTGATTCACCCTCCACACTCCACCTTCTCCATCTCCTTCTTCTGCTTCTTCGGATTCACCCTCCAGACTTCGCCTTCTCCTTCTCCTTCTTCTACTTCTTCTGATTCACCCTCCAGACTTCACCTTCTCCTTCTCCTTCTTCTACTTCTTCTGATTCACCCTCCAGTCTTCACCTTCTCCTTCTCCTTCTTCTGCTTCTTCTGATTCACCCTCCAGAATTCACCTTCTCCTTCTCCTTCTTCTGCTTCTTCTGATTCACCCTCCTGACATCACCTTCTCCTTCTCCTTCTTCTGCTTCTTCTGATTCACCCTCCAGACTTCACCTTCTCCTTCTACTTCTTCTGCTTCTTCTGATTCACCCTCCAGACTTCACCTTCTCCTTCTCCTTCTTCTGCTTCTTCTGATTCACCCTCCAGATTTCACCTTCTCCTTCTTCTGCTTCTTCTGATTCACCCTCCAGACTTCACCTTCTCCTTCTCATTCTTCTGCTTCTTCTGATTCACCCGCCAGACTTCACCTTCCCCTTCTCCTTCTTCTACTTCTTCTGATTCACCCTCCAGACTTCTCCTTCTCCTTCTCCTTCTTCTGCTTCTTCTGATTCACCCTCCAGACTTCACCTTCTCCTTCTCCTTCGTCTACTTCTTCTGATTCACCCTCCAGACTACACCTTCTCCTTCTCCTTCTTCTACTTCTTCTGATTCACCCTCCAGACTTCACCTTCTCCTTCTCCTTCTTCTGCTTCTTCTGATTCACCCTCCAGACTTCCCCTTCTCCTTCTCCTTCTTCTACTTCTTCTGATTCACCCTCCAGACTTCACCTTCTCCTTCTCCTTCTTCTACTTCTTCTGATTCACCCTCCAGACTTCACCTTCTCCTTCTCTTTCTTCTACTTCTTCTGATTCACCCTCCTGACTTCATCTTCTCCTTCTCCTTCTTCTGCTTCTTCTGATTCACCCTCCAGACTTCACCTTCTCCTTCTCCTTCTTCTGCTTCTTCTGATTCACCCTCCAGACTTCACCTTCTCCTTCTCCTTCTTCTACTTCTTCTGCTTCACCCTCCAGACATCACCTTCTCCTTCTTCTACTTCTTCTGATTCACCCTCCAGACTTCACCTTCTCCTTCTCCTTCTTCTGCTTCTTCTGATTCACCCTCCAGACTTCACCTTCTCCTTCTCCTTCTTCTGCTTCTTCTGATTCACCCTTCAGACTTCACCTTCTCCTTCTCCTTCTTCTGCTTCTTCTGGTTCACCCTCCAGACTTCACCTTCTCCTTCTCCTTCTTCTACTTCTTCTGCTTCACCCTCCAGACTTCACCTTCTCCTTCTTCTACTTCTTCTGATTCACCCTCCAGACTTCACCTTCTCCTTCTCCTTCTTCTGCTTCTTCTGATTCACCCTCCAGACTTCACCTTCTCCTTCTCCTTCTTCTGCTTCTTCTGATTCACCCTTCAGACTTCACCTTCTCCTTCTCCTTCTTCCACTTCTTCTGATTCACCCTCCAGACTTCATCTTCTCCTTCTCCTTCTTCTGCTTCTTCTGATTCACCCTCCAGACTTTATCTTCTCCTTCTCCTTCTTCTGCTTCTTCTGATTCACCCTCCAGACTTCGCCTTCTCCTTCTCCTTCTTCTACTTCTTCTGATTCACCCTCCAGACTTCACCTTCTCCTTCTCCTTCTTCTCCTTCTTCTGATTCACCCTCCAGACTTCACCCACTCCTTCTCCTTCTTCTGCTTCTTCTGCTTCACCATCCTGACTTCCCCTTCTCCTTCTCCTTCTTCTACTTCTTCTGATTCACCCTCCAGACTTTACCTTCTCCTTCTCCTTCTTCTGCTTCTTCTGCTTCACCCTCCAGACTTCACCTTCTCCTTCTCCTTTTTCTGCTTCTTCTGCTGCGCCCTCCAGACTTCACCTTCTCCTTCTCCTTCTTCTGCTTCTTCTGCTTCACCATCCTGACTTCACCTTCTCCTTCTCCTTCTTCTACTTCTTCTGCTTCACCCCCCTGACTTCACAATCTCCTTCTCCTTCTTCTGCTTCTTCTGATTCACCCTCCAGACTTCATCAGCTACTTCTCCTTCTTCTGCTTCTTCTGATTCACCCTCCAGACTTCACCTTCTCCTTCTCCTTCTTCTGCTTCTTCTGATTCACCCTCCAGACTACACCTTCTCCTTCTCCTTCTTCTACTTCTTCTGATTCACCCTCCAGACTTCACCTTCTCCTTCTCCTTCTTCTGCTTCTTCTGATTCACCCTCCAGACTTCCCCTTCTCCTTCTCCTTCTTCTACTTCTTCTGATTCACCCTCCAGACTTCACCTTCTCCTTCTCCTTCTTCTACTTCTTCTGATTCACCCTCCAGACTTCACCTTCTCCTTCTCTTTCTTCTACTTCTTCTGATTCACCCTCCTGACTTCATCTTCTCCTTCTCCTTCTTCTGCTTCTTCTGATTCACCCTCCAGACTTCACCTTCTCCTTCTCCTTCTTCTGCTTCTTCTGATTCACCCTCCAGACTTCACCTTCTCCTTCTCCTTCTTCTACTTCTTCTGCTTCACCCTCCAGACATCACCTTCTCCTTCTTCTACTTCTTCTGATTCACCCTCCAGACTTCACCTTCTCCTTCTCCTTCTTCTGCTTCTTCTGATTCACCCTCCAGACTTCACCTTCTCCTTCTCCTTCTTCTGCTTCTTCTGATTCACCCTTCAGACTTCACCTTCTCCTTCTCCTTCTTCTGCTTCTTCTGGTACACCCTCCAGACTTCAGCTTCTCCTTCTCCTTCTTCTACTTCTTCTGCTTCACCCTCCAGACTTCACCTTCTCCTTCTTCTACTTCTTCTGATTCACCCTCCAGACTTCACCTTCTCCTTCTCCTTCTTCTGCTTCTTCTGATTCACCCTCCAGACTTCACCTTCTCCTTCTCCTTCTTCTGCTTCTTCTGATTCACCCTTCAGACTTCACCTTCTCCTTCTCCTTCTTCCGCTTCTTCTGATTCACCCTCCAGACTTCATCTTCTCCTTCTCCTTCTTCTGCTTCTTCTGATTCACCCTCCAGACTTTATCTTCTCCTTCTCCTTCTTCTGCTTCTTCTGATTCACCCTCCAGACTTCGCCTTCTCCTTCTCCTTCTTCTACTTCTTCTGATTCACCCTCCAGACTTCACCTTCTCCTTCTCCTTCTTCTCCTTCTTCTGATTCACCCTCCAGACTTCACCCACTCCTTCTCCTTCTTCTGCTTCTTCTGCTTCACCATCCTGACTTCCCCTTCTCCTTCTCCTTCTTCTACTTCTTCTGATTCACCCTCCAGACTTTACCTTCTCCTTCTCCTTCTTCTGCTTCTTCTGCTTCACCCTCCAGACTTCACCTTCTCCTTCTCCTTTTTCTGCTTCTTCTGCTGCGCCCTCCAGACTTCACCTTCTCCTTCTCCTTCTTCTGCTTCTTCTGCTTCACCATCCTGACTTCACCTTCTCCTTCTCCTTCTTCTACTTCTTCTGCTTCACCCCCCTGACTTCACAATCTCCTTCTCCTTCTTCTGCTTCTTCTGATTCACCCTCCAGACTTCATCAGCTACTTCTCCTTCTTCTGCTTCTTCTGATTCACCCTCCAGACTTCACCTTCTCCTTCTCCTTCTTCTGCTTCTTCTGATTCACCCTCCAGATTTCACCTTCTCCTTCTCCTACTTCTACTTCTTCTGATTCACCCTCCAGACTTCACCTTCTCCTTCTCCTTCTTCTACTTCTTCTGATTAACCCTCCAGTCTTCACCTTCTCCTTCTTCTTCTTCTGCTTCTTCTGCTTCACCCTCCAGACTTCACCTTCTCCTTCTCTTTCTTCTGCTTCTTCTGATTCACCCTCCAGAATTCACCTTCTCCTTCTCCTTCTTCTGTTTCTTCTGATTCACCCTCCAGACTTCACCTTCTCCTTCTCCTTCTTCTGCTTCTTCTGATTCACCCTCCTGACTTCACCTTCTCCTTCTCCTTCTTCTGCTTCTTCTGATTCACCCTCAAGACTTCACCTTCTCCTTCTCCTTCTTCTACTTCTTCTGATTCACCCTCCAGACTTCACCTTCTCCTTCTACTTCTTCTGCTTCTTCTGATTCACCCTCCAGACTTCACCTTCTCCTTCTCCTTCTTCTGCTTCTTCTGATTCACCCTCCAGACTTCACCTTCTCCTTCTCCTTCTTCTGCTTCTTCTGATTCACCCTCCAGACTTCACCGTCTCCTTGTCCTTCTTCTGCTTCTTCTGATTCACCCTCCAGACTTCACCTCTCCTTCTCCTTCTTCTACTTCTTCTGATTCACCCTCCAGACTTCACATTCTCCTTCTCCTTCTTCTGCTTCTTCTGATTCACCCTCCAGACTTCACCTTCTCCTTCTCCTTCGTCTACTTCTCTGATTCACCCTCCAGACTACACCTTCTCCTTCTCCTTCTTCTACTTCTTCTGATTCACCCTCCAGACTTCACCTTCTCCTTCTCCTTCTTCTGCTTCTTCTGATTCACCCTCCATACTTCACCTTCTCCTTCTCCTTCTTCTCCTTCTTCTGATTCACCCTCCAGACTTCACCTTCTCCTTCTCCTTCTTCTACTTCTTCTGATTCACCCTCCAGACTTCACCTTCTCCTTCTCCTTCTTCTACTTCTTCTGCTTCTCCCTCCAGACTTCACCTTCTCCTTCTCCTTCTTCTGCTTCTTCTGATTCACCCTCCACACTTCACCTTCTCCTTCTCCTTCTTCTGCTTCTTCTGATCCACCCTCCAGACTTCGCCTTCTCCTTCTCCTTCTTCTACTTCTTCTGATTCACCCTCCAGACTTCACCTTCTCCTTCTCCTTCTTCTACTTCTTCTGATTCACCCTCCAGTCTTCACCTTCTCCTTCTCCTTCTTCTGCTTCTTCTGATTCACCCTCCAGACTTCACCTTCTCCTTCTCCTTCTTCTGCTTCATCTGATTCACCCTCCTGACTTCACCTTCTCCTTCTCCTTCTTCTGCTTCTTCTGATTCACCCTCCAGACTTCATCAGCTACTTCTCCTTCTTCTGCTTCTTCTGATTCACCCTCCAGACTTCACCTTCTCCTTCTCCTTCTTCTGCTTCTTCTGATTCACCCTCCACACTTCACCTTCTCCTTCTCCTTCTTCTGCTTCTTCTGATCCACCCTCCAGACTTCGCCTTCTCCTTCTCCTTCTTCTACTTCTTCTGATTCACCCTCCAGACTTCACCTTCTCCTTCTCCTTCTTCTACTTCTTCTGATTCACCCTCCAGTCTTCACCTTCTCCTTCTCCTTCTTCTGCTTCTTCTGATTCACCCTCCAGACTTCACCTTCTCCTTCTCCTTCTTCTGCTTCATCTGATTCACCCTCCTGACTTCACCTTCTCCTTCTCCTTCTTCTGCTTCTTCTGATTCACCCTCCAGACTTCATCAGCTACTTCTCCTTCTTCTGCTTCTTCTGATTCACCCTCCAGACTTCACCTTCTCCTTCTCCTTCTTCTGCTTCTTCTGATTCACCCTCCAGACTACACCTTCTCCTTCTCCTTCTTCTACTTCTTCTGATTCACCCTCCAGACTTCACCTTCTCCTTCTCCTTCTTCTGCTTCTTCTGATTCACCCTCCAGACTTCCCCTTCTCCTTCTCCTTCTTCTACTTCTTCTGATTCACCCTCCAGACTTCACCTTCTCCTTCTCCTTCTTCTACTTCTTCTGATTCACCCTCCAGACTTCACCTTCTCCTTCTCTTTCTTCTACTTCTTCTGATTCACCCTCCTGACTTCATCTTCTCCTTCTCCTTCTTCTGCTTCTTCTGATTCACCCTCCAGACTTCACCTTCTCCTTCTCCTTCTTCTGCTTCTTCTGATTCACCCTCCAGACTTCACCTTCTCCTTCTCCTTCTTCTACTTCTTCTGCTTCACCCTCCAGACATCACCTTCTCCTTCTTCTACTTCTTCTGATTCACCCTCCAGACTTCACCTTCTCCTTCTCCTTCTTCTGCTTCTTCTGATTCACCCTCCAGACTTCACCTTCTCCTTCTCCTTCTTCTGCTTCTTCTGATTCACCCTTCAGACTTCACCTTCTCCTTCTCCTTCTTCTGCTTCTTCTGGTTCACCCTCCAGACTTCACCTTCTCCTTCTCCTTCTTCTACTTCTTCTGCTTCACCCTCCAGACTTCACCTTCTCCTTCTTCTACTTCTTCTGATTCACCCTCCAGACTTCACCTTCTCCTTCTCCTTCTTCTGCTTCTTCTGATTCACCCTCCAGACTTCACCTTCTCCTTCTCCTTCTTCTGCTTCTTCTGATTCACCCTTCAGACTTCACCTTCTCCTTCTCCTTCTTCCACTTCTTCTGATTCACCCTCCAGACTTCATCTTCTCCTTCTCCTTCTTCTGCTTCTTCTGATTCACCCTCCAGACTTTATCTTCTCCTTCTCCTTCTTCTGCTTCTTCTGATTCACCCTCCAGACTTCGCCTTCTCCTTCTCCTTCTTCTACTTCTTCTGATTCACCCTCCAGACTTCACCTTCTCCTTCTCCTTCTTCTCCTTCTTCTGATTCACCCTCCAGACTTCACCCACTCCTTCTCCTTCTTCTGCTTCTTCTGCTTCACCATCCTGACTTCCCCTTCTCCTTCTCCTTCTTCTACTTCTTCTGATTCACCCTCCAGACTTTACCTTCTCCTTCTCCTTCTTCCGCTTCTTCTGCTTCACCCTCCAGACTTCACCTTCTCCTTCTCCTTTTTCTGCTTCTTCTGCTGCGCCCTCCAGACTTCACCTTCTCCTTCTCCTTCTTCTGCTTCTTCTGCTTCACCATCCTGACTTCACCTTCTCCTTCTCCTTCTTCTACTTCTTCTGCTTCACCCCCCTGACTTCACAATCTCCTTCTCCTTCTTCTGCTTCTTCTGATTCACCCTCCAGACTTCATCAGCTACTTCTCCTTCTTCTGCTTCTTCTGATTCACCCTCCAGACTTCACCTTCTCCTTCTCCTTCTTCTGCTTCTTCTGATTCACCCTCCAGATTTCACCTTCTCCTTCTCCTTCTTCTACTTCTTCTGATTCACCCTCCAGACTTCACCTTCTCCTTCTCCTTCTTCTACTTCTTCTGATTAACCCTCCAGTCTTCACCTTCTCCTTCTTCTTCTTCTGCTTCTTCTGCTTCACCCTCCAGACTTCACCTTCTCCTTCTCTTTCTTCTGCTTCTTCTGATTCACCCTCCAGAATTCACCTTCTCCTTCTCCTTCTTCTGTTTCTTCTGATTCACCCTCCAGACTTCACCTTCTCCTTCTCCTTCTTCTGCTTCTTCTGATTCACCCTCCTGACTTCACCTTCTCCTTCTCCTTCTTCTGCTTCTTCTGATTCACCCTCAAGACTTCACCTTCTCCTTCTCCTTCTTCTACTTCTTCTGATTCACCCTCCAGACTTCACCTTCTCCTTCTACTTCTTCTGCTTCTTCTGATTCACCCTCCAGACTTCACCTTCTCCTTCTCCTTCTTCTGCTTCTTCTGATTCACCCTCCAGACTTCACCTTCTCCTTCTCCTTCTTCTGCTTCTTCTGATTCACCCTCCAGACTTCACCGTCTCCTTGTCCTTCTTCTGCTTCTTCTGATTCACCCTCCAGACTTCACCTCTCCTTCTCCTTCTTCTACTTCTTCTGATTCACCCTCCAGACTTCACCTTCTCCTTCTCCTTCTTCTGCTTCTTCTGATTCACCCTCCAGACTTCACCTTCTCCTTCTCCTTCGTCTACTTCTCTGATTCACCCTCCAGACTACACCTTCTCCTTCTCCTTCTTCTACTTCTTCTGATTCACCCTCCAGACTTCACCTTCTCCTTCTCCTTCTTCTGCTTCTTCTGATTCACCCTCCATACTTCACCTTCTCCTTCTCCTTCTTCTACTTCTTCTGATTCACCCTCCAGACTTCACCTTCTCCTTCTCCTTCTTCTACTTCTTCTGATTCACCCTCCAGACTTCACCTTCTCCTTCTCCTTCTTCTACTTCTTCTGCTTCTCCCTCCAGACTTCACCTTCTCCTTCTCCTTCTTCTGCTTCTTCTGATTCACCCTCCACACTTCACCTTCTCCTTCTCCTTCTTCTGCTTCTTCTGATCCACCCTCCAGACTTCGCCTTCTCCTTCTCCTTCTTCTACTTCTTCTGATTCACCCTCCAGACTTCACCTTCTCCTTCTCCTTCTTCTACTTCTTCTGATTCACCCTCCAGTCTTCACCTTCTCCTTCTCCTTCTTCTGCTTCTTCTGATTCACCCTCCAGACTTCACCTTCTCCTTCTCCTTCTTCTGCTTCATCTGATTCACCCTCCTGACTTCACCTTCTCCTTCTCCTTCTTCTGCTTCTTCTGATTCACCCTCCAGACTTCACCTTCTCCTTCTCCTTCTTCTGCTTCTTCTGATTCACCCTCCAGACTTCACCTTCTCCTTCTCCTTCTTCTGCTTCTTCTGATTCACCCTCCAGATTTCACCTTCTCCTTCTCCTTCTTCTGCTTCTTCTGATTCAGCCTCCAGACTTCACCTTCTCCTTCTCATTCTTCTGCTTCTTCTGATTCACCCTCCAGACTTCACCTTCCCCTTCTCCTTCTTCTACTTCTTCTGATTCACCCTCCAGACTTCTCCTTCTCCTTCTCCTTCTTCTGCTTCTTCTGATTCACCCTCCAGAGTTCACCTTCTCCTTCTTCGTCTACTTCTTCTGATTCACCCCCCAGACTACACCTTCTCCTTCTCCTTCTACTTCTTCTGATTCACCCTCCAGACTTCACCTTCTCCTTCTCCTTCTTCTGCTTCTTCTGATTCACCCTCCAGACTTCACCTTCTCCTTCTTCTACTTCTTCTGATTCACCCTCCAGACTTCACCTTCTCCTTCTCCTTCTTCTACTTCTTCTGATTCACCCTCCAGACTTCACCTTCTCCTTCTCCTTCTTCTACTTCTTCTGCTTCTCCCTCCAGACTTCACCTTCTCCTTCTCCTTCTTCTGCTTCTTCTGATTCACCCTCCAGACTTCACCTTCTCCTTCTCCTTCTTCTACTTCTTCTGATTCATCCTCCAGACTTCACCTTCTCCTTCCCCTTCTTCTACTTCTTCTGATTCACCCTCCAGACTTCAACTTCTCCTTCTTCTGCTTCTTCTGATTCACCCTCCACACTCCACCTTCTCCTTCTCCTTCTTCTGCTTCTTCGGATTCACCCTCCAGACTTCGCCTTCTACTTCTCCTTCTTCTACTTCTTCTGATTCACCCTCCAGACTTCACCTTCTCCTTCTCCTTCTTCTACTTCTTCTGATTCACCCTCCAGTCTTCACCTTCTCCTTCTCCTTCTTCTGCTTCTTCTGATTCACCCTCCAGACTTCACCTTCTCCTTCTCCTTCTTCTGCTTCTTCTGATTCACCCTCCTGACATCACCTTCTCCTTCTCCTTCTTCTGCTTCTTCTGATTCACCCTCCAGACTTCACCTTCTCCTTCTACTTCTTCTGCTTCTTCTGATTCACCCTCCAGACTTCACCTTCTCCTTCTCCTTCTTCTGCTTCTTCTGATTCACCCTCCAGATTTCACCTTCTCCTTCTCCTTCTTCTGCTTCTTCTGATTCACCCTCCAGACTTCACCTTCTCCTTCTCATTCTTCTGCTTCTTCTGATTCACCCTCCAGACTTCACCTTCCCCTTCTCCTTCTTCTACTTCTTCTGATTCACCCTCCAGACTTCTCCTTCTCCTTCTCCTTCTTCTGCTTCTTCTGATTCACCCTCCAGACTTCACCTTCTCCTTCTCCTTCGTCTACTTCTTCTGATTCACCCTCCAGACTACACCTTCTCCTTCTCCTTCTTCTACTTCTTCTGATTCACCCTCCAGACTTCACCTTCTCCTTCTCCTTCTTCTGCTTCTTCTGATTCACCCTCCAGACTTCCCCTTCTCCTTCTCCTTCTTCTACTTCTTCTGATTCACCCTCCAGACTTCACCTTCTCCTTCTCCTTTTTCTACTTCTTCTGATTCACCCTCCAGACTTCACCTTCTCCTTCTCCTTCTTCTACTTCTTCTGCTTCTCCCTCCAGACTTCACCTTCTCGTTCTCCTTCTTCTGCTTCTTCTGATTCACCCTCCAGACTTCACCTTCTCCTTCTCCTTCTTCTACTTCTTCTGATTCACCCTCCAGACTTCTCCTTCTCCTTCTCCTTCTTCTGCTTCTTCTGATTCACCCTCCAGACTTCACCTTCTCCTTCTCCGTCTTCTACTTCTTCTGATTCACCCTCCTGACTTCACCTTCTCCTTCTCCTTCTTCTGCTTCTTCTGCTTCACCCTCCAGATTTCACCTTCTCCTTCTCCTTCTTCTGCTTCTTCTGATTCACCCTCCAGACTTCACCTTCTCCTTCTCATTCTTCTGCTTCTTCTGATTCACCCTCCAGACTTCAACTTCCCCTTCTCCTTCTTCTACTTCTTCTGATTCACCCTCCAGACTTCTCCTTCTCCTTCTCCTTCTTCTGCTTCTTCTGATTCACCCTCCAGAGTTCACCTTCTCCTTCTCCTTCGTCTACTTCTTCTGATTCACCCTCCAGACTACACCTTCTCCTTCTCCTTCTACTTCTTCTGATTCACCCTCCAGACATCACCTTCTCCTTCTCCTTCTTCTGCTTCGTCTGATTCACCCTCCAGACTACACCTTCTCCTTCTCCTTCTACTTCTTCTGATTCACCCTCCAGACTTCACCTTCTCCTTCTCCTTCTTCTGCTTCTTCTGATTCACCCTCCAGACTTCACCTTCTCCTTCTTCTACTTCTTCTGATTCACCCTCCAGACTTCACCTTCTCCTTCTCCGTCTTCTACTTCTTCTGATTCACCCTCCAGACTTCACCTTCTCCTTCTCCTTCTTCTACTTCTTCTGCTTCTCCCTCCAGACTTCACCTTCTCCTTCTCCTTCTTCTGCTTCTTCTGATTCACACTCCAGACTTCACCTTCTCCTTCTCCTTCTTCTACTTCTTCTGATTCATCCTCCAGACTTCACCTTCTCCTTCTCCTTCTTCTACTTCTTCTGATTCACCCTCCAGACTTCATCTTCTCCTTCTTCTGCTTCTTCTGATTCACCCTCCACACTCCACCTTCTCCTTCTCCTTCTTCTGCTTCTTCGGATTCACCCTCCAGACTTCGCCTTCTCCTTCTCCTTCTTCTACTTCTTCTGATTCACCCTCCAGACTTCACCTTCTCCTTCTCCTTCTTCTACTTCTGCTGATTCACCCTCCAGTCTTCACCTTCTCCTTCTCCTTCTTCTGCTTCTTCTGATTCACCCTCCAGAATTCACCTTCTCCTTCTCCTTCTTCTGCTTCTTCTGATTCACCCTCCTGACATCACCTTCTCCTTCTCCTTCTTCTGCTTCTTCTGATTCACCCTCCAGACTTCACCTTCTCCTTCTACTTCTTCTGCTTCTTCTGATTCACCCTCCAGACTTCACCTTCTCCTTCTCCTTCTTCTGCTTCTTCTGATTCACCCTCCAGATTTCACCTTCTCCTTCTTCTGCTTCTTCTGATTCACCCTCCAGACTTCACCTTCTCCTTCTCATTCTTCTGCTTCTTCTGATTCACCCTCCAGACTTCACCTTCCCCTTCTCCTTCTTCTACTTCTTCTGATTCACCCTCCAGACTTCTCCTTCTCCTTCTCCTTCTTCTGCTTCTTCTGATTCACCCTCCAGACTTCACCTTCTCCTTCTCCTTCGTCTACTTCTTCTGATTCACCCTCCAGACTACACCTTCTCCTTCTCCTTCTTCTACTTCTTCTGATTCACCCTCCAGACTTCACCTTCTCCTTCTCCTTCTTCTGCTTCTTCTGATTCACCCTCCAGACTTCCCCTTCTCCTTCTCCTTCTTCTACTTCTTCTGATTCACCCTCCAGACTTCACCTTCTCCTTCTCCTTCTTCTACTTCTTCTGATTCACCCTCCAGACTTCACCTTCTCCTTCTCCTTCTTCTACTTCTTCTGCTTCTCCCTCCAGACTTCACCTTCTCGTTCTCCTTCTTCTGCTTCTTCTGATTCACCCTCCAGACTTCACCTTCTCCTTCTCCTTCTTTTACTTCTTCTGATTCACCCTCCAGACTTCTCCTTCTCCTTCTCCTTCTTCTGCTTCTTCTGATTCACCCTCCAGACTTCACCTTCTCCTTCTCCGTCTTCTACTTCTTCTGATTCACCCTCCTGACTTCACCTTCTCCTTCTCCTTCTTCTGCTTCTTCTGCTTCACCCTCCAGATTTCACCTTCTCCTTCTCCTTCTTCTGCTTCTTCTGATTCACCCTCCAGACTTCACCTTCTCCTTCTCATTCTTCTGCTTCTTCTGATTCACCCTCCAGACTTCACCTTCCCCTTCTCCTTCTTCTACTTCTTCTGATTCACCCTCCAGACTTCTCCTTCTCCTTCTCCTTCTTCTGCTTCTTCTGATTCACCCTCCAGAGTTCACCTTCTCCTTCTCCTTCGTCTACTTCTTCTGATTCACCCTCCAGACTACACCTTCTCCTTCTCCTTCTACTTCTTCTGATTCACCCTCCAGACTTCACCTTCTCCTTCTCCTTCTTCTGCTTCTTCTGATTCACCCTCCAGACTTCACCTTCTCCTTCTCCTTCTTCTACTTCTTCTGATTCACCCTCCAGACTTCACCTTCTCCTTCTACTTCTACTTCTTCTGATTCACCCTCCAGACTTCACCTTCTCCTTCTCCTTCTTCTACTTCTTCTGCTTCTCCCTCCAGACTTCACCTTCTCCTTCTCCTTCTTCTGCTTCTTCTGATTCACCCTCCAGACTTCACCTTCTCCTTCTCCTTCTTCTACTTCTTCTGATTCATCCTCCAGACTTCACCTTCTCCTTCTCCTTCTTCTACTTCTTCTGATTCACCCTCCAGACTTCATCTTCTCCTTCTTCTGCTTCTTCTGATTCACCCTCCACACTCCACCTTCTCCTTCTCCTTCTTCTGCTTCTTCGGATTCACCCTCCAGACTTCGCCTTCTCCTTCTCCTTCTTCTACTTCTTTTGATTCACCCTCCAGACTTCACCTTCTCCTTCTCCTTCTTCTACTTCTTCTGATTCACCCTCCAGTCTTCACCTTCTCCTTCTCCTTCTTCTGCTTCTTCTGATTCACCCTCCAGACTTCACCTTCTCCTTCTCCTTCTTCTGCTTCTTCTGATTCACCCTCCTGACATCACCTTCTCCTTCACCTTCTTCTGCTTCTTCTGATTCACCCTCCAGACTTCACCTTCTCCTTCTACTTCTTCTGCTTCATCTGATTCACCCTCCAGACTTCACCTTCTCCTTCTCCTTCTTCTGCTTCTTCTGATTCACCCTTCAGATTTCACCTTCTCCTTCTCCTTCTTCTGCTTCTTCTGATTCACCCTCCAGACTTCACCTTCTCCTTCTCATTCTTCTGCTTCTTCTGATTCACCCTCCAGACTTCACCTTCCCCTTCTCCTTCTTCTACTTCTTCTGATTCACCCTCCAGACTTCTCCTTCTCCTTCTCCTTCTTCTGCTTCTTCTGATTCACCCTCCAGACTTCACCTTCTCCTTCTCCTTCGTCTACTTCTTCTGATTCACCCTCCAGACTACACCTTCACCTTCTCCTTCTCCTTCTTCTACTTCTTCTGATTCACCCTCCAGTCTTCACCTTCTCCTTCTCCTTCTTCTGCTTCTTCTGATTCACCCTCCAGACTTCACCTTCTCCTTCTCCTTCTTCTGCTTCTTCTGATTCACCCTCCTGACATCACCTTCTCCTTCTCCTTCTTCTGCTTCTTCTGATTCACCCTCCAGACTTCACCTTCTCCTTCTACTTCTTCTGCTTCATCTGATTCACCCTCCAGACATCACCTTCTCCTTCTCCTTCTTCTGCTTCTTCTGATTCACCCTCCAGATTTCACCTTCTCCTTCTTCTGCTTCTTCTGATTCACCCTCCAGACTTCACCTTCTCCTTCTCATTCTTCTGCTTCTTCTGATTCACCCTCCAGACTTCACCTTCCCCTTCTCCTTCTTCTACTTCTTCTGATTCACCCTCCAGACTTCTCCTTCTCCTTCTTCTGCTTCTTCTGATTCACCCTCCAGACTTCACCTTCTCCTTCTCCTTCTTCTGCTTCTTCTGATTCACCCTCCAGACTTCCCCTTCTCCTTCTCCTTCTTCTACTTCTTCTGATTCACCCTCCAGACTTCACCTTCTCCTTCTCCTTCGTCTACTTCTTCTGATTCACCCTCCAGACTACTCCTTCTCCTTCTCCTTCTACTTCTTCTGATTCACCCTCCAGACTTCACCTTCTCCTTCTCCTTCTTCTGCTTCTTCTGATTCACCCTCCAGACTTCACCTTCTCCTTCTCCTTCTTCTACTTCTTCTGATTCACCCTCCAGACTTCACCTTCTCCTTCTACTTCTACTTCTTCTGATTCACCCTCCAGACTTCACCTTCTCCTTCTCCTTCTTCTACTTCTTCTGCTTCTCCCTCCAGACTTCACCTTCTCCTTCTCCTTCTTCTGCTTCTTCTGATTCACCCTCCAGACTTCACCTTCTCCTTCTCCTTCTTCTACTTCTTCTGATTCATCCTCCAGACTTCACCTTCTCCTTCTCCTTCTTCTACTTCTTCTGATTCACCCTCCAGACTTCATCTTCTCCTTCTTCTGCTTCTTCTGATTCACCCTCCACACTCCACCTTCTCCTTCTCCTTCTTCTGCTTCTTCGGATTCACCCTCCAGACTTCGCCTTCTCCTTCTCCTTCTTCTACTTCTTCTGATTCACCCTCCAGACTTCACCTTCTCCTTCTCCTTCTTCTACTTCTTCTGATTCACCCTCCAGTCTTCACCTTCTCCTTCTCCTTCTTCTGCTTCTTCTGATTCACCCTCCAGACTTCACCTTCTCCTTCTCCTTCTTCTGCTTCTTCTGATTCACCCTCCTGACATCACCTTCTCCTTCTCCTTCTTCTGCTTCTTCTGATTCACCCTCCAGACTTCACCTTCTCCTTCTACTTCTTCTGCTTCATCTGATTCACCCTCCAGACTTCACCTTCTCCTTCTCCTTCTTCTGCTTCTTCTGATTCACCCTCCAGATTTCACCTTCTCCTTCTCCTTCTTCTGCTTCTTCTGATTCACCCTCCAGACTTCACCTTCTCCTTCTCATTCTTCTGCTTCTTCTGATTCACCCTCCAGACTTCACCTTCCCCTTCTCCTTCTTCTACTTCTTCTGATTCACCCTCCAGACTTCTCCTTCTCCTTCTCCTTCTTCTGCTTCTTCTGATTCACCCTCCAGACTTCACCTTCTCCTTCTCCTTCGTCTACTTCTTCTGATTCACCGTCCAGACTACACCTTCTCCTTCTCCTTCTTCTACTTCTTCTGATTCTCCCTCCAGACTTCACCTTCTCCTTCTCCTTCTTCTGCTTCTTCTGATTCACCCTCCAGACTTCCCCTTCTCCTTCTCCTTCTTCTACTTCTTCTGATTCACCCTCCAGACTTCACCTTCTCCTTCTCCTTCTTCTACTTCTTCTGATTCACCCTCCAGACTTCACCTTCTCCTTCTCCTTCTTCTACTTCTTCTGCTTCTCCCTCCAGACTTCACCTTCTCGTTCTCCTTCTTCTGCTTCTTCTGATTCACCCTCCAGACTTCACCTTCTCCTTCTCCTTCTTCTACTTCTTCTGATTCACCCTCCAGACTTCTCCTTCTCCTTCTCCTTCTTCTGCTTCTTCTGATTCACCCTCCAGACTTCACCTTCTCCTTCTCCGTCTTCTACTTCTTCTGATTCACCCTCCTGACTTCACCTTCTCCTTCTCCTTCTTCTGCTTCTTCAGCTTCACCCTCCAGACTTCACCTTCTCCTTCTCCTTCTTCTGCTTCTTCTGCTTCACCCTCCAGACATCACCTTCTCCTTCTCCTTTTTCTGCTTCTTCTGCTTCACACTCCTGACTTCACCTTCTCCTTCTCCTTCTTCTACTTCTTCTGATTCACCCTCCAGACTTCACCCTCTCCTTCTCCTTCTTCTGCTTCTTCTGCTTCACCCTCCAGACTTCACCTTCTCCTTCTCCTTCTTCTGCTTCTTCTGCTTCGCCCTCCAGACTTCACCTTCTCCTTCTCCTTCTTCTGCTTCTTCTGCTTCACCCTCCAGACTTCACCTTCTCCTTCTCCTTCTTCTGCGTCTTCTGCTTCACCCTCCTGACTTCACCTTCTCCTTCTCCTTCTTCTACTTCTTCTGATTCACCGTCCAGACTTCACCTTCTCCTTCTCCTTCTTCTGCTTCTTCTGCTTCACCCTCCAGACTTCACCTTCTACTTCTCCTTCTTCTGCTTCTTCTGCTGCGCCCTCCAGACTTCACCTTCTCCTTCTCCTTCTTCTGCTTCTTCTGCTTCACCCTTCTGACTTCACCTTCTCCTTCTCCTTCTTCTACTTCTTCTTCTTCACCCCCCTGACTTCACCTTCTCCTTCTCCTTCTTCTGCTTCTTCTGATTCACCCTCCTAACTTCACCTTCTCCTTCTCCTTCTTCTGCTTCTTCTGATTCACCCTCCTGACTTCACCTTCTCCTTCTCCTTCTTCTGCTTCTTCTGATTCACCCTCCAGACTTCACCTTCTCCTTCTCCTTCTTCTGCTTCCTCTGATTCACCCTCCAGACTTCACCTTCTCCTTCTCCTTCTTCTGCTTCTTCTGATTCACCCTCCAGACCTCACCTTCTCCTTCTCCTTCTTTTACTTCTTCTGATTCACCCTCCAGACTTCATCTTCTCCTTCTCCTTCTTCTGCTTCTTCTGATTCACCCTACAGACTTCATCTTCTCCTTCTCCTTCTTCTGCCTCTTCTGATTCACCCTCCAGACTTCACCTTCTCCTTCTCCTTCTTCTACTTCTTCTGATTCACCCTCCAGACTTCACCTTCTCCTTCTCCTTCTTCTACTTCTTTTGATTCACCCTCCAGTCTTCACCTTCTCCTTCTCCTTCTTCTGCTTCTTCTGCTTCACCCTCCAGACTTCACCTTCTCCTTCTCTTTCTTCTGCTTCTTCTGATTCACCCTCCAGACTTCACCTTCTCCTTCTCCTTCTTCTGATTCTTCTGATTCACCCTCCAGACTTCAACTTCTCCTTCTCCTTCTTCTGCTTCTTCTGATTCACCCTCCTGACTTCACCTTCTCCTTCTCCTTCTTCTACTTCTTCTGATTCACCCTCCTGACTTCACCTTCTCCTCCTCCTTCTTCTACTTCTTCTGCTTCACCCTCCAGACTTCACCTTCTCCTTCTCCTTCTTCTTCTTCTTCTGATTCACCCTCCAGACCTCACCTTCTCCTTCTCCTTCTTCTGCTTCTTCTGATTCACCCTCCAGACTTCACCTTCTCCTTCTCCTTATTCTGCTTCTTCTGATTCACCCTCCAGACTTCACCTTCTCCTTCTCCTTCTTCTGCTTCTTCTGATTCACCCTCCAGACTTCACCTTCTCCTTCTCCTTCTTCTGCTTCTTCTGATTTACCCTCCAGACTTCACCTTCTCCTTCTCCTTCTTCTACTTCTTCTGATTCACCCTCCAAACTTCATCTTCTCCTTCTCCTTCTTCTGCTTCTTCTGATTCACCCTCCAGACTTCACCTTCTCCTTCTCCTTCTTCTGCTTCTTCTGATTCACCCTCCAGACTTCACCTTCTCCTTCTCCTTCTTCTACTTCTTCTGATTCATCCTCCAGACTTCACCTTCTCCTTCTCCTTCTTCTCCTTCTTCTGATTCACCCTCCAGACTTCACCTTCTCCTTCTCCTTCTTCTGCTTCTGCTGATTCACCCTCCAGACTTCACCTTCTCCTTCTCCTTCTTCTGCTTCTTCTGATTCACCCTCCAGACTTCACCTTCTCCTTCTCCTTCTTCTGCTTCTTCTGATTCATCCTTCAGACTTCACCTTCTCCTTCTCCTTCTTCTGCTTCTTCTGATTCACCCTCCAGACATCACCTTCTCCTTCTCCTTCTTCTACTTCTTCTGATTCACGCTCCAGACTTCATCTTCTCCTTCTCCTTCTTCTGCTTCTTCTGATTCACCCTCCAGACTTCACCTTCTCCTTCTCCTTCTGCTTCTTCTGATTCACCTTCCAGACTTCGCCTTCTCCTTCTCCTTCTTCTACTTCTTCTGATTCACCCGCCAGACTTCACCTTCTCCTTCTCCTTCTTCTACTTCTTCTGATACACCCTCCAGTCTTCACCTTCTCCTTCTCCTTCTTCTGCTTCTTCTGATTCACCCTCCAGACTTCACCTTCTCCTTCTCCTTCTTCTGCGTCTTCTGATTCACCCTCCTGAATTCACCTTCTCCTTCTCCTTCTTCTACTTCTTCCGATTCATCCTCCAGACTTCACCTTCTCCTTCTCCTTCTTCTACTTCTTCTGATTCACCCTCCAGACTTCACCTTCTCCTTCTCCTTCTTCTACTTCTTCTGATTCACCCTCCTGACTTCACCTTCTCCTTCTCCTTCTTCTGCTTCTTCTGCTTCACCCTCCAGACTTCACCTTCTCCTTCTCCTTCTTCTGCTTCTTCTGCTTCACCCTCCAGACTTCACCTTCTACTTCTCCTTCTTCTGCTTCTTCTGCTTCACCCTCCTGAGTTCACCTTCTCCTTCTCCTTCTTCTACTTCCTCTGATTCACCCTCCAGACTTCACCTTCTCCTTCTCCTTCTTCTGCTTCTTCTGCTTCACCCACCAGACTTCACCTTCTCCTTATCCTTCTTCTGCTTCTTCTGCTTCGCCCTCCAGACTTCACCTTCTCCTTCTCCTTCTTCTACTTCTTCTGATTCACCCTCCAGACTTCACCCTCTCCTTCTCCTTCTTCTGCTTCTTCTGCTTCACCCTCCAGACTTCACCTTCTCCTTCTCCTTCTTCTGCTTCTTCTGCTTCGCCCTCCAGACTTCACCTTCTCCTTCTCCTTCTTCTGCTTCTTCTGCTTCACCCTCCAGACTTCACCTCCTCCTTCTCCTTCTTCTGCGTCTTCTGCTTCAACCTCCTGACTTCACCTTCTCCTTCTCCTTCTTCTACTTCTTCTGATTCACCGTCCAGACTTCACCTTCTCCTTCTCCTTCTTCTGCTTCTTCTGCTTCACCCTCCAGACTTCACCTTCTCCTTCTCCTTCTTCTGCTTCTTCTGCTGCGCCCTCCAGACTTCACCTTCTCCTTCTTCTGCTTCTTCTGCTTTACCCTTCTGACTTCACCTTCTCATTCTCCTTCTTCTACTTCTTCTTCTTCACCCCCCTGACTTCACCTTCTCCTTCTCCTTCTTCTGCTTCTTCTGATTCACCCTCCTAACTTCACCTTCTCCTTCTCCTTCTTCTGCTTCTTCTGATTCACCCTCCTGACTTCACCTTCTCCTTCTCCTTCTTCTGCTTCTTCTGATTCACCCTCCAGACTTCACCATCTCCTTCTCCTTCTTCTGCTTCCTCTTATTCACCCTCCAGACTTCACCTTCTCCTTCTCCTTCTTCTGCTTCTTCTGATTCACCCTCCAGACCTCACCTTCTCCTTCGCCTTCCTGTACTTCTTCTGATTCACCCTCCAGACTTCATCTTCTCCTTCTCCTTCTTCTGCTTCTTCTGATTCACCCTACAGACTTCACCTTCTCCTTCTCCTTCTTCTGCTTCTTCTGATTCACCCTCCAGACTTCACCTTCTCCTTCTCCTTCTTCTACTTCTTCTGATTCACCCTCCAGTCTTCACCTTCTCCTTCTCCTTCTTCTGCTTCTTCTGCTTCACCCTCCAGACTTCACCTTCTCCTTCTCTTTCTTCTGCTTCTTCTGATTCACCCTCCAGACTTCACCTTCTCCTTCTCCTTCTTCTGATTCTTCTGATTCACCCTCCAGACTTCAACTTCTCCTTCTCCTTCTTCTGCTTCTTCTGATTCACCCTCCTGACTTCACCTTCTCCTTCTCCTTCTTCTACTTCTTCTGATTCACCCTCCTGACTTCACCTTCTCCTCCTCCTTCTTCTACTTCTTCTGCTTCACCCTCCAGACTTCACCTTCTCCTTCTCCTTCTTCTTCTTCTTCTGATTCACCCTCCAGACCTCACCTTCTCCTTCTCCTTCTTCTGCTTCTTCTGATTCACCCTCCAGACTTCATCTTCTCCTTCTCCTTATTCTGCTTCTTCTGATTCACCCTCCAGACTTCACCTTCTCCTTCTCCTTCTTCTGCTTCTTCTGATTCACCCTCCAGACTTCACCTTCTCCTTCTCCTTCTTCTGCTTCTTCTGATTTACCCTCCAGACTTCACCTTCTCCTTCTCCTTCTTCTACTTCTTCTGATTCACCCTCCAAACTTCATCTTCTCCTTCTCCTTCTTCTGCTTCTTCTGATTCACCCTCCAGACTTCAGCTTCTCCTTCTCCTTCTTCTGCTTCTTCTGATTCACCCTCCAGACTTCACCTTCTCCTTCTCCTTCTTCTACTTCTTCTGATTCATCCTCCAGACTTCACCTTCTCCTTCTCCTTCTTCTCCTTCTTCTGATTCACCCTCCAGACTTCACCTTCTCCTTCTCCTTCTTCTGCTTCTGCTGATTCACCCTCCAGACTTCACCTTCTCCTTCTCCTTCTTCTGCTTCTTCTGATTCACCCTCCAGACTTCACCTTCTCCTTCTCCTTCTTCTGCTTCTTCTGATTCATCCTTCAGACTTCACCTTCTCCTTCTCCTTCTTCTGCTTCTTCTGATTCACCCTCCAGACATCACCTTCTCCTTCTCCTTCTTCTACTTCTTCTGATTCACGCTCCAGACTTCATCTTCTCCTTCTCCTTCTTCTGCTTCTTCTGATTCACCCTCCAGACTTCACCTTCTCCTTCTCTTTCTTCTGCTTCTTCTGATTCACCCTCCAGACTTCACCTTCTCCTTCTCCTTCTTCTGATTCTTCTGATTCACCCTCCAGACTTCAACTTCTCCTTCTCCTTCTTCTGCTTCTTCTGATTCACCCTCCTGACTTCACCTTCTCCTTCTCCTTCTTCTACTTCTTCTGATTCACCCTCCTGACTTCACCTTCTCCTCCTCCTTCTTCTACTTCTTCTGCTTCACCCTCCAGACTTCACCTTCTCCTTCTCCTTCTTCTTCTTCTTCTGATTCACCCTCCAGACCTCACCTTCTCCTTCTCCTTCTTCTGCTTCTTCTGATTCACCCTCCAGACTTCACCTTCTCCTTCTCCTTATTCTGCTTCTTCTGATTCACCCTCCAGACTTCACCTTCTCCTTCTCCTTCTTCTGCTTCTTCTGATTCACCCTCCAGACTTCACCTTCTCCTTCTCCTTCTTCTGCTTCTTCTGATTTACCCTCCAGACTTCACCTTCTCCTTCTCCTTCTTCTACTTCTTCTGATTCACCCTCCAAACTTCATCTTCTCCTTCTCCTTCTTCTGCTTCTTCTGATTCACCCTCCAGACTTCACCTTCTCCTTCTCCTTCTTCTGCTTCTTCTGATTCACCCTCCAGACTTCACCTTCTCCTTCTCCTTCTTCTACTTCTTCTGATTCATCCTCCAGACTTCACCTTCTCCTTCTCCTTCTTCTCCTTCTTCTGATTCACCCTCCAGACTTCACCTTCTCCTTCTCCTTCTTCTGCTTCTGCTGATTCACCCTCCAGACTTCACCTTCTCCTTCTCCTTCTTCTGCTTCTTCTGATTCACCCTCCAGACTTCACCTTCTCCTTCTCCTTCTTCTGCTTCTTCTGATTCATCCTTCAGACTTCACCTTCTCCTTCTCCTTCTTCTGCTTCTTCTGATTCACCCTCCAGACATCACCTTCTCCTTCTCCTTCTTCTACTTCTTCTGATTCACGCTCCAGACTTCATCTTCTCCTTCTCCTTCTTCTGCTTCTTCTGATTCACCCTCCAGACTTCACCTTCTCCTTCTCCTTCTGCTTCTTCTGATTCACCTTCCAGACTTCGCCTTCTCCTTCTCCTTCTTCTACTTCTTCTGATTCACCCGCCAGACTTCACCTTCTCCTTCTCCTTCTTCTACTTCTTCTGATACACCCTCCAGTCTTCACCTTCTCCTTCTCCTTCTTCTGCTTCTTCTGATTCACCCTCCAGACTTCACCTTCTCCTTCTCCTTCTTCTGCGTCTTCTGATTCACCCTCCTGAATTCACCTTCTCCTTCTCCTTCTTCTACTTCTTCCGATTCATCCTCCAGACTTCACCTTCTCCTTCTCCTTCTTCTACTTCTTCTGATTCACCCTCCAGACTTCACCTTCTCCTTCTCCTTCTTCTACTTCTTCTGATTCACCCTCCTGACTTCACCTTCTCCTTCTCCTTCTTCTGCTTCTTCTGCTTCACCCTCCAGACTTCACCTTCTCCTTCTCCTTCTTCTGCTTCTTCTGCTTCACCCTCCAGACTTCACCTTCTACTTCTCCTTCTTCTGCTTCTTCTGCTTCACCCTCCTGAGTTCACCTTCTCCTTCTCCTTCTTCTACTTCCTCTGATTCACCCTCCAGACTTCACCTTCTCCTTCTCCTTCTTCTGCTTCTTCTGCTTCACCCACCAGACTTCACCTTCTCCTTATCCTTCTTCTGCTTCTTCTGCTTCGCCCTCCAGACTTCACCTTCTCCTTCTCCTTCTTCTACTTCTTCTGATTCACCCTCCAGACTTCACCCTCTCCTTCTCCTTCTTCTGCTTCTTCTGCTTCACCCTCCAGACTTCACCTTCTCCTTCTCCTTCTTCTGCTTCTTCTGCTTCGCCCTCCAGACTTCACCTTCTCCTTCTCCTTCTTCTGCTTCTTCTGCTTCACCCTCCAGACTTCACCTCCTCCTTCTCCTTCTTCTGCGTCTTCTGCTTCAACCTCCTGACTTCACCTTCTCCTTCTCCTTCTTCTACTTCTTCTGATTCACCGTCCAGACTTCACCTTCTCCTTCTCCTTCTTCTGCTTCTTCTGCTTCACCCTCCAGACTTCACCTTCTCCTTCTCCTTCTTCTGCTTCTTCTGCTGCGCCCTCCAGACTTCACCTTCTCCTTCTTCTGCTTCTTCTGCTTTACCCTTCTGACTTCACCTTCTCATTCTCCTTCTTCTACTTCTTCTTCTTCACCCCCCCTGACTTCACCTTCTCCTTCTCCTTCTTCTGCTTCTTCTGATTCACCCTCCTAACTTCACCTTCTCCTTCTCCTTCTTCTGCTTCTTCTGATTCACCCTCCTGACTTCACCTTCTCCTTCTCCTTCTTCTGCTTCTTCTGATTCACCCTCCAGACTTCACCATCTCCTTCTCCTTCTTCTGCTTCCTCTTATTCACCCTCCAGACTTCACCTTCTCCTTCTCCTTCTTCTGCTTCTTCTGATTCACCCTCCAGACCTCACCTTCTCCTTCGCCTTCCTGTACTTCTTCTGATTCACCCTCCAGACTTCATCTTCTCCTTCTCCTTCTTCTGCTTCTTCTGATTCACCCTACAGACTTCACCTTCTCCTTCTCCTTCTTCTGCTTCTTCTGATTCACCCTCCAGACTTCACCTTCTCCTTCTCCTTCTTCTACTTCTTCTGATTCACCCTCCAGTCTTCACCTTCTCCTTCTCCTTCTTCTGCTTCTTCTGCTTCACCCTCCAGACTTCACCTTCTCCTTCTCTTTCTTCTGCTTCTTCTGATTCACCCTCCAGACTTCACCTTCTCCTTCTCCTTCTTCTGATTCTTCTGATTCACCCTCCAGACTTCAACTTCTCCTTCTCCTTCTTCTGCTTCTTCTGATTCACCCTCCTGACTTCACCTTCTCCTTCTCCTTCTTCTACTTCTTCTGATTCACCCTCCTGACTTCACCTTCTCCTCCTCCTTCTTCTACTTCTTCTGCTTCACCCTCCAGACTTCACCTTCTCCTTCTCCTTCTTCTTCTTCTTCTGATTCACCCTCCAGACCTCACCTTCTCCTTCTCCTTCTTCTGCTTCTTCTGATTCACCCTCCAGACTTCATCTTCTCCTTCTCCTTATTCTGCTTCTTCTGATTCACCCTCCAGACTTCACCTTCTCCTTCTCCTTCTTCTGCTTCTTCTGATTCACCCTCCAGACTTCACCTTCTCCTTCTCCTTCTTCTGCTTCTTCTGATTTACCCTCCAGACTTCACCTTCTCCTTCTCCTTCTTCTACTTCTTCTGATTCACCCTCCAAACTTCATCTTCTCCTTCTCCTTCTTCTGCTTCTTCTGATTCACCCTCCAGACTTCAGCTTCTCCTTCTCCTTCTTCTGCTTCTTCTGATTCACCCTCCAGACTTCACCTTCTCCTTCTCCTTCTTCTACTTCTTCTGATTCATCCTCCAGACTTCACCTTCTCCTTCTCCTTCTTCTCCTTCTTCTGATTCACCCTCCAGACTTCACCTTCTCCTTCTCCTTCTTCTGCTTCTGCTGATTCACCCTCCAGACTTCACCTTCTCCTTCTCCTTCTTCTGCTTCTTCTGATTCACCCTCCAGACTTCACCTTCTCCTTCTCCTTCTTCTGCTTCTTCTGATTCATCCTTCAGACTTCACCTTCTCCTTCTCCTTCTTCTGCTTCTTCTGATTCACCCTCCAGACATCACCTTCTCCTTCTCCTTCTTCTACTTCTTCTGATTCACGCTCCAGACTTCATCTTCTCCTTCTCCTTCTTCTGCTTCTTCTGATTCACCCTCCAGACTTCACCTTCTCCTTCTCCTTCTGCTTCTTCTGATTCACCTTCCAGACTTCGCCTTCTCCTTCTCCTTCTTCTACTTCTTCTGATTCACCCGCCAGACTTCACCTTCTCCTTCTCCTTCTTCTACTTCTTCTGATACACCCTCCAGTCTTCACCTTCTCCTTCTCCTTCTTCTGCTTCTTCTGATTCACCCTCCAGACTTCACCTTCTCCTTCTCCTTCTTCTGCTTCTTCTGATTCACCCTCCTGACTTCAACTTCTCCTTCTCCTTCTTCTGCTTCTTTTGATTCACCCTCCAGACTTCAACTTCTCCTTCTCCTTCTTCTGCTTCTTCTGATTCACCCTCCTGACTTCACCTTCTCCTTCTCCTTCTTCTGCTTCTTCTGATTCACCCTCCAGACTTCAACTTCTCCTTCTCCTTCTTCTACTTCTTCTGATTCACCCTCCAGACTTCACCTTCTCCTTCTACTTCTTCTGCTTCTTCTGATTCACCCTCCAGACTTCACCTTCTCTTTCTCCTTCTTCTGCTTCTTCTGATTCACCCTCCAGACTTCACCTTCTCCTTCTCCCTCTTCTGCTTCTTCTGATTCCCCCTCCAGGCTTCACCTTCTCCTTCTCCTTCTTCTGCTTCTTCTGATTCACCCTCCAGACTTCACCTTCTCCGTCTCCTTCTTCTACTTCTTCTGATTCACCCTCCAGACTTCACCCTCTCCTTCTCCTTCTTCTACTTCTTCTGATACACCCTCCAGACTTCACCGTCTCCTTCTCCTTCTTCTACTTCTTCTGATTCCCCCTCCAGACTTCACCTTCTCCTTCTCCTTCTTCTGCTTCTTCTGATTCACCCTCCAGACTTCACCTTCTCCTTCTCCTTCTTCTACTTCTTCCGATTCATCCTCCAGACTTCAACTTCTCCTTCTCCTTCTTCTACTTCTTCTGATTCACCCTCCAGGCTTCACCTTCTCCTTCTCCTTCTTCTACTTCTTCTGATTCACCCTCCTGACTTCACCTTCTCCTTCTCCTTCTTCTGCTTCTTCTGCTTCACCCTCCAGACTTCACCTTCTCCTTCTCCTTCTTCTGCTTCTTCTGATTCACCCTCCAGACTTCACCTTCTCCTTCTCCCTCTTCTGCTTCTTCTGATTCCCCCTCCAGACTTCACCTTCTCCTTCTCCTTCTTCTGCTTCTTCTGATTCACCCTCCAGACTTCACCTTCTCCGTCTCCTTCTTCTACTTCTTCTGATTCACCCTCCAGACTTCACCCTCTCCTTCTCCTTCTTCTACTTCTTCTGATACACCCTCCAGACTTCACCGTCTCCTTCTCCTTCTTCTACTTCTTCTGATTCCCCCTCCAGACTTCACCTTCTCCTTCTCCTTCTTCTGCTTCTTCTGATTCACCCTCCAGACTTCACCTTCTCCTTCTCCTTCTTCTACTTCTTCCGATTCATCCTCCAGACTTCACCTTCTCCTTCTCCTTCTTCTACTTCTTCTGATTCACCCTCCAGACTTCACCTTCTCCTTCTCCTTCTTCTACTTCTTCTGATTCACCCTCCTGACTTCACCTTCTCCTTCTCCTTCTTCTGCTTCTTCTGCTTCACCCTCCAGACTTCACCTTCTCCTTCTCCTTCTTCTGCTTCTTCTGCTTCACCCTCCAGACTTCACCTTCTACTTCTCCTTCTTCTGCTTCTTCTGCTTCACCCTCCTGAGTTTACCTTCTGCTTCTCCTACTTCTACTTCCTCTGATTCACCCTCCAGACTTCACCTTCTCCTTCTCCTTTTCTGCTTCTTCTGCTTCACCCACCAGACTTCACCTTCTCCTTATCCTTCTTCTGCTTCTTCTGCTTCGCCCTCCAGACTTCACCTTCTCCTTCTCCTTCTTCTGCTTTTTCTGCTTCACCCTCCAGACTTCACCTTCTCCTTCTCCTTCTTCTGCTTCTTCTGCTTCACCCTCCTGACTTCACCTTCTCCTTCTCCTTCTTCTACTTCTTCTGATTCACCCTCCAGACTTCACCTTCTCCTTCTCTTTCTTCTGCTTCTTCTGACTCACCCTCCAGACTTCACCTTCTCCTTCTCCTTCTTCTGATTCTTCTGATTCACCCTCCAGACTTCAACTTCCCCTTTTCCTTCTTCTGCTTCTTCTGATTCACCCTCCTGACTTCACCTTCTCCTTCTCCTTCTTCTACTTCTTCTGATTCACCCTCCAGACTTCACCTTCTCCTTCTCCTTCTTCTACTTCTTCTGATTCACCCTCCAGTCTTCACCTTCTCCTTCTCCTTCTTCTGCTTCTTCTGCTTCACCCTCCAGACTTCACCTTCTCCTTCTCTTTCTTCTGCTTCTTCTGATTCACCCTCCAGACTTCACCTTCTCCTTCTCCTTCTTCTGATTCTTCTGATTCACCCTCCAGACTTCAACTTCTCCTTCTCCTTCTTCTGCTTCTTCTGATTCACCCTCCTGACTTCACCTTCTCCTTCTCCTTCTTCTACTTCTTCTGATTCACCCTCCTGACTTCACCTTCTCCTCCTCCTTCTTCTACTTCTTCTGCTTCACCCTCCAGACTTCACCTTCTCCTTCTCCTTCTTCTTCTTCTTCTGATTCACCCTCCAGACCTCACCTTCTCCTTCTCCTTCTTCTGCTTCTTCTGATTCACCCTCCAGACTTCACCTTCTCCTTCTCCTTATTCTGCTTCTTCTGATTCACCCTCCAGACTTCACCTTCTCCTTCTCCTTCTTCTGCTTCTTCTGATTCACCCTCCAGACTTCACCTTCTCCTTCTCCTTCTTCTACTTCTTCTGATTCACCCTCCAAACTTCATCTTCTCCTTCTCCTTCTTCTGCTTCTTCTGATTCACCCTCCAGACTTCACCTTCTCCTTCTCCTTCTTCTGCTTCTTCTGATTCACCCTCCAGACTTCACCTTCTCCTTCTCCTTCTTCTACTTCTTCTGATTCATCCTCCAGACTTCACCTTCTCCTTCTCCTTCTTCTCCTTCTTCTGATTCACCCTCCAGACTTCACCTTCTCCTTCTCCTTCTTCTGCTTCTTATGATTCACCCTCCAGACTTCACCTTCTCCTTCTCCTTCTTCTGCTTCTTCTGATTCACCCTCCAGACTTCACCTTCTCCTTCTCCTTCTTCTGCTTCTTCTGATTCACCCTCCAGACCTCACCTTCTCCTTCTCCTTCTTCTACTTCTTCTGATTCACCCTCCAGACTTCATCTTCTCCTTCTCCTTCTTCTGCTTCTTCTGATTCACCCTCCAGACTTCACCTTCTCCTTCTCCTTCTTCTGCTTCTTCTGATTCACCCTCCAGACTTCACCTTCTCCTTCTCCTTCTTCTACTTCTTCTGATTCACCCTCCAGACTTCACCTTCTCCTTCTCCTTCTTCTACTTCTTCTGATTCACCCTCCAGTCTTCACCTTCTCCTTCTCCTTCTTCTGTTTCTTCTGCTTCACCCTCCAGACTTCACCTTCTCCTTCTCTTTCTTCTGCTTCTTCTGCTTCACCCTCCAGACTTCACCTTCTCCTTCTCCTTCTTCTGATTCTTCTGATTCACCCTCCAGACTTCACCTTCTCTATCTCCTTCTTCTGCTTCTTCTGATTCACCCTCCTGACTTCACCTTCTCCTTCTCCTTCTTCTACTTCTTCTGATTCACCCTCCTGACTTCACCTTTTCCTTCTCCTTCTTCTACTTCTTCTGCTTCACCCTCCAGACTTCACCTTCTCCTTCTCCTTCTTCTACTTCTTCTGATTCACCCTCCAGACTTCACCTTCTCCTTCTCCTTCTTCTGCTTCTTCTGATTCACCCTCCAGACTTAACCTTCTCCTTCTCCTTATTCTGCTTCTTCTGATTCACCCTCCAGACTTCACCTTCTCCTTCTCCTTCTTCTGCTTCTTCTGATTCACCCTCCAGACTTCACCTTCTCCTTCTCCTTCTTCTGCTTCTTCTGATTCACCCTCCAGACTTCACCTTCTCCTTCTCCTTCTTCTACTTCTTCTGATTCACCCTCCAGACTTCACCTTCTCCTTCTCCTTCTTCTGCTTCTTCTGATTCACCCTCCTGACTTCACCTTCTCCTTCTCCTTCTTCTACATCTTCTGATTCACCCTCCTGACTTCACCTTCTCCTTCTCCTTCTTCTACTTCTTCTGATTCACCCTCCAGACTTCACCTTCTCCTTCTCCTTCTTCTGCTTCTTCTGATTCACCCTCCAGACTTCACCTTCCCTTTCTCCTTCTTCTGCTTCTTCTGCTGCGCCCTCCAGACTTCACCTTCTCCTTCTCCTTCTTCTGCTTCTTCTGCTTCACACTCCAGACTTCACCTTCTCCTTCTTCTTCTTCTGCTTCTTCTGCTGCGCCCTCCAGGCTTCACCTTCTCCTTCTCCTTCTTCTGCTTCTTCTGCTTCACTGTCCTGACTTCACCTTCTCCTTCTCCTTCTTCTACTTCTTCTGCTACACCCCCCTGACTTCACCTGCTCCTTCTCCTTCTTCTGCTTCTTCTGATTCACCCTCCTAACTTCACCTTCTCCTTCTCCTTCTTCTGCTTCTTCTGATTCACCCTCCTGACTTCACCTTCTCCTTCTCCTTCTTCTGATTCACCCTCCAGACTTCACCTTCTCCTTCTCCTTCTTCTGCTTCTTCTGATTCACCCTCCAGACTTCACCTTCTCCTTCTCCTTCTTCTGCTTCTTCTGATTCACCCTCCAGACCTCACCTTCTCCTTCTCCTTCTTCTACTTCTTCTGATTCACCCTCCAGACTTCATCTTCTCCTTCTCCTTCTTCTGCTTCTTCTGATTCACCCTCCAGACTTCACCTTCTCCTTCTCCTTCTTCTGCTTCTTCTGATTCACCCTCCAGACTTCACCTTCTCCTTCTCCTTCTTCTGATTCTTCTGATTCAACCTCCAGACTTCATCTTCTCCTTCTCCTTCTTCTGCTTCTTCTGATTCACCCTCCAGACCTCACCTTCTCTTTCTCCTTCTTCTACTTCTTCTGATTCACCCTCCAGACTTCATCTTCTCCTTCTCCTTCTTCTGCTTCTTCTGATTCACCCTCCAGACTTCACCTTCTCCTTCTCCTTCTTCTGCTTCTTCTGATTCACCCTCCAGACTTCACCTTCTACTTCTCCTTCTTCTGCTTCTTCTGATTCACCCTCCAGACTTCACCTTCTCCTTCTCCTTCTTCTACTTCTTCTGATTCACCCTCCAGTCTTCACCTTCTCCTTCTCCTTCTTCTGTTTCTTCTGCTTCACCCTCCAGACTTCACCTTCTCCTTCTCTTTCTTCTACTTCTTCTGATTCACCCTCCTGACTTCACCTTCTCCTTCTCCATCTTCTACTTCCTCTGCTTCACCCTCCAGACTTCAACTTCTCCTTCTCCTTCTTCTACTTCTTCTGATTCACCCTCCAGACTTCACCTTCTCCTTCTCCTTCTTCTGCTTCTTCTGATTCACCCTCCAGACTTCACCTTCTCCTTCTCCTTCTTCTGCTTCTTCTGATTCACCCTCCAGACTTCACCTTCTCCTTCTCCTTCTTCTACTTCATCTGATTCACCCTCCAGACTTCACCTTCTCCTTCTCCTTCTTCTGCTTCTTCTGATTCACCCTCCAGACTTCACCTTCTCCTTCTCCTTCGTCGACTTCTTCTGATTCACCCTCCAGACTACACCTTCTCCTTCTCCTTCTTCTACTTCTTCTGATTCACCCTCCAGACTTCACCTTCTCCTTCTCCTTCTTCTGTTTCTTCTGATTCACCCTCCAGACTTCATCTTCTCCTTCTCCTTCTTCTACTTCTTCTGATTCACCCTCCAGACTTCACCTTCTCCTTTTCCTTCTTCTACTTCTTCTGATTCACCCTCCAGACTTCATCTTCTCCTTCTCCTTCTTCTGCTTCTTCTGATTCACCCTCCAGACTTCACCTTCTCCTTCTCCTTTTCTGCTTCTTCTGATTCACCCTCCAGACTTCAACTTCTCCTTGTCCTTCTTCTACTTCTTCTGATTCACCCTCCAGACTTCACCTTCTCCTTCTCCTTCTTCTACTTCTTCTGATTCACCCTCCAGTCTTCACCTTCTCCTTCTCCTTCTTCTGTTTCTTCTGCTTCACCCTCCAGACTTCACCTTCTCCTTCTCTTTCTTCTGCTTCTTCTGATTCACCCTCCAGACTTCACCTTCTCCTTCTCCTTCTTCTGATTCTTCTGATTCACCCTCCAGACTTCACCTTCTCCTTCTCCTTCTTCTGCTTCTTCTGATTCACCCTCCTGACTTCACCTTCTCCTTCTCCTTCTTCTACTTCTTCTGATTCACCCTCCTGACTTCACCTTCTCCTTCTCCTTCTTCTACTTCTTCTGCTTCACCCTCCAGACTTCACCTTCTCCTTCTCCTTCTTCTACTTCTTCTGATTCAACCTCCAGACTTCACCTTCTCCTTCTCCTTCTTCTGCTTCTTCTGATTCACCCTCCAGACTTCACCTTCTCATTCTCCTTCTTCTGCTTCTTCTGCTGCGCCCTCCAGACTTCACCTTCTCCTTCTCCTTCTTCTGCTTCTTCTGCTTCACCGTCCTGACTTCACCTTCTCCTTCTCCTTCTTCCACTTCTTCTGCTACACCCCCCTGACTTCACCTGCTCCTTCTCCTTCTTCTGCTTCTTCTGATTCACCCTCCTAACTTCACCTTCTCCTTCTCCTTCTTCTGCTTCTTCTGATTCACCCTCCTGACTTCACCTTCTCCTTCTCCTTCTTCTGCTTCTTATGATTCACCCTCCAGACTTCACCTTCTCCTTCTCCTTCTTCTGCTTCTTCTGATTCACCCTCCAGACTTCACCTTCTCCTTCTCCTTCTTCTGCTTCTTCTGATTCACCCTCCAGACCTCACCTTCTCCTTCTCCTTCTTCTACTTCTTCTGATTCACCCTCCAGACTTCATCTTCTCCTTCTCCTTCTTCTGCTTCTTCTGATTCACCCTCCAGACTTCACCTTCTCCATCTCCTTCTTCTGCTTCTTCTGATTCACCCTCCAGACTTCACCTTCTCCTTCTCCTTCTTCTACTTCTTCTGATTCACCCTCCAGACTTCACCTTCTCCTTCTCCTTCTTCTACTTCTTCTGATTCACCCTCCAGTCTTCACCTTCTCCTTCTCCTTCTTCTGTTTCTTCTGCTTCACCCTCCAGACTTCACCTTCTCCTTCTCTTTCTTCTGCTTCTTCTGCTTCACCCTCCAGACTTCACCTTCTCCTTCTCCTTCTTCTGATTCTTCTGATTCACCCTCCAGACTTCACCTTCTCTATCTCCTTCTTCTGCTTCTTCTGATTCACCCTCCTGACTTCACCTTCTCCTTCTCCTTCTTCTACTTCTTCTGATTCACCCTCCTGACTTCACCTTCTCCTTCTCCTTCTTCTACTTCTTCTGCTTCACCCTCCAGACTTCACCTTCTCCTTCTCCTTCTTCTACTTCTTCTGATTCACCCTCCAGACTTCACCTTCTCCTTCTCCTTCTTCTGCTTCTTCTGATTCACCCTCCAGACTTAACCTTCTCCTTCTCTTTATTCTGCTTCTTCTGATTCACCCTCCAGACTTCACCTTCTCCTTCTCCTTCTTCTGCTTCTTCTGATTCACCCTCCAGACTTCACCTTCTCCTTCTCCTTCTTCTGCTTCTTCTGATTCACCCTCCAGACTTCACCTTCTCCTTCTCCTTCTTCTACTTCTTCTGATTCACCCTCCAGACTTCACCTTCTCCTTCTCCTTCTTCTGCTTCTTCTGATTCACCCTCCTGACTTCACCTTCTCCTTCTCCTTCTTCTACATCTTCTGATTCACCCTCCTGACTTCACCTTCTCCTTCTCCTTCTTCTACTTCTTCTGATTCACACTCCAGACTTCACCTTCTCCTTTTCCTTCTTCTGCTTCTTCTGATTCACCCTCCAGACTTCACCTTCTCATTCTCCTTCTTCTGCTTCTTCTGCTGCGCCCTCCAGACTTCACCTTCTCCTTCTCCTTCTTCTGCTTCTTCTGCTTCACACTCCAGACTTCACCTTCTCCTTCTTCTTCTGCTGCTTCTTCTGCTGCGCCCTCCAGGCTTCACCTTCTCCTTCTCCTTCTTCTGCTTCTTCTGCTTCACAGTCCTGACTTCACCTTCTCCTTCTCCTTCTTCTACTTCTTCTGCTACACCCCCCTGACTTCACCTTCTCCTTCTCCTTCTTCTGCTTCTTCTGATTCACCCTCCTAACTTCACCTTCTCCTTCTCCTTCTTCTGCTTCTTCTGATTCACCCTCCTGACTTCACCTTCTCCTTCTCCTTCTTCTGATTCACCCTCCAGACTTCACCTTCTCCTTCTCCTTCTTCTGCTTCTTCTGATTCACCCTCCAGACTTCACCTTCTCCTTCTCCTTCTTCTGCTTCTTCTGATTCACCCTCCAGACCTCACCTTCTCCTTCTCCTTCTTCTACTTCTTCTGATTCACCCTCCAGACTTCATCTTCTCCTTCTCCTTCTTCTGCTTCTTCTGATTCACCCTCCAGACTTCACCTTCTCCTTCTCCTTCTTCTGCTTCTTCTGATTCACCCTCCAGACTTCACCTTCTCCTTCTCCTTCTTCTGATTCTTCTGATTCAACCTCCAGACTTCACCTTCTCTATCTCCTTCTTCTGCTTCTTCTGATTCACCCTCCTGACTTCACCTTCTCCTTCTCCTTCTTCTACTTCTTCTGATTCACCCTCCTGACTTCACCTTCTCCTTCTCCTTCTTCTACTTCTTCTGCTTCACCCTCCAGACTTCACCTTCTCCTTCTCCTTCTTCTACTTCTTCTGATTCACCCTCCAGACTTCACCTTCTCCTTCTCCTTCTTCTGCTTCTTCTGATTCACCCTCCAGACTTAACCTTCTCCTTCTCCTTATTCTGCTTCTTCTGATTCACCCTCCAGACTTCACCTTCTCCTTCTCCTTCTTCTGCTTCTTCTGATTCACCCTCCAGACTTCACCTTCTCCTTCTCCTTCTTCTGCTTCTTCTGATTCACCCTCCAGACTTCACCTTCTCCTTCTCCTTCTTCTACTTCTTCCGATTCACCCTCCAGACTTCACCTTCTCCTTCTCCTTCTTCTGCTTCTTCTGATTCACCCTCCTGACTTCACCTTCTCCTTGTCCTTCTTCTACATCTTCTGATTCACCCTCCTGACTTCACCTTCTCCTTCTCCTACTTCTACTTCTTCTGCTTCACCCTCCAGACTTCACCTTCTCCTTCTCCTTCTTCTACTTCTTCTGATTCACCCTCCAGACTTCACCTTCTCCTTCTCCTTCTTCTACTTCTTCTGATTCACCCTCCAGACTTCACCTTCTCCTTCTCCTTCTTCTACTTCTTCTGATTCACCCTCCAGACTTCACCTTCTCCTTCTCCTTCTTCTGCTTCTTCTGATTCACCCTCCAGACTTCAACTTCTCCTTCTCCTTATTCTGCTTCTTCTGAATCACCCTCCAGACTTCACCTTCTCCTTCTCCTTCTTCTGCTTCTTCTGATTCACCCTCCAGACTTCACCTTCTCCTTCTCCTTCTTCTGCTTCTTCTGATTCACCCTCCAGACTTCACCTTCTCCTTCTCCTTCTTCTACGTCTTCTGATTCACCCTCCAGACTTCACCTTCTCCATCTCCTTCTTCTGCTTCTTCTGATTCACCCTCCAGACTTCACCTTCTCCTTCTCCTTCATCTACTTCTTCTGATTCACCCTCCAGAATTCACCTTCTCCTTCTCCTTCTTCTGCTTCTTCTGATTCACCCTCCAGACTTCACCTTCTCCTTCTCCTTCTTCTGCTTCTTCTGATTCACCCTCCAGACTTCACCTTCTCCTTCTCCTTCTTCTACTTCTTCTGATTCACCCTCCAGACTTCACCTTCTCCTTCTTCTGCTTCTTCTGATTCACCCTCCAGACTTCACCTTCTCCTTCTCCTTCGCCTACTTCTTCTGATTCACCCTCCAGAGTACACCTTCTCCTTCTCCTTCTTCTACTTCTTCTGATTCACCCTCCAGACTTCACCTTCTCCTGCTCCTTCTTCTGTTTCTTCTGATTCACCCTCCAGACTTCCTCTTCTCCTTCTCCTTCTTCTACTTCTTCTGATTCACCCTCCAGACTTCACCTTCTCCTTCTCCTTCTTCTACTTCTTCTGATTCACCCTCCAGACTTCATCTTCTCCTTCTCCTTCTTCTGCTTCTTCTGATTCACCCTCCAGACTTCACCTTCTCCTTTTCCTTCTTCTGCTTCTTCTGATTCACCCTCCAGACTTCAACTTCTCCTTCTCCTTCTTCTACTTCTTCTGA
The DNA here is from genome assembly GCF_052327205.1 of Somniosus microcephalus. Lineage (NCBI taxonomy): Eukaryota > Metazoa > Chordata > Chondrichthyes > Squaliformes > Somniosidae > Somniosus > Somniosus microcephalus. Next base: position 5,011 of record NW_028225552.1, on the reverse strand, counting down.
TTCACCCTCCAGACTTCACCTTCTCCTTCTCCTTCTTCTACTTCTTCCGATTCACCCTCCAGACTTCATCTTCTCCTTCTCCTTCTTCTGCTTCTTCTGATTCACCCTCCAGACTTCACCTTCTCCTTCTCCTTCTTCTGCTTCTTCTGATTCACCCTCCAGACTTCACCTTCTCCTTCACCTTCTTCTACTTCTTCTGATTCACCCTCCAGACTTCACCTTCTCCTTCTCCTTCTTCTACTTTTTCTGATTCACCCTCCAGTCTTCACCTTCTCCTTCTCCTTCTTCTGTTTCTTCTGCTTCACCCTCCAGACTTCACCTTCTCCTTCTCTTTCTTCTGCTTCTTCTGATTCACCCTCCAGACTTCACCTTCTCCTTCTCCTTCTTCTGATTCTTCTGATTCACCCTCCAGACTTCACCTTCTCCTTCTCCTTCTTCTGCTTCTTCTGATTCACCCTCCTGACTTCACCTTCTCCTTCTGCTTCTTCTACTTCTTCTGATTCACCCTCCTGACTTCACCTTCTCCTTCTCCTTCTTCTACTTCTTCTGCTTCACCCTCCAGACTTCACCTTCTCCTTCTCCTTCTTCTACTTCTTCTGATTCACCCTCCAGACTTCACCTTCTCCTTCTCCTTCTTCTGCTTCTTCTGATTCACCCTCCAGACTTCACCTTCTCCTTCTCCTTATTCTGCTTCTTCTGATTCACCCTCCAGACTTCACCTTCTCCTTCTCCTTATTCTGCTTCTTTTGATTCACCCTCCAGACTTCACCTTCTCCTTCTCCTTTCTCTGCTTCTTCTGATTCACCCTCCAGGCTTCACCTTCTCCTTCTCCTTCTTCTGATTCTTCTGATTCACCCTCCAGACTTCACCTTCTCCTTCTCCATCTTCTGCTTCTTCTGATTCACCCTCCTGACTTCACCTTCTCCTTCTCCTTCTTCTACTTCTTCTGATTCAACCTCCAGACTTCACCTTCTCTATCTCCTTCTTCTGCTTCTTCTGATTCACCCTCCTGACTTCACCTTCTCCTTCTCCTTCTTCTACTTCTTCTGATTCACCCTCCTGAGTTCACCTTCTCCTTCTCCTTCTTCTACTTCTTCTGCTTCACCCTCCAGACTTCACCTTCTCCTTCTCCTTCTTCTACTTCTTCTGATTCACCCTCCAGACTTCACATTCTCCTTCTCCTTCTTCTGCTTCTTCTGATTCACCCTCCAGACTTAACCTTCTCCTTCTCCTTATTCTGCTTCTTCTGATTCACCCTCCAGACTTCACCTTCTCCTTCTCCTTCTTCTGCTTCTTCTGATTCACCCTCCAGACTTCACCTTCTCCTTCTCCTTCTTCTGCTTCTTCTGATTCACCCTCCAGACTTCACCTTCTCCTTCTCCTTCTTCTACTTCTTCTGATTCACCCTCCAGACTTCACCTTCTCCTTCTACTTCTTCTGCTTCTTCTGATTCACCCTCCTGACTTCACCTTCTCCTTGTCCTTCTTCTACATCTTCTGATTCACCCTCCTGACTTCACCTTCTCCTTCTCCTTCTTCTACATCTTCTGCTTCACCCTCCAGACTTCACCTTCTCCTTCTCCTTCTTCTACTTCTTCTGATTCACCCTCCAGACTTCACCTTCTCCTTCTCCTTCTTCTACTTCTTCTGATTCACCCTCCAGACTTCACCTTCTCCTTCTCCTTCTTCTACTTCTTCTGATTCACCCTCCAGACGTCACCTTCTCCTTCTCCTTCTTCTGCTTCTTCTGATTCACCCTCCAGACTTCACCTTCTCCTTCTCCTTATTCTGCTTCTTCTGAATCACCCTCCAGACTTCACCTTCTCCTTCTCCTTCTTCTGCTTCTTCTGATTCACCCTCCAGACTTCACCTTCTCCTTCTTCTTCTTCTGCTTCTTCTGATTCACCCTCCAGACTTCACCTTCTCCTTCTCCTTCTTCTACGTCTTCTGATTCACCCTCCAGACTTCACCTTCTCCATCTCCTTCTTCTGCTTCTTCTGATTCACCCTCCATACTTCACCTTCTCCTTCTCCTTCTTCTACTTCTTCTGATTCACCCTCCAGACTTCACCTTCTCCTTCTCCTTCTTCTACTTCTTCTGATTCACCCTCCAGTCTTCACCTTCTCCTTCTCCTTCTTCTGTTTCTTCTGCTTCACCCTCCAGACTTCACCTTCTCCTTCTCTTTCTTCTGCTTCTTCTGCTTCACCCTCCAGACTTCACCTTCTCCTTCTCCTTCTTCTGATTCTTCTGATTCACCCTCCAGACTTCACCTTCTCTATCTCCTTCTTCTGCTTCTTCTGATTCACCCTCCTGACTTCACCTTCTCCTTCTCCTTCTTCTACTTCTTCTGATTCACCCTCCTGACTTCACCTTCTCCTTCTCCTTCTTCTGCTTCTTCTGATTCACCCTCCATACTTCACCTTCTCCTTCTCCTTCTTCTACTTCTTCTGATTCACCCTCCAGACTTCACCTTCTCCTTCTCCTTCTTCTACCTCTTCTGATTCACCCTCCAGTCTTCACCTTCTCCTTCTCCTTCTTCTGTTTCTTCTGCTTCACCCTCCAGACTTCACCTTCTCCTTCTCTTTCTTCTGCTTCTTCTGCTTCACCCTCCAGACTTCACCTTCTCCTTCTCCTTCTTCTGATTCTTCTGATTCACCCTCCAGACTTCAATTTCTCTATCTCCTTCTTCTGCTTCTTCTGATTCACCCTCCTGACTTCACCTTCTCCTTCTCCTTCTTCTACTTCTTCTGATTCACCCTCCTGACTTCACCTTATTCTTCTCCTTCTTCTACTTCTTCTGCTTCACCCTCCAGACTTCACCTTCTCCTTCTCCTTCTTCTACTTCTTCTGATTCACCCTCCAGACTTCACCTTCTCCTTCTCCTTCTTCTGCTTCTTCTGATTCACCCTCCAGACTTAACCTTCTCCTTCTCTTTATTCTGCTTCTTCTGATTCACCCTCCAGACTTCACCTTCTCCTTCTCCTTCTTCTGCTTCTTCTGATTCACCCTCCAGACTTCACCTTCTCCTTCTCCTTCTTCTGCTTCTTCTGATTCACCCTCCAGACTTCACCTTCTCCTTCTCCTTCTTCTACTTCTTCTGATTCACCCTCCAGACTTCACCTTCTCCTTCTCCTTCTTCTGCTTCTTCTGATTCACCCTCCTGACTTCACCTTCTCCTTCTCCTTCTTCTACATCTTCTGATTCACCCTCCTGACTTCACCTTCTCCTTCTCCTTCTTCTACTTCTTCTGATTCACACTCCAGACTTCACCTTCTCCTTCTCCTTCTTCTGCTTCTTCTGATTCACCCTCCAGACTTCACCTTCTCATTCTCCTTCTTCTGCTTCTTCTGCTGCGCCCTCCAGACTTCACCTTCTCCTTCTCCTTCTTCTGCTTCTTCTGCTTCACACTCCAGACTTCACCTTCTCCTTCTTCTTCTTCTGCTTCTTCTGCTGCGCCCTCCAGGCTTCACCTTCTCCTTCTCCTTCTTCTGCTTCTTCTGCTTCACAGTCCTGACTTCACCTTCTCCTTCTCCTTCTTCTACTTCTTCTGCTACACCCCCCTGACTTCACCTTCTCCTTCTCCTTCTTCTGCTTCTTCTGATTCACCCTCCTAACTTCACCTTCTCCTTCTCCTTCTTCTGCTTCTTCTGATTCACCCTCCTGACTTCACCTTCTCCTTCTCCTTCTTCTGATTCACCCTCCAGACTTCACCTTCTCCTTCTCCTTCTTCTGCTTCTTCTGATTCACCCTCCAGACTTCACCTTCTCCTTCTCCTTCTTCTGCTTCTTCTGATTCACCCTCCAGACCTCACCTTCTCCTTCTCCTTCTTCTACTTCTTCTGATTCACCCTCCAGACTTCATCTTCTCCTTCTCCTTCTTCTGCTTCTTCTGATTCACCCTCCAGACTTCACCTTCTCCTTCTCCTTCTTCTGCTTCTTCTGATTCACCCTCCAGACTTCACCTTCTCCTTCTCCTTCTTCTGATTCTTCTGATTCAACCTCCAGACTTCACCTTCTCTATCTCCTTCTTCTGCTTCTTCTGATTCACCCTCCTGACTTCACCTTCTCCTTCTCCTTCTTCTACTTCTTCTGATTCACCCTCCTGACTTCACCTTCTCCTTCTCCTTCTTCTACTTCTTCTGCTTCACCCTCCAGACTTCACCTTCTCCTTCTCCTTCTTCTACTTCTTCTGATTCACCCTCCAGACTTCACCTTCTCCTTCTCCTTCTTCTGCTTCTTCTGATTCACCCTCCAGACTTAACCTTCTCCTTCTCCTTATTCTGCTTCTTCTGATTCACCCTCCAGACTTCACCTTCTCCTTCTCCTTCTTCTGCTTCTTCTGATTCACCCTCCAGACTTCACCTTCTCCTTCTCCTTCTTCTGCTTCTTCTGATTCACCCTCCAGACTTCACCTTCTCCTTCTCCTTCTTCTACTTCTTCTGATTCACCCTCCAGACTTCACCTTCTCCTTCTCCTTCTTCTGCTTCTTCTGATTCACCCTCCTGACTTCACCTTCTCCTTGTCCTTCTTCTACATCTTCTGATTCACCCTCCTGACTTCACCTTCTCCTTCTCCTACTTCTACTTCTTCTGCTTCACCCTCCAGACTTCACCTTCTCCTTCTCCTTCTTCTACTTCTTCTGATTCACCCTCCAGACTTCACCTTATCCTTCTCCTTCTTCTACTTCTTCTGATTCACCCTCCAGACTTCACCTTCTCCTTCTCCTTCTTCTACTTCTTCTGATTCACCCTCCAGACTTCACCTTCTCCTTCTCCTTCTTCTGCTTCTTCTGATTCACCCTCCAGACTTCAACTTCTCCTTCTCCTTATTCTGCTTCTTCTGAATCACCCTCCAGACTTCACCTTCTCCTTCTCCTTCTTCTGCTTCTTCTGATTCACCCTCCAGACTTCACCTTCTCCTTCTCCTTCTTCTGCTTCTTCTGATTCACCCTCCAGACTTCACCTTCTCCTTCTCCTTCTTCTACGTCTTCTGATTCACCCTCCAGACTTCACC